>NC_143041.1:46362446-46714946 GCF_057628025.1 Oncorhynchus mykiss | reverse complement strand
ACCCCATTACCCTATCACACTATATCACCCCATTACCATATCACACTATATCACCCCATTACCCTATCACACTATATCACCCCATTACCCTATCACACTATATCACCCCATTACCCTATCACACTATATCACACTATATCACCCCATTACCCTATCACACTATATCACCCATTACCCTATCACACTATATCACCCCATTACCCTATCACACTATATCACCCCATTATCCTATCACACTATATCACCCCATTACCCTATCACACTATATCACCCCATTACCCTATCACACTATATCACCCTATTACCCTATCACACTATATCACCCCATTACCCTATCACACTATATCACACTATATCACCCCATTACCCTATCACACTATATCACCCATTACCCTATCACACTATATCACCCCATTACCCTATCACACTATATCACAGTATATCACCCCATTACCCTATCACCCCATTACCCTATCACACTATATCACCCATTCCTGATTTATTTCCCCTCTTACTCTCATGGAAACCACTGTGATAGCCCTATAGGGTTAGGGTTAAAAACGTGTGGAACCCTAACCTCTGACCTCTTGACTGATACTAAGGTGTTGATATATCCAACCATGACTATGGTTTCATTCATGTTTGCTGGTTGATTTCTGAAGGCCCTATTTTATTTTTAAAATCTAGATTTCATAAAGGATTGTTTATCCATCCGAAACAGTATGTTGACAGTATGTCACATTACGTAACCCCATTTCAGAAATAAATATCCTAATCCCTTATTCAGCGAATCATTATCATTATGTCGATGTTCCCAGAAAACAGGATTTTAGCAGATTTCCTTGTCTGCGTTTTTTAAATATGTTTGTTTTTTTTACAGTACATAATATTTTCTACTTGTATCCGTTGACAGTTTTCTCCCTCAGCCCCATAGGCCAAATTAAAGTGACTGTTATCAGACAGAGGTCAAAAGATTCTGGTATTTGCCATGAATATTGTCATCAACGGCAGCCTCATGTAGGTGTGTTTTATTTTTCTTCTCTCTGACAGGGTGCGAATGCTAAATTTAAACTGAGGTTGGTGGGGCCTGGTCGTGTGCTCAGAGTGGTGCCCCAGACGGTCCTCAATGAAGCACAGGTCACCGTCATCGTTGAAGACTCCGCTGCCATCGATTACGAAAAAGGCAAATCCTTAACATACAAGGTATTTCAGACTGTCTTCAGCTGCACCTATGACAGACTGGGATATTGAATATTTGCTCCTAGGAAGGACACTGTAAAAATGGATTTGGTTGAACTTTTTCAAAATAAAACGGTGCAGAAATTTCCATGTTAAATTATAATGGTTATTATACAGTAATAACCTATGAGTTGCTTAATATAATATATGAATAATTGTGACTTAAAGTGACCTACAGTAATGCTTGCATATATTTTTTTATGTTTGGTTCCAGAGGGAATCCAACCCACAATCCTAGGCGTTGCAATCGCCATGTTCATTCCATAATATATATTTTGTTACTTTAGTACAACAGCAGAAATAGCGCTGAGTATTTGATAGATTTGACATGTATTTTCTCCCCTCCCCCCACCCCCCAAAAAAACACACAGTTACTAGCGGTGGAGATTGACACCCCTGAGAGGTTCAGTGCGACAGCTGATATTGTGATTCATCTTTTGGACACCAATGACAACACTCCCAGGTTCACCTCAGAGTATTACATCGCACGTATTCCGGAAAACTCCCCCGGAGGCTCCAACGTTGTGTCTGTCACCGTGAGTACATCTGGATTATTCAACTCCACTCAAAGGCCACTGCCAGCTAAATATGGTTACGTAATCCCCCAACAATAATCCACCGATAGATAAATATTAATGGTTAAGGTTAATTGGAAACTGAAAGGAAGCAGGGTTTTTTTCAGGCTTGTAGGAGTTCCACAAAATGTTATATTTTTTTCGCCAGGAGAGAGAGAACTAACACCTTGATTGACCTGCAAGCATAGTGTCACTGAATGTTGATATTAATTGGTAGAGATAACCTACTTTCTCCATACAATTCTCAACTAACTGTCTTAAGATGAATACACTTCACTATAAGTCGCTCTAGATAAGATCCTCTGCTAAATGACTAAAATGTAAACAGAAACTGTGTAACCAGATTCATGCCCGAAAGAAGTACAAAGTAGTATTGAAACAACGATGATAACAATGTTGAAATAAAGGTCATATTGGACTATTATTTATTTTGGCATGAATCTGCTTCCATAGCAGTATTATTATTTGTACTGGTATATTACTACTAGTAAATGTTTAGCAGGAATTACAGTTTGGTGAGATGGAAACAATCCCGTTAGGGTTCATCATATTGACCTTTACCCTGTGATGTCCTTGTGTGGCCGTGTGCTACTCACCCCCAGGGAATTGGATAGAGCTGAGTAGACAGCCCCTGCTGGGGTGAAATCCCCCTCACATCGTGTATGACCTTATCCTCACACTGTTCCAATCAGCTAATGGATAGTCATTGTATGACCTTCTCTCAGGAGATGAGTCCCAATGGACTCCCTACTCAACAATATTGTCCACAAAAATATAAGTTGTTAATATTATCAATAAATGGATACCATAATATGGTTATACATTAATTATGGATGAATAAAATGTTTGAGTGTTTATTGCCGGTGCGATTATTTTTGAAGAGCCCGAAAATTCTCGTGAGCTTGATGTAACTTCTACTGTATCCTCTATGTTCCGTTCCAGTATTCTACCAGCATTCTAACTTCTACTGTATCCTCTATGTTCCGTTCCAGTATTCTACCATCATTCTAACTTCTACTGTATCCTTTATGTTCCGTTCCAGTATTCTACCAGCATTCTAACTTATATTGTATCCTCTATGTTCCGTTCCAGTATTCTACCAGCATTCTAACTTCTACTGTATCCTCTATGTTCCGTTCCAGTATTCTACCAGCATTCTAACTTCTACTGTATTCTCTATGTTCCGTTCCAGTATTCTACCAGCATTCTACCAGTATTCTAACTTCTATTGTATCCTCTATGTTCCGTTCCTGTATTCTACCAGCATTCTAACTTCTACTGTATCCTCTATGTTCAGTTCCAGTATTCTACCAGCATTCTAACTTCTACTGTATCCTCTATGTTCCGTTCCAGCATTCTACCATCATTCTAACTCCTACTGTATCCTCTATGTTCCGTTCCAATATTCTACCAGCATTCTACCAGCATTCTAACTTCTACTGTATCCTCTATGTTCCGTTCCAGTATTCTACCAGCATTCTAACTTCTACTGTATCCTCTATGTTCCGTTCCAATATTCTACCATCATTCTAACTTCTACTGTATCCTCTATGTTCTGTTCCAGTATTCTACCAGTATTCTAACTTCTACTGTATCCTCTATGTTCCGTTCCTGTATTCTACCAGCATTCTAACTTCTACTGTATCCTCTTTGTTCCGTTCCTGTATTCTACCAGCATTCTACCAGCATTCTAACTTCTATTGTATCCTCTATGTTCCGTTCCAGTATTCTACCATCATTCTAACTTCTACTGTATCCTCTATGTCCGTTCCAGTATTCTACCAGCATTCTAACTTCTACTGTATCCTCTATGTTCCGTTCTAAATTCTCTCCTCTAGTCTACTCTATGTTCTGTTCCAGTGTTCTATCAGCATTCTAAATTCTCTCCTCTAGTCTACTCTATGTTCCGTTCCAGTGTTTTATCAGCATTGTAAATTCTCTCCTTTAGTCTACTCTATGTTCCGTTCCAGTGTTCTATCAGCATTCTAAATTCTCTCCTCTAGTCTACTCTATGTTCCGTTCCAGTGTTCTATCAGCATTCTAAATTCTCTCCTCTAGTCTACTCTAATTTCCGTTCCAGTGTTCTATCAGCATTCTAAATTCTCTCCTCTAGTCTACTCTATGTTCCGTTCCAGTGTTCTATCAGCATATTACATTCTCTCCTCTAGTCTACTCTAGTGCTCCAGTGTTCTATCAGTATTCTAAATTCTCTCCTCTAGTCTACTCTATGTTCCGTTCCAGTGTTCTATCAGCATTCTACATTCTCTTCTCTAGTCTACTCTATGTTCCGTTCCAGTGTTCTATCAGCATTCTAAATTCTCTCCTCTAGTCTACTCTAGTGCTCCAGTGTTCTATCAGCATTCTAAATTCTCTCCTCTAGTCTACTCTATATTCCGTTCCAGTGTTCTATCAGCATTCTAAATTCTCTCCTCTAGTCTACTCTATGTTCCGTTCCAGTGTTCTAACTCCCTTTTTCTATGTTCCGTTCCAGTGTTCTAACTCCCTTTTCCTTGGTTGCGTTCCAGGCCAATGATCCAGACTCTGGCCTTTGGGGTGAAGTCAAGTACTCCATCTATGGATCCAGATATGATCTGTAAGTGCAGTAGAGTCCTGCCAACACCAATGATTGTCGGACATGATGATCTGTGTAAAATCACTTCCTCGGTTGATTTTGGAGCCAGTTGAATAGATCAAAATGGGCAAAAAAAATGATCACTTATACAATATCATTATTTGTAACATCTGTGGCTCTGCTGGTAGACTGTAGCTCCTCCCCTTTCCCCTGTACCAGCTTCTTCTAAGATGGCAGCAAGATACTGACTGGTTAATCTCGTAATTGGATTGTAGGGTAAGAAATAGCCTGCC
Organism: Oncorhynchus mykiss; assembly: GCF_057628025.1. Taxonomy (NCBI): domain Eukaryota; kingdom Metazoa; phylum Chordata; class Actinopteri; order Salmoniformes; family Salmonidae; genus Oncorhynchus; species Oncorhynchus mykiss. The sequence goes on along the minus strand of NC_143041.1, from coordinate 46,710,267 downwards.
AGGCTTGGATGCCTCATGTAGAGAGGGCCAATTAACATGCAATGTGACAGCTGGAGCTCTGTTATGGAAAGCAAGGCAGGCAGTACATTGAAAAAAACAAGTGTCAATTTATCTTCCAGTTTTGCTAGCCGTCTTGACACGGGAAGTCTAATTCTAAACGTGTTAAAGTTAACAGGTTGCTTTGTATTTGTTAATTTTCACAGGGAATACGTTGATTGAAAATGGCTGAATTATGTGCCACTTTAACAACATTGGACATACAAAATGTGTACTGGACAAATAATTACCTTTGTGGATAATACAGAAAACTTTATCCAGCATCTGAACCACAGGACTTTCTTGACAAGTTTTTACCACAAGTTTTAATCCAAGATTAAACTGTAACTGCCAATATACTTCTAAAATACTGCCAATATACTGCCATACTGTCAATATACTACCAATATACTTCTAATATACTGCCAATATACTGCTAATATACTGCCAATATACTTCTAATATACTGCCAATATACTACCAATATACTTCCAATATACTGCCAATATACTGCTAATATACTGCTAATATACTGCCAATATACTGCCATACTGTCAATATACTACCAATATACTCCTAAAATACTGCCAATATACTGCTAATATACTGCCAATATACTGCCAAACTGTCAATATACTACCAATATACTCCTAAAATACTGCCAATATACTGCTAATATACTGCAATATACTGCTAATATACTGGCAATATACTGCCATACTGTCAATATACTACCAATATACTCCTAAAATACTGCTAATATACTGCCAATATACTGCCATACTGTCAGTATACTACCGATATACACCTAAAATACTGCCAATATACTGCTAAAATACTGCCAATATACTGCTAATATACTGCCAATATGATGCTAATATCCTGGCAATATACTACCATACTGTCAATATACTACCAATATACTCCTAAAATACTGCCAATATACTGCTAATATACTGCCAATATACTGCCATACTGTCAATATACTACCGATATACACCTACAATACTGCCAATATACTGCCATACTGTCAATATACTACCGGTATACACCTAAAATACTGCCAATATACTACCAATATACTCCTAAAATACTGCCAATATACTGCTAATATACTGCCAATATACTGCCATACTGTCAATATACTACCGATATACACCTAAAATACTGCCAATATACTGCCATACTGTCAATATACTACCAATATACTCCTAAAATACTGCCAATATACTGCTAAAATACTGCCAATATACTGCTAATATACTGCCAATATACTGCTAATATCCTGGCAATATACTACCATACTGTCAATATACTACCAATATACTCCTAAAATACTGCCAATATACTGCTAATATACTGCCAATATACTGCCATACTGTCAATATACTACCGATATACACCTACAATACTGCCAATATACTGCCATACTGTCAATATACTACCGGTATACACCTAAAATACTACCAATATACTACCAATATACTCCTAAAATACTGCCAATATACTGCTAATATACTGCCAATATACTGCCATACTGTCAATATACTACCGATATACACCTAAAATACTGCCAATATACTGCCATACTGTCAATATACTACCGATATACTCCTAAAATACTGCCAATATACTGCTAATATACTGCCAATATACTGCTAATATACTGGCAATATACTACCATACTGTCAATATACTACCAATATACTCCTAAAATACTGCTAATATACTGCCAATATACTGCCAATATACTGCCATACTGTCAGTATACTACCAATATACACCTAAAATACTGCCAATATACTGCTAAAATACTGCCAATATACTGCTAATATACTGCCAATATGCCGCTAAAATTCTGCCAATATAAGGCTATCATACAGCCATTACACTCCCTATATACTACTAATATACTGCCAATCCACTCTCTGTTGTGTATTCCAGGTTTCTCATCCATCCGTCTTCAGGCATCATATACACCCAGGCCTGGGCCATTCTGGATGCTGAGGTCAAGTCCAAGTACAACTTCTACGTGAAGGCAGAGGACACAGAGGGAAAGTACAGCCTGGCAGAGGTGTTTGTCACTGTCCTGGACATCAATGACCATGTTCCAGAGTTCGATGACAGCCGTGTGGAGAGGACCATGGTCATTGGCGCACCTGTTAAAGTAGAGGTATGTACAGTAGCTATAAGATAAGATGAGAGTGGCCTCCTGAGTGGCGCAGCGGTCTAAGGCACTGCAATGCTAGAGGCGTCACTACTGATCCGGATTCGATCCCGGGCTGTATTACAACCGACCGTGACCAGGAGTCCCATAGGGCAGCGCACAATTGGCCCGGCGTCGTCCGGATTAGGGGAGTGTTTGGCCGGGGGGGGGGGGGGGGGGGGGCTTTACTTGCCTCATTGTGCTCTAGCTACTCCTTGTCGCAGACCGGGCGCCAGCGTTTCCTCTGGCTGGCTTCCGGGTTAAGCGGCCGGGTGTTAAGACGTGCGGTTTGGCAGGTCATGTTTCGCGGGACGACCTTCGCCTCTACAGTGCCCGTTGGGGAGTTGCAGCGATGAGACAAGATCGGGGAGAAAAGGGGGGTAAATTATAGATCCCTAAAGGAGGTACAGTGTGGTGTGTAGAGGTGTTCCCTAGGGGTTCACTGGCCATCGGTCCGGTTTGGTCCGAGTAAACACTGTATGAATCGTTACAACCCTAATTACACTGTATGAATCATTACAACCCTAAATACACTGTATGAATCGTTACGACCCTAAATACACTGTATGAATCGTTACAACCCTAAATACACTGTATGAATCGTTACGACCCTAAATACACTGTATGAATCGTTACGACCCTAAATACACTGTATGAATCGTTACGAGCCTAAATACACTGTATGAATCGTTACGATCCTAAATACACTGTATGAATCGTTACGACCCTAGTCAAAACTGTGTAGTGAATGTTTGGATGATAATTACCTGAAATGTAAAATGTGAGTGTATCCAGAACCGCTTCAGTGTATATATACAGTATATATTTAAGTCATGTGTTTGGTTTTTGCCGATTTTTCCTTATTTCATTCAGGCAATAGATGCCGATGCAGGGTCCCCCAATAACATCATTGAGTATTCCATCATGCAAGCTGAGCCGGACAACATCTTCGACATTAACTCGGAAACGGGAGAGATCAACCTGAAGTCGTACATCAAGTCCATGGAGATCGTGCAGAACATCACCAAGCAGAAGGACTGCAGGTGGTCTCTGGTGGTCCAAGCCCGGGACCGAGGGTCTCCGTCTTTTAGCACTACCGCCGTGGTCAACATCGACATCACTGAGGCGGTAAGTTCAATGTTTCCTGACCTTAACTCTAACCGTAGAGTTATAACCCTAACCTAAACCTAATTCTAACCTAAACCTAATTCTAACCTAAACCTAATTCTAACCTAAACCTAATTCTAACCTAAACCTAATTCTAACCTAAACCTAATTCTAACCTAAACCTATCTCTAACCCTAACCATAGAGTTATAACCCTAACCTAAACCTAATTCTAACCTTAACCTATCTCTAACCCTAACTGTGGAGTTATAAACTTAACCTAACTCTAACCTTAACCTAACTCTAACCTTAACATAACTCTAACCTTAACCTAACTCTAACCCTAACTGTAGAGTTATAAACTTAACCTAACTCTAACCTTAACCTAACTCTAACCTTAACCTAACTCTAACCTTAACCTAACTCTAACCTTAACATAACTCTAACCTTAACATAACTCTAACCTTAACCTAACTCTAACCTTAACCTAACTCTAACCTTAACATAACTCTAACCTTAACCTAACTCTAACCTTAACATAACTCTAACCTTAACCTAACTCTAACCTTAACCTAACTCTAACCTTAACATAACTCTAACCTTAACCTAACTCTAACCTTAACATAACTCTAACCTTAACCTAACTCTAACCTTAACCTAACTCTAACCTTAACATAACTCTAACCTTAACATAACTCTAACCTTAACCTAACTCTAACCTTAACATAACTCTAACCTTAACCTAACTCTAACCGTAACCTAACTCTAACCTTAACATAACTCTAACCTTAACCTAACTCGAACCCTAACCTTAACCTAACCCTAACCATAACCTAACTCTAACCTTAACATAACTCTAACCTTAACCTAACTCTAACCTTAACATAATTCTAACCTTAACCTAACTCGAACCCTAACCTTAACCTAACCCTAACCTAACTCTAACCTTAACCTAACCCTAACCTAACTCTAACCGTAGAGTTATAACCCTAACCCTAATCTAACCGTAATGCTGACCCAATGTTCCCTCTAAGCTGCAGCTCCCCATGACTGCCACTTAGAAATATCAGTCCACAGAGAGAAGCAGGAGATTGAATTTTCACTCAACTTTCTAGAGCAGTGGTCACGAACCGGTTGATCACGATCGACTGGTCCATCTCCGATCGCCAAACATGTCTGTAAAAAACAACAACAATGATAAAACCTTGTACTCATTGTTATTTATTTAGTCTTGTGCTGTCGGTGGTACTTGGTGCACCTGATTCAGCTGCCCTGCGCGCTGGCTAGGAGAACTGTTGCCATTTTGAACATTTCTTATGTCTGAAGGTAATAACTGCCTTCCCCGGTGGGCCCAGAGAGCAAATCAAGTGCACTATAAACCTACCGCTGGCCAATCGGATGTCTCAGATGACCGTGTCTGGTGGGCCCAGAGAGCAAATCAAGTGCACTATAAACCTACCGCTGGCCAGTCGGATGTCTCAGATGACCGTGTCTGGTGGGCCCAGAGAGCAAATCAAGTGCACTATAAACCGCTGGCCAATCGGATGTCTGCAGTGATGTGAGCAGGCATAAAATAAATCTACAGCAAAATTGAGACTGTAAGATTTCAAAACGTTTAAAACCACGACAAGAGAGAGACTGTCAACAAATACAGCAAAATAACTGTTTTTATACTTTCTACAAGAGCCCAAAATATGTACATTTCTATATGTCTTTGAAAAGCCAGTCAGATAAATGACTTCTTTTTAAAATTTTACTTAAAGTGGCAGTGTTGTATTTTGATACAGGCTTGAATAAGCTCAGTAGCCAATAGGCAGAGGGGAGCATAATGTGTCTGACTCTGTAATAATGGTATGGGAATAATAATGCATTTTATTTTGTAAAGTGGTATTTTGCATCGAACAACACAACAACATTTTCAGTCACCTCCGTGTCTGAAGGACACGTAGATGAACAGGTTAATGTCAAGCCCTGCATGTTTTCTGGGAATGTAGGCTTACATTGAACACCACGCATTGGCAGCTACTGTAGGCTGAATGATAGAACAGCTATTTCCATGTTAACATATTATGGGATGCATTTTCTCCATAGTTTTTGATGGTAGGCCGCTCTGGTAGGCCCTACATTATGATCAAATAGCCACAGCAGCCTACTTGACAACTGTTAAAACTGTAACTTATAGTGGTCACAGCCTCGGTGTTTACAGGACATGCGCAGGAAGTTACACAGAAGTTTCACAACGTTCAAGTTTGTGCTCAGCAGACCTGAAATTAGCTCTAGGTCAATTTATTTTTTGTTGCTGACTACGGCTGTGGTGAGCATGGGCATCACTGGGTTGTAAAGAGTTTAAACCTACGTTATCTTACCCTTACCTTAACTAACCCAAACCTTTACCATAGCCTTCTAACCTTAACTAACCCGAACCCTTATCATACATAGCCTTCTAATCTTAACTAACCCAAACCCTTACCATAGCCTTCTAACCTTAACTAACCCAAACCCTTACCATAGCCTTCCAACCTTAACTAACCCAAACCCTTACCATAGCCTTCCAACCTTAACTAACCCAAACCTTTACCATAGCCTTCTAACCTTAACTAACCCAAACCCTTACAATAGCCTTCTAACCTTAACTAACCCAAACCCTTACAATAGCCTTCTAACCTTAACTAACCCAAACCTTTACCATAGCCTTCTAACCTTAACTAACCCAAACCCTTACCATAGCCTTCTAACCTTAACTAACCCAAACCCTTACAATAGCCTTCTAATCTTAACTAACCCAAACCCTTACCATAGCCTTCTAACCTTAACTAACCCAAACCCTTACCATAGCCTTCTAACCTTAACTAACCCAAACCCTTACAATAGCCATCTAACCTTAACTAACCCAAACCCTTACAATAGCCTTCTAACCTTAACTAACCCAAACCCTTACCATAGCCTTCCAACCTTAACTAACCCAAATACTTACCATAGCCTTCCAACCTTAACTAACCCTTAACATAGCCTTCCAACCTTAACTAACCCTTAACATAGCCTTCCAACCTTAACTAACCCAAATACTTAACATAGCCTTCTAACCTTAACTAACCCAAATACTTAACATAGCCTTCTAACCTTAACTAACCCAAATACTTAACATAGCCTTCCAACCTTAACTAACCCTTAACATAGCCTTCCAACCTTAACTAACCCAAATACTTACCATAGCCTTCCAACCTTAACTAACCCAACGAATTAACATAGCCGTCCAACCTTAACTAACCCAACTACTTAACATAGCCTTCCAACCTTAACTAACCCAAATACTTACCATAGCCTTCAAACCTTAACTAACCCAACTAATTAACATAGCCGTCCAACCTTAACTAACCCAAATACTTACCATAGCCTTCCAACCTTAACTAACCCAAATACTTAACATAGCCTTCTAACCTTAACTAACCCAACTACTTAACATAGCATACTTTAAACAGTTTATTACACTAACAACTATACTGAGGTAACAAACGTGAAGTCATTTAATTTCAGGCCCAGTGTCTATTTGAGCTCCTTTGTCAGAAGAACAGAATAATCTCTCATGTCAACCAGAGAGACCCAGTAGCTGTCAATGCAGTGCTTTGTGAACCTGTCACAGGAACTTAAATCCTCATCAGAAACATGCTAGTGAACAGATGGAACAGACAGTTCTGATGAGCCCACCGGGCAGGGCACCATGTGGGGAATGGGTTGTAATTTGGGTCACATCGTAAGCCTCGATGATCAACAGTCACAGCAGGCTGGGATGAATGGATCAGCGTCAAACGCATATATCGTAATATCATACAGTGGGGAGAACAAGTATTTGATGCACTGCCGATTTTGCAGGTTTTCCTACTTACAAAGCATGTAGAGGTCTGTAATTTTTACCATAGCTACATTTCAACTGTGAAAATCCAGATAATCACATTGTATGATTTTTAAGTAATTAATTAGCATTATATTGCAAATTCCGTCTCTCACAGTTGAAGTGTACCTATGATACAAATGACAGACCTCTACATGCTTTGTAAGTAGGGAAAACCTGCACATTCGGCAGTGTATCAAATACTTGCTCTCCCCACTGTATATGCCAGGTAACAGATGTTATTATCCAGTACAGTGAGTACATACTTCATTGGCGCATCTATGAGCTTCCTGTGGGAATTGAACCCCCAACTTTGGTGTTGCTGAACCCATGCTTTTTTCCCACCAACTGAGCCACAAAGGACCACCTGCAGTCATCATGCTGTTACTGTTATAGAGATGTAGTCTGTCTAAGGCTCCTCTGTCAGTACTGTTACTGTTATAGAGATGTAGTCTGACTGAGGCTCCTCTGTCAGTACTGTTACTGTTATAGAGATGTAGTCTGTCTGGAGCTACTCTGTCAGTACTGTTATAGAGATGTAGTCTGCCTGAGGCTCCTCTGTCAGTACCCTTTATAGAGATGTAGTCTGTCTGAGGCTCCTCGTCATTACTGTTATAGAGATGTAGTCTGTCTGAGGCTCCTCTGTCAGTACTGTTATAGAGATGTAGTCTGCCTGGAGCTACTCTGTCAGTACTGTTACTGTTATAGAGACATAGTCTGTCTGAGGCTCCTCTGTCAGTACTGTTATAGAGGTGTAGTCTGTCTGAGGCTCCTCTGTCGGTGCTTGGATCATCCATGTCTGATCACTGACCTCACTGCTTGCCTGCATGCTTTGGACCCTAAATGGTGAATGTTTAAAATGTTTGATAATCTAATCCCATGATTAAAAGTATTTCTCTTTGTGCTTTTTTACAGACTCAAGTCAATGGGCCTATGGCAGACTTTTTATTGCAAAGTAGGGACAACCCAATGAAGGCCCTTGGCATGGTCGCTGGTGTCATCAGCATATTGGTAGGGATCACTGTCTTGATCTCCACGGCTACGTTCTTGCGCAACACCAAGTCCAACAGGATAATGCCGGCACGTCGCATCGTCATCAGACGGAGACCGCCAAGGGACCGCAAGCCATGGACTTTTAACGTACCGTTCCGTGGTAGCGGAAATGACTCGTCAAACAAGTTCATTGTAGGCGACCAGGAAGCAGGGAGTGTCAACGTAAACCTCAACAACAAAGGCGGCCCCCGGTGCTCCAGGTCAAAATCCAAGCCTACGCCCCCTAGAGCTCCCTGCCTGCCCCCTCCATCCTGCCCTCCTCCGTCCTCCAACCCCAGGCCCAGTGAGAGGCCCCGGCACTGGGCAGCAGTGCCCACCGTCTCTGAGGGCCTGACCTCCACTGGTTCCAGGACATCCAGCCAGAGCAGGGAGATCAACATCAGCTCTGACACTTCTAGGATCCCCGTCAGCTCAGCCCTGGTCTCTGAACTCAAAATGAGACTAGAGCAGAAAATCATTGAGAGCAACTCAAGCTATTATTAAATCTGATTGTTGTGTGTTTTCACTCTAACCAATCTGTCAGTAATTGTCTCGACTTCTGAAGGTTACTCAGTCCTAGGATTGTAAAACTGCAAAAGGATTTACTTGATAGCTACCTACACAAATAGCTAGCTAGAACAAAGTGTTAATAAGATAAATTCATTTAAAAATATTAAAAGCCATACAAATAAGTTCTCCAAAGGAAGGTTGAGGACAGCAGGTTCATTTTCTTTAAAATGTTATTGACGACACAATTTCAAAGCAAGTCCTTTGTCAAAGCAATGTTGCAACACATTTTACTGAACCTATTTAATCCAACCACTTCTACATGTGTTCTTAAAGATGTTAACATCACGTTGGACACTTGGGCCCTGGTCCACAATAGTGCAGTATTTAGGGAAATAGGGTGCCTCTTGGGATGCACACTCTGTTATCCACCATTAGAAATAACTAGACTTGTTTCTGCTCTGCCATCTTGAAGATCATGTAATGGGATATTGTTAGACAAGTCGTTGCATTGCTGCCATCTTGAAGATCATGTAATGGGATCCTTGTTAGACAAGTCTTTGCATTGCTGCCATCTTGAGGGAAACAACATGTTAACAAGAATGTCTGAGGGAAGGATTACTGCGCATTTATGTGTATACAGAACTGAACGTGTGTTCCTGACATTTCCTGAAAAGTTGTATTTTATTTGCTTAAAAAGATCATGTAATGTTTTCATTAATAGTGCTATAATATAGAATACGGATTAATGTGTAAGCTATGTTGCCTGGCAAATGTACTCACTTTGACTTGTGCATCGAAGTGATAATGCAGCTAACGGTATATAAGACTATAAGCTATAAAATATGAGATATTCTTGACAGGATAAATGGCGTTGCTTTTAAACATGAAGTGCTCATAGACCTCTGAAGTGACATTATAATTATTATTTTCTTCTTTTTTTTTCAATTTAAAGTTTTATTTCGTTTTCTTTAGTGTTTCAATCAACCAACAAAACACATTCCACATTCACAGATTTGACAGACTTTAAAAAAAAAATACATTAAAAAAATAACTGACAAATAATAATTAAAAAAACTGTAAAAAATAAAATTAAAAAATAAAATTAAAACTTGCAGCAGCACTATCAAGGTTCTTGTTAGCTATTTCCAACCTTAGCTGAGACGACGAGCAAATCATTGGTTTGAACAGCACCTTACACAACATGCATCTGCTCATTTCCCCTAATCACCCCCATTCACTCTGTCCAATTTCAAATATAGTTGAGTAGTGGAGACCAGAGTCTATCAAACTTGGTTCTGTCTCTTGCGGAGGTCATGCGTGAGCTTTTCCAAGAGGAAGAAAGTTAACAATCTGGTCAATCCACATTTTACATGTAGGAGAAGTATTAGTGTAGTGACATTCTAATGGCGTTGGTCGTATTTTGAAGTAGAGACTTAGAAGATTCTGACGCTCTTGTTTCAAATCACTTGCTTTTTCTTCTGAAATGCTTTTGCATTTCTAAAGGGTAATCTTTTAATTGGGTGGATTACTGTTGGATTGGTGTTGGATTGATGTTGGATTGGTGTTGGATTGATGTTGGATGGGTGGTGGGTTGGTATTGGATTGGTTACTGGATTGGTATTGGATTGGTATTGGATTGGTATTGGATTGGTATTGGATTGGTATTGGATTGGTGGTGGATTAGTGTTGGATTGGTGTTGGATTGGTGTTGGATTGGTGTTAGATTGGTGGTGTATTGGATTGGTGGTGGATTGGTGTTAGATTGGTGTTGGATTGGTGGATTGGTGTTGGATTGGTGGTGGATTGGTGTTGGATTGGTGGATTGGTGTTGGATTGGTGTTGGATTGGTGTTGGATTGGTGGTGTATTGGATTGGTGGTGGATTGGTGGTGGATTGGTGTTGGATTGGTGTTGGATTGGTGGATTGGTGTTGGATTGGTGTTGGATTGGTGTTGGATTGGTGTTGGATTGGTGTTGGATTGGTGTTGGATTGGTGTTGGATTGGTGGTGTATTGGATTGGTGGTGGATTGGTGGTGGATTGGTGTTGGATTGGTGGATTGGTGTTGGATTGGTGGTGGATTGGTGTTGGATTGGTGTTGGATTGGTGGTGTATTGGATTGGTGGTGGATTGGTGGTGGATTGGTGTTGGATTGGTGGATTGGTGTTGGATTGGTGGTGGATTGGTGTTGGATTGGTGGATTGGTGGTGGATTGGTGTTGGATTGGTGTTGGATTGGTGTTGGATTGGTGTTGGATTGGTGGTGTATTGGATTGGTGGTGGATTGGTAGATTGGTGGATTGGTGGATTGGTGGTGGATTGGTGTTGGATTGGTGTTGGATTGGTGTTGGATTGGTGGTGGATTGGTGGTGGATTGGTGTTGGATTGCTCATTTAACTGAAGGGATCTTTTTGTTGCTTCAGACAATAAACTGTGGAAATCAGTCACCCTAGATTAGGCAGATTAGCTAATCACGTGAGTCAATATAATCACTGTTTCTCAAAATTGGCCATAAACTTGGTCAGAATTTTTAAGCATTCACTTCCACGCTGTGTACAGTATGTACACACTTTATGAAAATGTTTTGGATACATAATGATCAAATATATTCTGTGTATGTACTGTATGTATGGTGTAAAACACTTGCCAGTCCCTTTAGGTGAAAACTTTATATTGTCTTCATATTTATCTTTTTGAATAAATATTTTAAAAATAATTATATTGTGTGGGGATCTTGTTTGTTCTTATAAGCTAGATTTAAGTTTCAGAAAACAATAAACTAAAACTAGAACTACAGAAATATGTTTGTGGGAGTGTACTGAGATATCAAACGGGCTGGACAATTATTTTCTCATAACACTTCTTGGAAAAAAAACAATCAATGACTCCTCCATCATTAACACAAATGAAAACCATAATGATTTATTGAAATAGTAACCAAGAAAAACAAATTGGTACAATTTAATTTAAGGCCATGTGGCAAACAATAATGCAGGTACTACAGTAGGGATGGAGGAGTGACCAGGCAGGTACTAGGGATGGAGGAGTGACCAGGCAGGTACTAGGGATGGAGGAGTGACCAGGGAGGTACTACAGTAGGGATGGAGGAGTGACCAGGCAGGTACTACAGTAGGGATGGAGGAGTGACCAGGCAGGTACTACAGTAGGGATGGAGGAGTGACCAGGGAGGTACTACAGTAGGGATGGAGGAGTGACCAGGGAGGTACTACAGTAGGGATGGAGGAGTGACCAGGGAGGTACTACAGTAGGGATGGAGGAGTGACCAGGCAGGAACTACAGTAGGGATGGAGGAGTGACCAGGGAGGTACTACAGTAGGGATGGAGGAGTGACCAGGGAGGTACTACAGTAGGGATGGAGGAGTGACCAGGGAGGTACTACAGTAGGGATGGAGGAGTGACCAGGGAGGTACTACAGTAGGGATGGAGGAGTGACCAGGCAGGTACTACAGTAGGGATGGAGGAGTGACCAGGGAGGTACTACAGTAGGGATGGAGGAGTGACCAGGGAGGTACTACAGTAGGGATGGAGGAGTGACCAGGGAGGTACTACAGTAGGGATGGAGGAGTGACCAGGGAGGTACTACAGTAGGGATGGAGGAGTGACCAGGGAGGTACTACAGTAGGGATGGAGGAGTGACCAGGCAGGTACTAGGGATGGAGGAGTGACCAGGGAGGTACTACAGTAGGGATGGAGGAGTGACCAGGGAGGTACTACAGTAGGGATGGAGGAGTGACCAGGGAGGTACTACAGTAGGGATGGAGGAGTGACCAGGCAGGTACTAGGGATGGAGGAGTGACCAGGCAGGTACTACAGTAAGGATGGAGGAGTGACCAGGGAGGTACTACAGTAGGGATGGAGGAGTGACCAGGGAGGTACTACAGTAGGGATGGAGGAGTGACCAGGGAGGTACTACAGTAGGGATGGAGGAGTGACCAGGGAGGTACTACAGTAGGGATGGAGGAGTGACCAGGGAGGTACTACAGTAGGGATGGAGGAGTGACCAGGGAGGTACTAGAGATGGAGGAGTGACCAGGGAGGTACTACAGTAGGGATGGAGTAGTGACCAGGGAGGTACTACAGTAGGGATGGAGGAGTGACCAGGGAGGTACTACAGTAGGGATGGAGGAGTGACCAGGGAGGTACTACAGTAGGGATGGAGGAGTGACCAGGCGGGTACTAGGGATGGAGGAGTGACCAGGGAGGTACTATAGTAGGGATGGAGGAGTGACCAGGGAGGTACTACAGTAGGGATGGAGGAGTGACCAGGGAGGTACTACAGTAGGGATGGAGGAGTGACGAGGGAGGTACTACAGTAGGGATGGAGGAGTGACCAGGGAGGTACTACAGTAGGGATGGAGGAGTGACCAGGGAGGTACTAGAGATGGAGGAGTGACCAGGGAGGTACTACAGTAGGGATGGAGTAGTGACCAGGGAGGTACTACAGTAGGGATGGAGGAGTGACCAGGGAGGTACTACAGTAGGGATGGAGGAGTGACCAGGGAGGTACTACAGTAGGGATGGAGGAGTGACCAGGGAGGTACTACAGTAGGGATGGAGGAGTGACCAGGGAGGTACTACAGTAGGGATGGAGGAGTGACCAGGGAGGTACTACAGTAGGGATGGAGGAGTGACCAGGCAGGTACTAGGGATGGAGGAGTGACCAGGCAGGTACTACAGTAAGGATGGAGGAGTGACCAGGCAGGTACTACAGTAGGGATGGAGGAGTGACCAGGGAGGTACTACAGTAGGGATGGAGGAGTGACCAGGGAGGTACTACAGTAGGGATGGAGGAGTGACCAGGGAGGTACTACAGTAGGGATGGAGGAGTGACCAGGGAGGTACTACAGTAGGGATGGAGGAGTGACCAGGGAGGTACTACAGTAGGGATGGAGGAGTGACCAGGGAGGTACTAGAGATGGAGGAGTGACCAGGGAGGTACTACAGTAGGGATGGAGTAGTGACCAGGGAGGTACTACAGTAGGGATGGAGGAGTGACCAGGGAGGTACTACAGTAGGGATGGAGGAGTGACCAGGGAGGTACTACAGTAGGGATGGAGGAGTGACCAGGGAGGTACTACAGTAGGGATGGAGGCGTGACCAGGGAGGTACTACAGTAGGGATGGAGGAGTGACCAGGGAGGTACTACAGTAGGGATGGAGGAGTGACAAGGGAGGTACTACAGTAGGGATGGAGGAGTGACCAGGGAGGTACTACAGTAGGGATGGAGGAGTGACCAGGGAGGTACTACAGTAGGGATGGAGGAGTGACCAGGGAGGTACTACAGTAGGGATGGAGGAGTGACCAGGGAGGTACTACAGTAGGGATGGAGGAGTAACCAGGGAGGTACTACAGTAGGGATGGAGGAGTGACCAGGGAGGTACTACAGTAGGGATGGATGAGTGACCAGGGAGGTACTACAGTAGGGATGGAGGAGTGACCAGGGAGGTACTACAGTAGGGATGGAGGAGTGACCAGGGAGGTACTACAGTAGGGATGGAGGAGTGACCAGGGAGGTACTACAGTAGGGATGGAGGAGTGACCAGGGAGGTACTACAGTAGGGATGGAGGAGTGACCAGGGAGGTACTACAGTAGGGATGGAGGAGTGACCAGGCAGGTACTAGGGATGGAGGAGTGACCAGGGAGGTACTACAGTAGGGATGGAGGAGTGACCAGGGAGGTACTACAGTAGGGATGGAGGAGTGACCAGGGAGGTACTACAGTAGGGATGGAGGAGTGACCAGGGAGGTACTACAGTAGGGATGGAGGAGTGACCAGGGAGGTACTACAGTAGGGATGTAGGAGTGACCAGGGAGGTACTACAGTAGGGATGGAGGAGTGACCAGGCAGGTACTACAGTAGGGATGGAGGAGTGACCAGGGAGGTACTACAGTAGGGATGGAGGAGTGACCAGGCAGGTACTACAGTAGGGATGGAGGAGTGACCAGGGAGGTACTACAGTAGGGATGGAGGAGTGACCAGGGAGGTACTACAGTAGGGATGGAGGAGTGACCAGGGAGGTACTACAGTAGGGATGGAGGAGTGACCAGGGAGGTACTACAGTAGGGATGGAGGAGTGACCAGGGAGGTACTACAGTAGGGATGGAGGAGTGACCAGGGAGGTACTACAGTAGGGATGGAGGAGTGACCAGGCAGGTACTACAGAAAAGGATGGAGGAGTGACCAGGCAGGTACTAGGGATGGAGGAGTGACCAGGGAGGTACTACAGTAGGGATGGAGGAGTGACCAGGCAGGTACTACAGTAGGGATGGAGGAGTGACCAGGCGGGTACTAGGGATGGAGGAGTGACCAGGGAGGTACTACAGTAGGGATGGAGGAGTGACCAGGGAGGTACTACAGTAGGGATGGAGGAGTGACCAGGGAGGTACTACAGTAGGGATGGAGGAGTGACCAGGGAGGTACTACAGTAGGGATGGAGGAGTGACCAGGGAGGTACTACAGTAGGGATGGAGGAGTGACCAGGGAGGTACTACAGTAGGGATGGAGGAGTGACCAGGGAGGTACTACAGTAGGGATGGAGGAGTGACCAGGGAGGTACTACAGTAGGGATGGAGGAGTGACCAGGGAGGTACTACAGTAGGGATGGAGGAGTGACCAGGGAGGTACTACAGTAGGGATGGAGGAGTGACCAGGCAGGTACTAGGGATGGAGGAGTGACCAGGCAGGTACTACAGTAAGGATGGAGGAGTGACCAGGCAGGTACTAGGGATGGAGGAGTGACCAGGGAGGTACTACAGTAGGGATGGAGGAGTGACCAGGGAGGTACTACAGTAGGGATGGAGGAGTGACCAGGGAGGTACTACAGTAGGGATGGAGGAGTGACCAGGGAGGTACTACAGTAGGGATGGAGTAGTGACCAGGGAGGTACTACAGTAGGGATGGAGGAGTGACCAGGGAGGTACTACAGTAGGGATGGAGGAGTGACCAGGGAGGTACTACAGTAGGGATGGAGGAGTGACCAGGGAGGTACTACAGTAGGGATGGAGGAGTGACCAGGGAGGTACTACAGTAGGGATGGAGGAGTGACCAGGGAGGTACTACAGTAGGGATGGAGGAGTGACCAGGGAGGTACTACAGTAGGGATGGAGGAGTGACCAGGCAGGTACTAGGGATGGAGGAGTGACCAGGCAGGTACTACAGTAAGGATGGAGGAGTGACCAGGCAGGTACTAGGGATGGAGGAGTGACCAGGGAGGTACTACAGTAGGGATGGAGGAGTGACCAGGGAGGTACTACAGTAGGGATGGAGGAGTGACCAGGCAGGTACTAGGGATGGAGGAGTGACCAGGCAGGTACTACAGTAGGGATGGAGGAGTGACCAGGGAGGTACTACAGTAGGGATGGAGGAGTGACCAGGCAGGAACTACAGTAAGGATGGAGGAGTGACCAGGCAGGTACTAGGGATGGAGGAGTGACCAGGCAGGAACTAGGAATGGAGGAGTGATCAGGCAGGTACTAGGGATGGAGGAGTGACCAGGGAGGTACTACAGTAGGGATGGAGGAGTGACCAGGCAGGTACTATGGATGGAGGAGTGATCAGGCAGGTACTAGGGATGGAGGAGTGACCAGGGAGGTACTACAGTAGGGATGGAGGAGTGACCAGGGAGGTACTACAGTAGGGATGGAGGAGTGACCAGGGAGGTACTACAGTAGGGATGGAGGAGTGACCAGGCAGGTACTAGGGATGGAGGAGTGATCAGGCAGGTACTAGGGATGGAGGAGTGACCAGGGAGGTACTACAGTAGGGATGGAGGAGTGACCAGGGAGGTACTACAGTAGGGATGGAGGAGTGACCAGGCAGGTACTACAGTAGGGATGGAGGAGTGACCAGGGAGGTACTACAGTAGGGATGGAGGAGTGACCAGGCAGGTACTAGGGATGGAGGAGTGACCAGGCAGGTACTACAGTAGGGATGGAGGAGTGACCAGGGAGGTACTAGCGATGGAGGAGTGACCTGGCAGGTACTAGAGATGGAGGAGTGACCAGGCAGATACTAGGGATGGAGGAGTGACCAGGCAGGTACTAGGGATGGAGGAGTGACCAGGCAGGTACTAGAGATGGAGGAGTGACCAGGCAGGTACTAGGGATGGAGGAGTGACCAGGCAGGTACTAGGGATGGAGGAGTGACCAGGCAGGTACTACAGTAGGGATGGAGGAGTGACCAGGCAGGTACTAGGGATGGAGGAGTGACCAGGCAGGTACTAGAGATGGAGGAGTCACCAGGCAGGTACTAGGGATGGAGGAGTGACCAGGCAGGTACTAGGGATGGAGGAGTAACCAGGCAGGTACTACAGTAGGGATGGAGGAGTGACCAGGCAGGTACTAGAGATGGAGGAGTGACCAGGCAGGTACTAGGGATGGAGGAGTGACCAGGCAGGTACTACAGTAGGGATGGAGGAGTGACCAGGCAGGTACTAGGGATTGAGGAGTGACCAGGCAGGTACTAGGGATGGATGAGTGACCAGGCAGGTACTAGGGATGGAGGAGTGACCAGGCAGGTACTAGGGATGGAGGAGTGACCAGGCAGGTACTAGGGATGGAGGAGTGACCAGGCAGGTACTGGGGATGGAGGTGTGACCAGGCAGGTAGTAGAGATGGAGTAGTGACCAGGCAGGTACTAGAGATGGAGAAGTGACCAGGCAGGTACTAGAGATGGAGAAGTGACCAGGCAGGTCTGGGCAGAGGAGATATAGTCGTTGTTTGTCTGCGTCTGTCAGTTATTGGTATGTGTATGTTAGAATTTGGTTTGAAAGAAGAAAAAAAAATGAGAAGATTTTTTTGTGTGCTGCAATAAATGATGAATAAAGTAAATAAACGAAATGTTTATGTGTCGATAGGTATAGTACTGTACGTCATTATTCAGTTCAAGCACACAAAGTCTGGGATTCAATCAAATGTGTATTGTCGACAAACTCACCTGTCAGTTCAGTAGTCAAACTCATCTGTCAGTTCAGTAGTCAAACTCACCTGTCAGTTCAGTAGTCAAACCCACCTGTCAGTTCAGTAGTCAAACCCACCTGTCAGTTCAGTAGTCAAACCCACCTGTCAGTTCAGTAGTCAAACCCACCTCAGTCAGTTCCGTAGTCAAACCCACCTGTCAGTTCAGTAGTCAAACCCACCTGTCAGTTCAGTAGTCAAACCCACCTGTCAGTTCAGTAGTCAAACCCACCTGTCAGTTCAGTAGTCAAACCCACCTGTCAGTTCAGTAGTCAAACTCACCTGTCAGTTCAGTAGTCAAACTCACCTGTCAGTTCAGTAGTCAAACTCACCTGTCAGTTCAGTAGTCAAACCCACCTGTCAGTTCAGTAGTCAAACCCACCTGTCAGTTCAGTAGTCAAACCCACCTGTCAGTTCAGTAGTCAAACTCACCTGTCAGTTCAGTAGTCAAACTCACCTGTCAGTTCAGTAGTCAAACCAACCTCAGTCAGTTCAGTAGTCAAACCCACCTCAGTCAGTTCAGTAGTCAAACCCACCAGTCAGTTCAGTAGTCAAACCCACCTCAGTCAGTTCAGTAGACAAACCCACCTGTCAGTTCAGTAGTCAAACCCACCTGTCAGTTCAGTAGTCAAACCCACCTCAGTCAGTTCAGTAGTCAAACTCACCTGTCAGTTCAGTAGTCAAACCCACCTGTCAGTTCAGTAGTCAAACCCACCTCAGTCAGTTCAGTAGTCAAACTCACCTGTCAGTTCAGTAGACAAACCCACCTGTCAGTTCAGTAGTCAAACCCACCTGTCAGTTCAGTAGTCAAACCCACCTGTCAGTTCAGTAGTCAAACCCACCTGTCAGTTCAGTAGTCAAACCCACCTGTCAGTTCAGTAGTCAAACCAACCTCAGTCAGTTCAGTAGTCAAACTCACCTCAGTCAGTTCAGTAGTCAAACCCACCTGTCAGTTCAGTAGTCAAACCCACCTGTCAGTTCAGTAGTCAAACCCACCTGTCAGTTCAGTAGTCAAACCCACCTCAGTCAGTTCAGTAGTCAAACCCAACAACAGGCAGTTCAGTACTCAAACCCACCTGTCAGTTCAGTACTCAAACCAAGCTCAGTCAGTTCAGTAGTCAAACCCACCTGTCAGTTCAGTAGTCAAACCCACCTCAGTCAGTTCAGTAGTCAAACCCACCTGTCAGCCAACCTGTCAGTTCAGTAGTCAAACCAACCTCAGTCAGTTCCGTAGTCAAACCAACCTCAGTCAGTTCAGTAGTCAAACCCACCTCAGTCAGTTCAGTAGTCAAACCCACCTGTCAGTTCAGTAGTCAAACCCACCTGTCAGTTCAGTACTCAAACCAACCTGTCAGTTCAGTAGTCAAACCCACCTGTCAGTTCCGTAGTCAAACCCACCTGTCAGTTCAGTAGTCAAACCAACCTGTCAGTTCCGTAGTCAAACCAACCTGTCAGCCAACCTGTCAGTTCAGTAGTCAAACCCACCTGTCAGTTCAGCAGGCTAACCCAACAACAGGCAGTTCAGTAGGCTAACCCAACAACAGGCAGTTCAGTAGGCTAACCCAACAACAGGCAGTTCAGTAGGCTAACCCAACAAAAGGCAGTTCAGTAGTCAAACCCAACAACAGTCAGTTCAGTAGTCAAACCCAACAACAGTCAGTTCAGTAGGCTAACCCAACAACAGTCAGTTCAGTAGGCTAACCCAACAACAGTCAGTTCAGTAGTCAAACCCAACAACAGTCAGTTCAGTAGGCTAACCCAACAACAGTCAGTTCAGTAGGCTAACCCAACAACAGTCAGTTCAGTAGTCAAACCCAACAACAGGCAGTTCAGTAGTCAAACCCAACAACAGTCAGTTCAGTAGGCTAACCCAACAACAGGCAGTTCAGTAGGCAAACCCAACAACAGTCAGTTCAGTAGTCAAACCCACCTGTCAGTTCAGTAGTCAAACCCACCTGTCAGCCAACCTGTCAGTTCAGTAGTCAAACCCACCTGTCAGTTCAGCAGGCTAACCCAACAACAGGCAGTTCAGTAGGCTAACCCAACAACAGGCAGTTCAGTAGGCTAACCCAACAACAGGCAGTTCAGTAGTCAAACCCAACAACAGTCAGTTCAGTAGTCAAACCCAACAACAGTCAGTTCAGTAGGCTAACCCAACAACAGTCAGTTCAGTAGGCTAACCCAACAACAGTCAGTTCAGTAGTCAAACCCAACAACAGTCAGTTCAGTAGGCTAACCCAACAACAGTCAGTTCAGTAGGCTAACCCAACAACAGTCAGTTCAGTAGTCAAACCCAACAACAGGCAGTTCAGTAGTCAAACCCAACAACAGTCAGTTCAGTAGGCTAACCCAACAACAGGCAGTTCAGTAGGCAAACCCAACAACAGGCAGTTCAGTAGTCAATCCCAACAACAGTCAGTTCAGTAGGCTAACCCAACAACAGTCAGTTCAGTAGGCTAACCCAACAACAGGCAGTTCAGTAGTCTAACCCAACAACAGGCAGTTCAGTAGTCAATCCCAACAACAGTCAGTTCAGTAGGCTAACCCAGCAACAGGCAGTTCAGTAGGCTAACCCAACCTCAGTCAGTTCAGTAGTCTAGGGATACCTGTCAGTTCATTAGTCTAGGAATACCTGTTAGTTCAGTAGTCTAGGGATACATGTCAGTTCATTAGTCCAGGGATACCTGTCAGTTCAGTAGTCTAGGGATACCTGTCAGTTCAGTAGACTAGGGATACCTGTCAGTTCAGTAGACTAGGGATACCTGTCAGTTCAGTAGTCTATGGATACCTGTCAGTTCAGTAGGTGAGGGATACCTGTCAGTAGGTGAGGGATACCTGTCAGTAGGTGAGGGATACCTGTCAGTGGTGAGGGATAACTGTCAGTTCAGTAGGTGAGGGATCCCTGTCAGTTCAGTAGGTGAGGGATCCCTGTCAATTCAGTAGGTGAGGGATACCTGCATATTCTCTTCCGATCCCGGGAGTCTTCCAACTGGGAGATCTGGAAAATCTAAACATTTTGGAAAAGTTACCGGAATTGTTCCCTTAATAAAGTGAAAAGTATGATGATACAAATCACAGAAGTAGAATATCTTCAACTCCACAATAGATGTGAATTTATTGAAGACTATACAGGTTTGGATCTCATTGGCATGTGAAAGACAGATATTTTAGATCATTGTTGAATGCAAAAGTACATTCAAGTCAATTTAAGAGTAGACTATTTACCCTCTAATGTGACAGATAATGTCTATTTTATATACAGAACCAGTCAACAGTTTGGACACACCGACTCATTCAAGGGTTTTTCTTTATTTGTACTATTTTCTACATTGTAGAATAATAGTGAAGACATCACAACTATGAAATAACACACATGGAATCATGTAGTAACGAAAAGAATGTTAAACAAATCAAAATATATTTGATATTTTAGATTCTTCAAAGTAGCCACCCTTTGCCTTGATGACAGCCTTGCACACTCTTGGCATTCTCTCAATCAGCTTCATGAGGTAGTCACCTGACTTGCATTTCAATTAACAGGTGTGCCTAGTTAAAAGTTAATTTGTGGAATTTCTTTCTTTCTTAATGCGTTTGAGCCGATCAGTTGAGTTGTGACAAGGTAGGGTTTGTATACAGAATATAGCCCTATTTGGTAAAAGACCAAGTCCATATCATGGCAAGAACAGCTCAAATAAGCAAAGAGAAACAACAGTCCATCATTACTTCAAACCTGAACATTTC
Organism: Oncorhynchus mykiss; assembly: GCF_057628025.1. Classification (NCBI taxonomy): domain Eukaryota; kingdom Metazoa; phylum Chordata; class Actinopteri; order Salmoniformes; family Salmonidae; genus Oncorhynchus; species Oncorhynchus mykiss. The sequence goes on along the minus strand of NC_143041.1, from coordinate 46,688,774 downwards.
CAGAACTTTGAAAGTTTCGTCAAGTGCAGTCGGAAATACCATCAAGCGCTATGATGAAACTGGCTCTCATGAGGACCGCCACAGGAAAGGAAGACCCAGAGTTACCTCTGCTGCAGATGAAAAGTTCATTAGAGTTACCAGCCTCAGAAATTGCAGCCCAAATAAATGCTTCACAGAGTTCAAGTAACAGACACATCTCAACATTAACTGTTCAGAGGAGACAGCGTGAATCAGGCCTTCATGGTCCAATTGCCACATAGAAAACACTACTAAAGGACACCAATAATAAGAAGAGACTTGCTTGGGCCAAGAAACATCAGCAATGGACATTAGACCGGTCGAAATCTGTCCTTTGGTCAAATTTGAGATTTTTGGTTCAACTTTGTGAGACGCAGAGTAGGTGAATGGCTGATCTCTGCATGTGTGGTTCCCGCCCGTGAAGCATGGAGGAGGAGGTGTGATAGTGTGGGGGTGCTTTGCTGGTGACACTGTCAGTGATTTATTTAGAATTCAAGGCACACTTAACCAGCATGGCTATCACAGCATTCTGCAGCGATACGCCATCCCATCTGGTTTGCACTTAGTGGGACAATAATTTGTTTTTCAACAGGACAATGACCCAACACATCCACAGGCTGTGTAAGGGCTATTTGACCAAGAAGGAGAGTGATGGACTGCTGTATCAGATGACCTGGCCTCCACAATCACCTGACCTCAACCCAATTGAGATGGTTTGGGATGAGTTGGACCGCAGAGTAAAGGAAAAGCAGCCAAGATGTGGGAACTCCTTAAGCATTCCAGGTGAAGCTGGTTGAGGGAATGCCAGGAGTGTGCAAATCTGCCATCAAGGCAAAGGGTGGCTACTTTTTTTTATTTGTTTAACACTTTTTTGGTTACTACATGATGTTTTATTTCATAGTTTTAATGTCGTCACTATTATTCTACAATGTGGAAAAAAGTAAAAAATAAATAAAACCCTTGAATGAGTAGGTGTGTCCAAACTTTTGATTGGTACTGTATAAAAAATAGATATCAGAAAGGATAATCTAATGCAGTCACTCAGAGAAGATCTCATGTTGCCTATTCTCTCTGAGAGACATGGTTAAGATCTAAGTAGAACCCTACTCTCTCCGAGAGACATGGTTAAGATCTAAGTAGAACCCTATTCTCTCTGAGACATGGTTAAGATCTAAGTATAGAACCCTATTCTCTCTGAGAGACATGGTTAAGATCTAAGTATAGAACCCTATTCTCTCTGAGAGACATGGTTAAGATCTAACTATAGAACCCTATTCTCACTGAGAGACATGGTTAAGATCTAACTATAGAACCCTATTCTCTCTGAGAGACATGGTTAAGATCTAAGTATAGAACCCTATTCTCACTGAGAGACATGGTTAAGATCTAACTATAGAACCCTATTGTCACTGAGAGACATGGTTAAGATCTAAGTATAGAACCCTATTGTCACCGAGAGACATGGTTAAGATAGAACCCTATTCTTAGTGTAGGGCACTACGTTTGACCTACAGTACCTATGGGATTTTGGTAGGGAGCTATTAGGACCCTGCTGTCTATAGTGTCCAGCTTCACCCCTAACTCTAATCCCCATTATCCCACCCACCCCCCCAAAACAGGAATACAATAGCAAAGAAGCCTCATTCATTACAAAGGTCGTAGTGCAAAGGCATGGTTATTGTATATTTGACTGAACCTGGTGTGGCTCTGAAATAATTATTTTCAATGAGCAGCAGTTCACGACATTCTGAAGACAAGGAAATATTTCAACGATATTACATGCATAGAAGCAACATTCGTGATTTCTTGCCAGATTGGTTATTCCTTTTAAAACAGAGAAGAACAATGAAGCTAAGAAAAACACCATATCCCAAAGATACAGCATATAAAGTTGAAAAAAAATTAACATTTGATTACTTAGAGACGGGGCATTTTGATAAAACAATACAATACTTCCCTACAGTCGTGGAAGAAAGGCATTTCAGTCTTCATAACTTGTAGCTTTCCAGATGTGTTTCCTGAAGCTTCACTTCACAGAAGACTGCTCTGCATTTCTAACACTAGGTATCTTAGTACATTTCATTTTTTACTTTTTTAACGTTAAACCTAGAGCTAATAAAGCTTTGCTCCAATGTTTGTCTCTTGTGGATCTTGTACTCTGCCCTTGTGGTTGTTTTTATCCTGGGAGGACCTCCTCTTCATCATCAACTCTTCAGAGTCACGACAGAGTCCTTCATCGCTGGCGGCCTGGAGGCTGTCGAAGGTCCCCTGTCTCTCCCCATTGGTCCTCAGGGTCTTCTCCTGCCTCCTCCTCCTCTTACACTGCTCCGTACAGCGGTCCAGGTAGCTGAACGTACATCTGGTGTCGGTGGTGCAGGCGTACATTCCCACGGGCACCGCAAGCACCATGGCACACATGATCACAATAATATGGATGAACTTCTCCCGTTGTTCCAGCTGGCTGATGTCACTTCCTGTTAAGAACACGATGCACTGACCGGCACGAGGGGTCTGGTTCTTCAGCGTCACACACACCTCGTATTTACTAACCGGTAGGAGGCCGTTGACCTCATAGGTGTTGATGCCCGGCCCGATGTATGTCAACTCCTTTTTGTCAGAGTGGTATTTCCCCAAGTGGATGGTGAACCAGGTCTCTGCAGGGTTGTCCGTCGCAGCGTACCACTCCAGAGTGATGCCGTAGACCGTCTGCTTGGAGATGCGTATGTCAATGTAGACGTTCTCGTCGGCTGAGGACAGGGGGAACGGGGGACGAGACATGGCGGCACCGCGGGAGGAGGAGGAGGCGTTGAAAGACTTGATGTTGATCAGGAAACTGACGGAGAAGTTGCCGATAAAGTTGTTGGCGAAGCAGGTGTAGACGCCTCGGTCTTCCAGGTGCATGGATGGGATGACCAGCTGAGATCTGATGGTCTCATCGTCCACACGGGTCTCTGCCACTGAAGAGGGAGAGAAAGGACAATTATCCCACTTGGCATACACTGGTTGAATCAACGTTGTTTCCAAGTCATTTAAATGAAATGACGTTGAACCAATGTGGAATAGACGTTGAATTGACATCTGTACCCAGTGGGATGTTGAGTTGTTGGTGTTTAAACAGGTACATATTGTACAGTATATTTACAATATTTACAGTAATATGTTGCATTATGAATAGGGAAATGGGGGGTACCTAGTCAGTTGTACAACTGAATGCATTCAACTGAAATATGTCTTCAACATTTAACCCCTCTGAATCAGAGAGGTGCGGGGGGGGGGGGGGGGGGGGTCTGCCATAATCGCCATCCACGTCTTCGGCGCCAGGGGAAATGTGGGTTAACTAGACACTATTGTTGAGTTTGCCTACAAGAAAAGCTGTTGCAATCAATCTATGGCGGCTTTTCTACTTAGAAACGTAGAAACATCAAGAGCCTACCAAAGTCATGAATGACATACACATGCATTAGCCTGCTTGTCCTAAATCCTGTCATCAAAGTGGTGTAGCTTACAATAAACTAGGACTGACATATGATATCGTGGTAAATACCCCACTGCAGCAAAGTCACAGCATTCTAATGGATGGTAGCCTAGAATTTGCAATTAAATAAAACCTTACCAGTAAATCCCTTTATAATCTTCAGGTTGTATGACCAATGGATGGAGGGTTCAGGCCTGGCTTTGACTAAGCACTGGAGGGTTACCTTGTCCCCCAGTGACACAGTCATGTTGGTTTCTGTGGCTGAGGCCTCGGGCTTCATGCATGTTTTCAAACCGACTTCGTGGAAGAACTTCCCCGCCCTGGAACTGGGGCCCGTGCACGTCAGGTACGAGTTCATCAGAATTAGAGGTGGACTAATGGTTTTGATAAACTCAACGAAACCTTTGAGGCGGCAGTCACACAGCCACGGGTTGTCGTGCAGCGCTAAAACAACGTTGGCCTCTCCACTGCTGGCCTCTTTACGTCCTTTTCTCTCCTGAGTGTTGAGGAGAGGCCAGTTGAGGAAGACATCCCTGGATATGACAGTAAGCTGATTGAAGGATAAATCTAAATAGGTCAAGCCCGGTAGTTGTCTCAGGGCGGATTCCGGGAGCACGTCTAGTCGATTGAGTTTCAGGTCCAAAATGTTCAGGTTCGGCGTGTCCTGGAATGCTGTCCATGGGACTGAACGCAGCTTGTTTCCCTGGAGCCGCAGTTCCGTTAAATTCGTCAGACCCTCCAGACTCTTGATGTTCATTAGGGTGATGTCGTTGAAATTCAACCATAGAGAAGCCAAGGCAGTGACTTTAGAGAAGGAGCCGCTCGGTAATTCGGTCAGGTGGGAATTCTCTATTCGAATTTTACTGAAATAATTTGGGACGTTGTCTGGGATTCGTCCCATGGCTGTTTCCATACAAAGTAAGGATCTAAAAATAAAACCAAAACATTATGGGTTATGGAAGTACGGTTAGAGGAAGTTATCTATATTCCTTTCATCATAGACACATGCGGCACGTAGCCTAGCGGTTAAGTGCCGACTTTGTGAACAATTTGTGGATGTGCTCCTGCAAATCACTCTGGATAAGAGCGTCTGCTAAATGACTTAAAATGTCAATGTAAAATGTTATCTCTCCATATTGTCTATTGTTAAAACCAGTCATGAAAAGCCACCATTGAGTTCAGTAATAGCCTACACTTGATCAGTCAATACTGCATATAACGTCCTGACACCGTAAGGAAACTCGGTACAAAACTGGCTACACAAGAACTGACAACAAACGACTTACCTTCCCAAGTTATCATTTGTGCAAGAGCAGCCGGGTAAACAAGATGTCGAGGCAGGAGTTACTTTATAGAATAGCCAAGCTATAGCTAATACTGTATACAAGGTGGCCATAATTCCTTTAACAGAAACCCATGTGAAGCATTAGAGCCGAGCATCTCCACAGGGAGGGACGGACAGTAGAGGTAAACCTATTACCTTAATCTTCCTTGATGCAATCCCTTTGAGACACCAAATGATAAGTTAAAACACGCTGAAAGTTTGTCTTTTTTAATATTTTTTTAGCTATAATCGTCCTCGTGGGGTGGCAGGTAGCATAGTGGTTAGAGGGGCAAGCCAGTAAACCGGAAAGTTGCCCGTTTGAAAACCGGGTCCTACTGGAAAAATCTGCCAGGAAGTGAGCTGGCAACCGGAGGGTTGCTGGTATCAAATCCTAGATGCCATTACCTGCCCCCCCCCACACACACACACAACAACAACAACAGCTTCCCGGGGGCCCAGTGTGGTAGCCCCCTGCACTTCTCCAAAAAAACTATATGTATGTCTTTCGGAGGGGTTGGGTTAACAAAGGAAGTCAAATTTCGGTTGAACCTTGTGTGCAATTGACCAATAAAGTGATCTCTTTAGAGAAAGTCTGTCACAACATGCATGTTCCCTAATCCATAATAAACGAACGGGACATTTCAGAAAATAATATGATTTCTCAGAAACAAATATGACTTGATATTAAATATGCACGGACAGTGACTTAGAGCATCGGGAAGTCCAATATGCAAATCTATAGATCAGGGCTACTGAAGACCATTGAGAAAATGGCACTATATACCCAACGTCTCTTATTTGTAGACTGCATGAAACAAAAGGATCCATGGCTATTAAATGAGGAACGAATGGAAGAGGTTTTCAGACACAAATATGTACGTAGTCTGCAAACGATACTGTACAAAGTTAACGACCACAGTGGCCATAGACGAACGATCAAGTTGTGATCAGCACCGTGGACAGCGCCAATACGAAACGCTAAACACAACATAGGCTATCATGTGAAAGCTATCCATCAAATCAAATCAAATGTATTTCTATAGCCCTTCGTACATCAGCTGATATCTCATAGTGCTGTACAGAAACCCAGCCTAAAACCCCCAAACAGCAAGCAATGCAGGTGTAGAAGCACGGTGGCTAGGAAAAACTCCCTAGAAAGGCCAAAACCTAGGAAGAAACCTAGAGAGGAACCAGGCTATGTGGGGTGGCCAGTCCTCTTCTGGCTGTGCCGGGTGGAGATTATAACAGAACATGGCCAAGATGTTCAAATGTTCATAAATGACCAGCACGGTCAAATAATAGGTCTGGGACAGGTAGCACGTCCGGTGAACAGGTCAGGATTCCATGGTGCTGGTCACAACATGTTTCCTTGTAATTTCTTCGTCAGCCCTTCAAATGTATATTACCATATCATATAATCATATAAGGTCATAGGTCATAGGTCATATAATATCATAGTGTACGTTCTAAGGCTTGGCTTAATGCTATTGCCCGAGCATACTGGTGCTATGCCATGCTGTGGCTTGGCACCTGAATGTTTACATCTGCCTGTTTTCACCTCTTGATAATTCACTATTGACACCGGATGGATATCACCCCATTCTGATGTCCTGTATCTTTGAAAACAGAACCTATCCTCTGATTGGTTGAACAAAATGGTTGTCAAAGTGTTCTAGGAAGGAATATGCTATTATAGAGCAGGTAAGGATTTAAGAGGACACAAACATTTATAAAAAAGTATTTATTTATACACATACAGTACCAGTCAAAAGTTTGGACACACCTACCCACTCAAGGGGTTTTCTTTCTTTCTTTTTTTTAATTCTTTTTTTTTTTTTTAAACAATTTTCTACATTGTAGAATAATAGTGAAGACATCAATAGTAGTGAAGACATCAAAACTATGAAATAACACATATGGAATCATGTAGTAACCAAAAGTGTTAAAGAAATCCAAAATATATTTTAGATTCTTCAAAGTAGCCACCCTTTGCCTTGATGACAGCTTCGCACACTCTTGGCATTCTCTCAACCAGCTTCAACCTGGAATGAATCAGTTATATAGGTAACGGTGGTATACAGAAGGTAACATTGGTATAAAGAAGATGGCCCTATTTGGTAAAAGACCAAGTCCATATTATGACAAGAACAGCTCAAATAAGCAAAGAGAAATGACAGTCCATCATTACTTTAAGACATAAAGGTCAGTCAATAAGGAACATTTCAAGAACTTTGAATGTTTCTTCAAGTGCAGTCGCAAAAACCATCAATCACTATGATGAAACTGGCTCTCATGAGGACCGCCACAAGAAAGGAAGACCCAGAGTTACCTCTGCTGCAGAGTATAAGGTCATTAGAGTTAACTGCATCTCAGATTGCAGCCCAAATAAATGCTTCACTGAGTTCAAGTGACAGACACATCTCAACATCATCTGTTCAGAGGAGTCTGCATGAATCAGGCCTTCATGGTCGAATTGTGGCATAGAAAACCTTACTAAAGGACACCAATAAGAAGAAGAGACTTGCTTGGGCCAAGAAACACGAGCAATGAACATTAGACCGGTTGAAATCTGTCCTTTGGTCTGATGAGTACAAATTGGAGATTTTTGGTTCCAACGGCCGTGTCTTTGTGAGACGCAGAGTAGGTGAACGGATGATCTCCGCATGTGTGGTTCCCACTGTGAAACATGAAGGAGGTGTGATGGTGTGGGGAGTGCTTTGCTGGTGACACTGTCAGTGATTTATTCAGAATTCAAGGCACACTTAACCAGCATTCTGCAGTGATACTCCATCCTATCTGGTTTGCGCTTAGTGGAACTATCATTTGTTTTTCAACAGGACAATGACCCAACACATCTCCAGGCTGTGTCAGGGCTATTTGACCAAGAAGGAGGGTGATGGACTGCTGCATCAGATGACCTGGCCTCCACAATCACCTGACCTCAAACCAATTGAGATGGTTTGGGCTAAGTTGGACCGCAGAGTGACGAAAAAGCAGCCAACAAGTGCTCAGCATATGTGGAAACTCCTTCAAGACTGTCGGAAAAGCATTCCAGGTGAAGCTGGTTGAGAGAATGCCAAGAGTGTGCAAAGCTGTCATCAAGGCAAAGGGTGGCTACTTTGAAGAATCCTATTTTGATTAGTTAAATTTTTTTTGGTTACTACATGATTCCATATGTGTTATTTCATAGTTTTGATGTCTTCACCATTATTCTACAATGTAGAAAAGTTTTAAAATAAAGAAAAACCCTTTAATGAGTAGGTGTGTCCAAACTTTTGACTGGTACTGATATATCAGATCAGATCATAGATATATATATTACAAAATGTATAGTATGTTAGGTTTGATTGGACAGTAAACCTGGCACATTAACGTTTATGGTAAATACACAGGTACAAAATATCACTACAGATATGAGTTGCTTCACCAATACTTTACATGTCCATTATTTCGTCAAATAAAAACTACCAGAATTCTGAGGTCAGATTCATTTCAGAATAACTGTCATTACTCTTCCTCCGTATGTTAAAAAGATGGGTTTCATGCATTCTGGTAGGAACGTGCCATTTTGGGTTTCCTTATTCCACCAAGAACTTCTGGAAAACCTGGGAATTTTGCAAAAGTTAGCATAACTGTGTAACCCTAGTGTCATTTCAAAGAAAGGCAACTGCTTACACTATGTTACCCCCTTAAAAGTGCATGACAAATACAAAATGCTTACTTCCACATTTTAAATAAAAAAATTGTTTCTGTTTTTTTTTTAAATTTATTTTTTACAGTTCACCGGGTCAAGGTTGGCCTGTATTTCTGCAAGGCTGTATAATCACAGTTATGTCAGCATTTATTTATCCTATTTATCTAGACTCACATATATACCACACTTGTCCATGCAACTGTCCTTTGGTTTCTGCCCCGTCTCTGAGCAGTTTCACTCATCTACAATACATCACTTGCCAGAAGAGACCAGCCAACCAACTTAAGTTCTGCTTGGAAAGGACAGACTTCTCTGCCCTGTAAAGGTTGAGGCCTTCATTTGGTATCAACAAAAGTACTCACTAGGGGGTCCCTCATTCCTACAAGTAGCCCCAGAGTCCACACTGGATCTAGCAGAGAGCAGTCTGTTGGACTCGTCTGGGTGTTGCCTGGCAAGGTACTCCCCCTCCATCCCCTTAGGCTTCTGTCCCGGGGAGAGGGTCTCGAATGTTACATATGAGTCTTGAATATCTTTGGATTTTCTCCCCAGTAGCTTTTTACAGCGCTTCTTGAGCGCCCCGCAGCAGACGATCAGTGTCAGGGGGACAGCGATCACGCAGGCCACGGTGATCACCACCACGTTAATGAGCTTCTGGGTGCCGCTTGCGCTGGCCGCCTCGTCCGTCGAGAAGATTACACACTGCTCCTTTTTAGGGATCAGGCCTTTGACGCAGACGCAGGCGATGTACTTTGTCCTTGGCACAAGTCCGTCGATGGTGATACGGTTCTTTCCCACGCCTACGTTGATCCTCCGCATGTCCCTCTCGCCGAAAACGGCATACAGGACGCTGAACTCGGTGGTGTTCTTGGCCGTCGGGGCCCGCCAGTTCAGGGAGACGGTGTGATCGGTGTCCCCGATGACCTTCACCGATCGTACCACCCGTCTCTCCGGCGGCGCCGACGCCTGCAAAGAAGAGGCGTTGGCTGCCAGGTTGCTAAGAACCTCCTTCTCCACTTCCTTAATAATTGTCGGCTCCGTGGCAGGAGGACCGGGCGTCTGTCCATCGGCCACACTATCCAAAATACTGTAGCTCTCGATATCATACCTCCCTGTGAAACCACTCGGTCCTAGTGGCTCGATGATGGGCATAGCTGCCGTCGTGGTTGGTGGAGGTATGTATCTGGCAACAAGTTTCTTCTGGTAGGCAGCTTTCCCAAATCCACCGGTTTTCCGTCCTCTTTGGTTTCTAGTCTTGGAGCTGCCACCTTGTTCCTCATTTTTAAAGGAGTCTGTAATAACCAGGGAGATGATGGCATCTGCAGTCCCCACGAAGTTGGTCGCTTTGCACATGTATTTCCCAGAGTCCCGGTAAGAGACGGCAGGCACACTCAGGATGGACCAAATGATTCCCTCCTTTGAAACTTCTTCCTGAACTGTGAAATAAATACAAACAAAAAAGTAGTTAGAAGGATTAGTGAAAAGAAAACCATCCATCCATCTGTAATCTAGGCTATTTCAGCTTCTGACTTTACAACACCCAAAATAGATGTCCTAAGTACTGTAGCTACTTATACAGGCAACAGGCAGACGTATATATGCCTAGCCTTCAGTCACGGCAGGTCTTAGCCTGATCCCAGATCTGTTTGTGCTGTTCTGTCAACTATGCAAAACAGTTTCCAAGACAGCACAAACTGATCTGGGATCAGGCTAAGACCTGCTGTGACTGGAGCAGGTTTAGAAACACTAAACGGAAATAAGTCAACAACTTTTTTGTTTGTTTGTAGTTGTTGTCCTTCATCCCTTTTTGGCTGTATATCTATGTGTTACACAGTAAATAAATTAAATCAATCAATCAATAAATCAATGAATCTCACCAGTGCCGTTCATCTGTTTGCCGTCTGCCCGGGTCCAGGACAGCTCTGGTACTGGGACTCCGATAGTCCCACAACGTAGCAGGACGTTGTTCCCCAGGGAGCTCCTGACCCGGGCCACAGCTGTGTGGACATGGGGCCCCTGACACCTCTGGAGCTCCGTCTCGCTGAACAGCACCCCCGACAGGCTCTCCGGGTCAGCACAGCGCAGCTTGGTGTCGATCAGAACCACAGAGGATGACGGAGACTTCTGGAACTGGACCAGGTCATAGAGCCGGCAGTCACATAGCCATGGGTTGTCATGGAGACCTACAGTGACGAAGAAAATAAATAATTTCACCAGAATATAAACATTTTAGTCATTTAGCAGATGCTCTTATCCAGAGTGACTTAAACTAAGGGATTTAAAGAAACTACAATGGTAGCTAAATGAAAATAAATAATCAACACTGCTTTTATCATGGCAATAGATGACATACATTTTAGCATTGCAGTAAATAACACCAGTTCTACCTTGGTAGGACATAACACAAATATATATATATATATATATATATATATATATATATATATATATACACATTTTGGACAACTCTTCTTGCTCTGTCTGAACTATAACCTTGTGTTATGTGTGTATAAAGTCAGTTTAGCAAGACGTAATAGTAAGTAGAAAGTAATCATGCTAGTTTGAAGTGAGACTAGTGAATGTATTCTCATTAACCCTACAGTATGGCTACCTTTACTACAATTAGAGTAATCATTTTACTACTCTCAAATGTCTGATGCATGTCTCCTCCAACTTTTCATTTGACGCTACGTAACACACCACAGGTACTCATGCAATGCATGTTGGGATAAAAGCACCCTGGCTTGTAATGTTGTGGATGGCATCGATTGTTTCTCACGTTTCCTGTGTGTCAATTTGCATGTAATTTAAAGACTTCTATTTCATCCTGGCTTGCAAACCAAATGGGATTCCCTAAAAGCTCAATAAAGATTGTTTTTAATTGCCGAGCAGATCCTTACCTAGAATATATTTGGAACTGTCCCCGTCTTCTTGAGACGGTTTCACAGACAACCACATAGAGAGAACCTCAGGAGGTACGGTGGCCAGGTTGTTGCTAGATAAGTCCAGGTAGGTCAGGTTCTTGATGTAAATGGTCGCCTCGGCCGGGATCGACGATATCTTATTATTATGTAGGTCCAGTAGCCTCAGGTTGGGCATATCAGTCAGAGATTCCCAGGGGAAAGAGGCGAGAGCGTTCCCTTCCAGTCTCAGCTCGTCCAGACTTCTCAGGCCACGGAAGCTGTCTACATTCAAAGAGTTCAGAGAATTGAAAGACATCCAGAGAAATTCCAAACTGTTGAGGTAGTGAAAGGTTTCGCTGGAGATCTTTGCGATGGCAGTTTTCTCGATCCGCAGTTTCGAGGTGTCTGCAGGAAAGTTGGGTGGGATCAGAGTAATCTGTGGGTCATTGCAAAGGACACTCCTAGATAGATGGAGAGAAAGGTACACCTCTTATTGAAAGTCACGGTATAACCTAGTGTAAGACGTTCATTCAGATAACTCGACTTTATTACACGTTTGACCCAAATTAACCATGGACTTGTATGGGTTCATGACAGAGGGTAGACGTACAATTACTGCATAAATAAATCAACCAACATATAGTTTAATTTTTGTCAGTTTAATCTTCCGTTTGAACCCTTCTTTCTTGTTGTTTTATTCGGTCTAAACGTTAGTAAAACATGGTTTAGGGATATTTATTAGAACCAAAGAAAGAGGCTTAGAGCAAATTAATCCTTGGGTCTATATATTTATATATATATATATATTTTTTTTTTTTAAAGAGAGTAGAAGAGAAGCTGACCTCATACTACTTGCACACTACGCACCACCACACAACAACAACAAAAAATGTAGAATAGAAGTTGTTCACATTCACAATTTAAATAGTTGTAATCATTTCTCTGTTTTTTTTTACCTTGCTTTGGATCCGTCTGATAATTTGTGAAAGAAGCAGTTACATTGAGACGGACACGCGCTGCAAACAAACGGTCCGAAGCAAAATAATGTCAAGCAGAAACTCAGGCTAAAACCTCGAAACATTTTCTCTCCGAAACTATACTACCAAAATATAGGCCTACTATCAAACTAAACTACAAGATCTCTTTTGAAAGAAAAAAAAGAAGTAATGTTTATTTCGTTCTGCCAAGCCAGCGAAGCATCGTGTTGCTATCTCAGTGCCTCATACAGGTCTGAACGTCGTTCTGAAACCCCAGATTAAAAGGATAGACATGGATTAGTGGAAAGGATTTATCTTCATTGACACGATTATTGCCCCATGGCAAATGACAGGCAGGCTGTGTCGTTTCGCTTTGTTTATATACAGAGTAAAACCCCTCCATATAGTTTATTGGAGGGTTTATTATGAAGATTGGAGTGGACGGTTCGTTTTTGGCGGTTCATTGACTGTTATAGTCGCGCTGCATGCTATTCTATTGAATGTGAATTTGTGAGTTAAGTGAAATGCAAAAAGGATACTGCTGCCAATGGATAATTGCTACCATTAAAATATAACCATGTAATAAATAGTATACATATGTTTAATTTTACGGGATTTGCTTCAATACATTTATTAAATATTTTTGAAAACCTCATTATTAGCACAATTTACTCCCAAACCCCTCATTTACATTTTTCACATCAAAACTCAAAAAGAAAATAGCCATTTGGGATTCTAAGGGATCAGAAAATATTTAGTTTTTCTTTTTAAATCGAGAATTATTGCATTATTATATAGAGTATACGGTTGCATACCATGGATTTGACAGATAACCCATAATCCCCCCCCCCCCCCCCCCCCCACACACTTTACTGTGACTAAGTCAAACTGATGAAGTATCCACCAGTATTATCAAAACACATACAGTAGCCTACAATCCCACAATGCACAGTGGTGTATGGAGAACAAGACCCCCAGTGGGAACCTCAATAACATGGAAAGGACCAATGAATGAAAGCTAAGAGTAATGTTAAACAAAACGTCCTTCCATTCATTGGATAGGTTTGAAAAATGTTAATAATTTATGTGTTTTGGTGAGTCTGGGTTCTACTGTACACAAGGGGTCATCTGACACTGTTTCAATATTCTATGACTATGCTTCTTCATCCATTCAATGTTTATACACTTTTTTTCTGCAGGTCTGGGCACAAATTAGTGGGTGAAAAAACTACTGACCCCCCCTGATACTTTATATCAAACTACTGAACCCTCCTCCTGATACTTTATAAACTACTGAACCCTCCTCCTGATACTTTATATCAAACTACTGAACCCTCCTCCTGATACTTTATATCAAACTACTGACCCCTCCTCCTGACACTTTATATCAAACTACTGACCCCTCCTGATACTTTATAAACTACTGACCCCTCCTCCTGATACTTTATATCAAACTACTGACCCCTCCTCCTGATATTTTATATCAAACTACTGACCTCTCCTGATACTTTATATCAAACTACTGACCCCTCCTCCTGATACTTTATATCAAACTACTGACCCCTCCTGATACTTTATATCAAACTACTGACCCCTCCTGATACTTCATATCAAACTACTGACCCCTCCTGATACTTTATATCAAACTACTGACCCCTCCTCATGATACTTTATATCAAACTACTGACCCCTCCTCCTGATACTTTATATCAAACTACTGACCCCTCCTGATACTTTATATCAAACTACTGACCCCTCCTCATGATACTTTATATCAAACTACTGACCCCTCCTGATACTTTATATCAAACTACTGACCCCTCCTGATACTTTATATCAAACTACTGACCCCTCCTCCTGACACTTTATATCAAACTACTGAACCCTCCTCCTGATACTTTATATCAAACTACTGACCCCTCCTCCTGATACTTTATATCAAACTACTGACCCCTCCTGATACTTCATATCAAACTACTGACCCCTCCTGATACTTTATATCAAACTACTGACCCCTCCTGATACTTTATATCAAACTACTGACCCCTCCTGATACTTTATATCAAACTACTGACCCCTCCTCCTGATATTTTATATCAAACTACTGACCTCTCCTGATACTTTATATCAAACTACTGACCCCTCCTCCTGATACTTTATATCAAACTACTGACCCCTCCTGATACTTTATATCAAACTACTGACCCCTCCTGATACTTCATATCAAACTACTGACCCCTCCTGATACTTTATATCAAACTACTGACCCCTCCTCATGATACTTTATATCAAACTACTGACCCCTCCTCCTGATACTTTATATCAAACTACTGACCCCTCCTGATACTTTATATCAAACTACTGACCCCTCCTCATGATACTTTATATCAAACTACTGACCCCTCCTGATACTTTATATCAAACTACTGACCCCTCCTGATACTTTATATCAAACTACTGACCCCTCCTCCTGACACTTTATATCAAACTACTGAACCCTCCTCCTGATACTTTATATCAAACTACTGACCCCTCCTCCTGATACTTTATATCAAACTACTGACCCCTCCTGATACTTCATATCAAACTACTGACCCCTCCTGATACTTTATATCAAACTACTGACCCCTCCTGATACTTTATATCAAACTACTGACCCCTCCTGATACTTTATATCAAACTACTGACCCCTCCTCCTGACACTTAATATCAAACTACTGAACCCTCCTCCTGATACTTTATATCAAACTACTGACCCCTCCTCCTGATACTTTATATCAAACTACTGACCCCTCCTGATACTTCATATCAAACTACTGACCCCTCCTGATACTTTATATCAAACTACTGACCCCTCCTGATACTTTATATCAAACTACTGACCCCTCCTGATACTTTATATCAAACTACTGAACCCTCCTGATACTTTATATCAAACTACTGACCCCTCCTGATACTTTATATCAAACTACTGAACCCTCCTGATACTTTATATCAAACTACTGACCCCTCCTCCTGATACTTTATATCAAACTACTGAACCCTCCTCCTGATACTTTATAAACTACTGAACCCTCCTCCTGACACTTTATATCAAACTACTGACCCCTCCTCCTGATGCTTTATATCAAACTACTGAACCCTCCCCCTGATACTTTATATCAAACTACTGACCCCTCCTCCTGATACTTTATATCAAACTACTGACCCCTCCTGATACTTTATATCAAACTACTGACCCCTCCTCCTGATACTTTATAAACTACTGACCCCTCCTGATACTTTATATCAAACTACTGACCCCTCCTCCTGATACTTTATAAACTACTGAACCCTCCTCCTGACACTTTATATCAAACTACTGACCCCTCCTGATACTTTATATCAAACTACTGACCCCTCCTGATACTTTATATCAAACTACTGACCTCTCCTGATACTTTATATCAAACTACTGACCCCTCCTCCTGATACTTTATATCAAACTACTGACCCCTCCTCCTGATACTTCATATCAAACTACTGACCCCTCCTGATACTTTATATCAAACTACTGACCCCTCCTCCTGACACTTTATATCAAACTACTGACCCCTCCTCCTGATACTTTATATCAAACTACTGACCTCTCCTGATACTTTATATCAAACTACTGACCCCTCCTCCTGACACTTTATATCAAACTACTGACCCCTCCTCCTGATACTTCATATCAAACTACTGACCCCTCCTGATACTTTATATCAAACTACTGACCCCTCCTCCTGACACTTTATATCAAACTACTGACCCCTCCTCCTGATACTTTATATCAAACTACTGACCCCTCCTCCTGATACTTCATATCAAACTACTGACCCCTCCTGATACTTTATATCAAACTACTGACCCCTCCTCCTGACACTTTATATCAAACTACTGACCCCTCCTCCTGATACTTTATATCAAACTACTGACCTCTCCTGATACTTTATATCAAACTACTGACCCCTCCTCCTGACACTTTATATCAAACTACTGACCCCTCCTCCTGATACTTCATATCAAACTACTGACCCCTCCTGATACTTTATATCAAACTACTGACCCCTCCTCCTGACACTTTATATCAAACTACTGACCCCTCCTGATACTTTATATCAAACTACTGACCCCTCCTGATACTTTATATCAAACTACTGACCCCTCCTCCTGATACTTTATATCAAACTACTGACCCCTCCTCCTGATACTTTATATCAAACTACTGACCCCTCCTCCTGATACTTTATATCAAACTACTGACCTCTCCTGATACTTTATATCAAACTACTGACCCCTCCTCCTGATACTTTATATCAAACTACTGACCCCTCCTGATACTTTATGTCAAACTACTGACCCCTCCTGATACTTCATATCAAACTACTGACCCCTCCTCCTGATACTTTATATCAAACTACTGACCCCTCCTCCTGATACTTTATATCAAACTACTGACCCCTCCTGATACTTTATATCAAACTACTGACCCCTCCTGATACTTCATATCAAACTACTGACCCCTCCTGATACTTTATATCATACTACTGACCCCTCCTGCTGATACTTTATATCAAACTACTGACCCCTCCTGATACTTTATATCAAACTACTGAACCCTCCTGATACTTTATATCTGTGGGAGTGATTTCAGTGTGAGTAAACTCTCTGTCCCCTGTCTCTATCCCAAAAGGCACCCCATTCCCTATGTACTGTAGTGCAGTACTTTGGACCCGGGCCCATAGGACAGTAGTGCACCATTTAGGGAATAAGGTTCCATTTGGGACTGGCCCATAAACAGCCCGATGCTTTAAAGATTTTAAGCAGTTTGTGACCATGAGGCAGATCCACACAACTACGTGTCTTTAAACCAGTCATCTAGCTATGTCCCTTACCATCTCAAATCAAATCAAATCTAATTGTATTAGTCACATGTGCCGAATACAACTGTGAAATGCTTACTTACAAGCCCTTAACCAACAATACAGCTGTTTAGTAGCCCCTTGGACCTAGACTTGGCGCTCCGGTGCAGCTTGCCGTGCAGTAGCAGAGAGAACAGTCTATGACTCGGGTGGCTGGATTCTTTGACAATTGCTGTCCACTTTCATTCTGGAGGATTTTCTATGAAATAACCTTCCTTTTATCAGAGTTTTGCATATGTGTGTGTGTGTGTGTGTGTGTGTGTGTGTGTGTGTGTGTGTGTGTGTGTGTGTGTATGTGTGTGTGTGTGTGTGTGTGTGTGTGTGTGTGTGTGTGTGTGTGTGTGTGTGTGTGTGTGTGTGTGTGTGTGTGTGTGTGTGTGTGTGTAGCCTAAATTCTATGAATCAACATTTGTAAAACAGGACTTTCCTGCTTTAATAATAAACTACAAATGAAGGAATGAGTTGAGTTTTTACATTCACATGATGAAATGTTTTGGTGTAACTCCGTGACTGAAGTCTGAACTCGGGAAGCTGGAGTGGCATCAACAGCGCAGCCTTTGTTTTCAGATTATGACGGTAGGTGAAATTAAATGTGTCCTAACTATAGGCAACCCAGGCCCACTACACTAGCAGTATAATTTATACAAAGCCATATTGCAACCTTTGGGAGCTGTTTCTCATGCCATAGAAGGCAGGGTCTTTGATTATATCACTCCTCCAGTTTATCTGGGATTCACATGGTATCCTGTATGTGACGCACTACTGGTCCTGGTCAAGGTCAAGGTTAGTGCACTACTGGTCCTGGTCAAGGTTAGTGCACTACTGGTCCTGGTCAAGGTTAGTGCACTATTGGTCCTGGTCCTGGTCAAGGTTAGTGCACTACTGGTCCTGGTCCTGGTCAAGGTTAGTGCACTACTGGTCCTGGTCCTGGTCAAGGTTAGTGCACTACTGGTCCTGGTCTGGTCAAGGTTAGTGCACTAATGGTCCTGGTCAAGGTTAGTGCACTACTGGTCCTGGTCAAGGTTAGTGCACTACTGGTCCTGGTTCTGGTCAAGGTTAGTGCACTACTGGTCCTGGTCTGGTCAAGGTTAGTGCACTACTGGTCCTGGTCAAGGTTAGTGCACTACTGGTCCTGGTTCTGGTCAAGGTTAGTGCACTACTGGTCCTGGTCTGGTCAAGGTTAGTGCACTAATGGTTCTGGTCAAGGTTAGTGCTCTCTTGGTCCTGGTCCTGGTCAAGGTTAGTACTCTACTGGTCCTGGTGAAGGTTAGTGCACAACTTGTCAAGGTTAGTGCTCTACTGGTCCTGGTCAAGGTTAGTGCTCTACTGGTCAATATTAGTGCACTTCTGGTACTGGTCCTGGTCAAGGTTAGTGCACTACTGGTCAAGGTTAGTGCACTACCGGTCCTGGTTCTGGTCAAGGTTAGTGCACTACTGGTCCTGGTCAAGGTTAGTGCTCTTCTGGTCCTGTTCAAGGTTAGTGCACTATTGGTCCTGGTCCCGATCAAGGTTAGTGCTCTACTGGTCCTGGTCCTGTTCAAGGTTAGTGCTCTACTGGTCCTGGTCAAGGTAGGGCACTATTGGTCCAGGTGAAGGTTATGGCTATACTGGTCCTGGTGAAGGTTAGTGCTCTATTGGTCCTGGTCAAGGTTAGTGCTCTACTGGTCCTGGTCAAGGTAGGGCACTATTGGTCCAGGTGAAGGTTATGGCTATACTGGTCCTGGTGAAGGTTAGTGCTCTATTGGTCCTGGTCAAGGTTAGTGCACTACTGGTCAAGGTCAAGGTTAGTGCACTACTGGTCCTGGTCAAGGTTAGTGCACTACTGGTCCTGGTCAAGGTTAGTACACTACTGGTCCTGGTCCTGGTGAAGGTTAGTGCACTACTGGTCCTGGTCCTGGTCAAGGTTAGTGCACTACTGGTCCTGGTCTGGTCAAGGTTAGTGCACTACTGGTCCTGGTCAAGGTTAGTGAACTACTGGTCCTGGTCAAGGTTAGTGCACTACTGGTCCTGGTCAATGTTAGTGCACTATTGGTCCTGGTCAAGGTTAGTGCTCTACTGGTCCTGGTCAAGATTAGGACTCTACTGGTCCTGGTCATGGTAAGTGTTCTACTGGTCCTGGTCAAGGTTAGTGCACTACTGGTCCGGGTCAAGGTTAGTGCACTACTGGTTCTGGTCAAGGTTAGTGCTCTACTGGTCCTGGTCAAGGTTAGTGCTCAACTGGTCCTGGTCAAGGTTAGTGCTCTACTGGTCCTGGTTAAGGTTAGTGCACTACTGGTCCTGGTCAAGGTTAGTGCTCTACTGGTCCTGGTCAAGGTTAGTGCTCTACTGGTCCTGGTCAAGGTTAGTGCTCTACTGGTCCTGGTCAAGGTTAGTGCACTAAACAGGGAGCAAGCTCTAATGTTAATGTCTTGACATTACAGTCATTTAGAAGATGCTCTTATCCAGAGAAACTCCCAGAAGCAATTAGGGTTACGTGCCTTGCTCAAGGGCACATCGATAGATGTTTCACGTAGGGGATTTGAACCGGCAACCTTTCAGTTACTGGCCCAATGCTCTTGATTGCTAGGCTACCTGCCGTCCCCGGCTGGTTTTTTGTGTCTGTTTGTTTTTAATAGGAACTTTAGTCTCAATTTACTGTTAAAATTTAGAGTAGTAGAATACACAAAAGGTGTGAGTTTGAAATGTGGTTGTGCATCAGCAGTTTTTCTCTGGTTTTGTCAGTCACTGACAGTCTCTCAATTAGCCATGTTAGCTAGCTATTTTTTTTTAGATTGGTAAGTTAGTCTAGCCAGTTATCTAAACTTGTAGTTATCATGGCTGAATACCGACAATACCGCCCAGGGGCCCTGACCTCCAGGGGCCCTGACCTCCAGAGGGCCCTGACCTCCAGAGGGCCCTGACCTCCAGGGGCCCTGACCTCCAGAGGGCCTGCATTGTTATCATTAACGTGGCATAAGTCATGGCAAAACTTGTAGAATTTCAGAACATTTCCTTTAAAACTGCAAAAATTATTTTTTGCCGCACGGCTAAATTAGTAGAATTGCATGAATTTTTAAAAATAAAATTGCACAAACAAAATCGCCCCCCCCAATGGCAAAACCTGTAGAACAAACAGAAAACCTGCTTTAAAACTGCAACGTTTGGGATCTATGGATTAAGAATGAACCTGAACTAATGGTGTTGACTGTGATTTGTCATGGGCTGGAGCTCCTTGTATGACATTGTTGTCTTGTCGACTGTGTTTGTTGTGTCTGTTCAGATTTTTCGTGTTATTTTTGTGTGAAAAAATGTACGAAATGGTTAGGTGACTTTGGGACATCACTAACAATGCTACGTTCTTGGAACTAAGGTTTGCTTTCACCCACCAACATTTAGCCAGATTAAAGGATTGCTACATTTAAACTTGTTGCATTGTTAAACCAATAATTCACTGGACAAGGGTCTCTCAGTCCATTCACTATGCAGTGTCAGCTTCCAACTGACACGTACAGTTACTTATGATGTCTTGAATGGCTGAGGCATCAGGTAGGTCCTACCTATCGATGTAAGAGATCCTTCATCTTCACACGGCATATACTGTTTAGCCTACAAAGTGTACTAAGAATGTATGACCTGTAGGTTTAGAGTTCAGTGATAATATAAAGTATGTTATTGGTCATTAAGAGCCAACAATTTGAGAAAGTCGGTTTCCCTGTCAGTTATGTGCTTGCAAAATTGGTGCGCAGAAACCACTTCAATGAACACGACCGTTTAGGGATTTTTTTTTTTTCATCAGGAAAATAAGAAATAGCTGTTGCCCAGTGTGTGTCAAACTCTTCTGCTATTGCGCCACTTTGTTAGTACATTCTTGTAGGGATTGGTAAGGGTTTTACATCAGATAAGTCCTTGCATGCCTTTTCACGTGAAAGAGCCTTTATAAGGAGTTCAGTCAAAACTCTGGCACTTTCAGACGCGAGAATAAACGTTCAGGAACTATCTGTAGTGTCCGACAATACTGGTGGCCATCAAAAATGGCAGCATACTCATTACCGGAGGGATTCTCCGATTTTGACATGTTTGCATTCGGTTCAGCTCTTCTTGTTGGGGGTAAGTGAAATATTTTATGCTAAAAATTTGAAAGAAAAGCTGTTATTTGCGTTAGCGAAATGGCATCCAGATGGAGATGGGATTTTAAAGAGATCTTAAGGGACAGGTCTACTGATTTGAAAGAGATCTTAAAGGGACAGGTCTACTGATTTGAAAGAGATCTTAAAGGGACAGGTCTCCTGATTTGAAAGAGATCTTAAAGGGACAGGTCTACTGATTTGAAAGAGATCTTAAAGGGACAGGTCTACTGATTTGAAAGAGATCTTAAAGGGACAGGTCTACTGATTTTAAAGAGATCTTAAAGGGACAGGTCTCCTGATTTTAAAGAGATCTTAAAGGGACAGGTCTACTGATTTTAAAGAGATCTTAAAGGGACCGGTCTACTGATTTTAAAGAGATCTTAAAGGGACAGGTCTACTGACTTTAAAGAGATCTTAAAGGGACAGATCTACTGATTTTAAAGAGATCTTAAAGGGACAGGTCTACTGATTTTAAAGAGATCTTAAAGATACAGGTCTACTGATTTTAAAGAGATCTTAAAGGGACAGGTCTACTGATTTTAAAGACATCTTAAAGGGACAGGTCTACTGATTTTAAAGAGATCTTAAAGGGACAGGTCTACTGATTTTAAAAAGATCTTAAAGGGACAGGTCTACTGATTTTAAAGAGATCTTAAGGGACAGGTCTACTGATTTTAAAGAGATCTTAAAGGGACAGGTCTACTGATTTTAAAGAGATCTTAAAGGGACAGGTCTACTGATTTGAAAGAGATCTTAAAGGGACAGGTCTCCTGATTTGAAAGAGATCTTAAAGGGACAGGTCTACTGATTTTAAAGAGATCTTAAAGGGACAGGTCTACTGATTTGAAAGAGATCTTAAAGGGACAGGTCTACTGATTTGAAAGAGATCTTAAAGGGACAGGTCTCCTGATTTTAAAGAGATCTTAAAGGGACAGGTCTACTGATTTTAAATCATGCCAAGATTGTCACTGGAAGATGTGAATAATCCACAAGGATTTGAAGATGCGGTTCTGTAAGGTTGACGTGAAATAGTAAAATAAAAGTCTGTGTAGATAAAATTCAACGATTTCTGACATTATAATATCCTATTCACATATAGGCTATATAACTTAACTGAAATGTTAAACGTCCATTTTTAGTCTTTGTCTCCCCCCCTGATGATTTCTCTTCTTTCTCCGTGTCTTTTAGGTCTTGTCGGATTCTTCCTCAACGCCGTTTCAATATTGGCCTATATTAGCGTAAAGCAAATGCGAACTCCCAGTAACTTCCTTGTCTTTAACCTCGCCGTGGCTGACATTATGCTCAATACAACCGGCCTGATCGCTGCATACGCCAGCTTATCGTACAGGTATAAATGATTATCCTTTGACGCTGCAGTAACGCCCGTGGAGGTTTCCTGACTTATGTGTACAATAATTGTTGTTAAAACGCTGTTATGCGTTTGATCAAATATTTGTTTTAGAGACAGGACATCAGGACAAATCGTTCTAGTGAGGCACACCTTTTTTTCCCATGTATATCTGAATAGCTATGATGGATAGATCGTTTACTACACAAAGCTGTAATGTTAGTGTGTGTGATCATGACTTTATAGTTCAACTGAATAGAACCACAAGTCAAAGTAGGTGTATTTGGTATGACAATTAGCTGCGAAATGAGTCATCATGTTTATGTCGGAATGTAGCCATTCTGAAACCGGTTTATGCCTGATTGGATTAGAAACACTAAGGCTGAGTTTACACAGGCAGCCCAATTCTGATCTTTGGCCAATAATTGGCCTTTTGTTCCAATCAGATCAGATCTCTTGCCAATAATCGGACAAAAGATCAGAATTGGGCTGCCTGTGTAAACGCAGCCTAAATGCGCTCCTCTCTTCTCGTCACCCTAGACACTGGCCCTGGGGTCAAGACGGATGTAGCAACCACGCCGTCATAGGGATGACAGCAGTTCTGGCCTCCATCAGTTTCCTGGCTACCATCGCCTGGGACAGATATCACCAATATGTCACCAGTGGGTAGTATCCTATATTATAGCTTTATCTATATACATCTACAAATATACAAACATATTCTTGGAAAATGTTAAATAAATATAACAACGTTATTTTGTTCCAGATCAGAAGCTGTTTTGGAGCACGGCCTGGACTTTTTCTATCATTATCTGGGGATTGGCCATCTTCTGGGCGGCCGTCCCTCTGACTGGATGGGGAGTGTATGACTTTGAGCCAATGAGGACGTGCTGCACTCTAGACTACACCAAAGGAGACAAGTAGGCTACATTTTAAAGTGGAACTGACAAGCGTTTCATCATAATCATAATATCAGTCAAAAAAATGATCATACTCCCAGTTTATCCAACTTTAGAAGAGGTTTTAAAAATAGGTTCTATTCGACTCAACGTTCCCGTGACGTACACTAAGGCGTTGTTGGGGAAATCGATGGATGCAGTTCAATGCATGATTCATATAATTCCCCAATACAGTTCTTGCTATTCCCCCAAAAATATTGCTATCAGGTTGTAAATCCCATCTGGCACATTGTTTGCTGCCTGCATTCGGGATGCACTGTTTCACTTTCCATTACTAAATATTTTGGCTAGCATTAGTTGTTGATCTTTATTGTTGTTGATGTAAATAGCTGAGGGAGAGAGAGCCTAATTATACATCATGTTCTGTCTTGTCTGTGGTTCAGGGAATTCCACTATCATGTTCTCTCTTGTCTGTGGTTCAGGGAATTCCACTATCATGTTCTCTCTTGTCTGTGGTTCAGGGAATTCCACTATCATGTTCTCTCTTGTCTGTGGTTCAGGGAATTCCACTATTATGTTCCCTCTTGTCTGTGGTTCAGGGAATTCCACTATCATGTTCTCTCTTGTCTGTGGTTCAGGGAATTCCACTATCATGTTCTCTCTTGTCTGTGGTTCAGGGAATTCCACTATCATGTTCTCTCTTGTCTGTGGTTCAGGGAATTCCACTATCATGTTCTCTCTTGTCTGTGGTTCAGGGAATTCCACTATCATGTTCTCTCTCATCTGTGGTTCAGGGAATTCCACTATCATGTTCTCTCTCATCTGTGGTTCAGGGAATTCCACTATCATGTTCCCTCTCATCTGTGGTTCAGGGAATTCCACCATCATGTTCTCTCTCATCTGTGGTTCAGGGAATTCCACCATCATGTTCTGTCTTGTCTGTGGTTCAGGGAATTCCACCATCATGTTCTGTCTTGTCTGTGGTTCAGGGAATTCCACCATCATGTTCTGTCTTGTCTGTGGTTCAGGGAATTACACCATCATTTTCTCTCTTGTCTGTGGTTCAGGGAATTACAGACCTCTAAAGGTCATTTTATTGTAGCTCAGCATCTCCCTCACGCACTGTTACCTCGGCACATTTGTCGTTGATGTTTCACAAGATTTTTTAAAAAATAAAGTTTTGAAAAAAAGCAGACTTCCAAAACTCAGAAATATCCTTCTGTTTCAACCAGCTGTTGACGTCACTGTTTGACTTTGTAAAATGTTAACAGTGGAATACAGGATCAGGGCTTTAAAACAATCAAACAGATTACTTCAAAAGTAAGCTCTTTTACTTAGTTGAAAACATCCAGCATTTCACACAGAGAGAGAGAGAGAGAGAGAGAGAGAGAGAGAGAGAGAGAGAGAGAGAGAGGGAGAGAGAGAGAGAGAGAGAGAGAGAGAGCACTGCTAGAAATCTTTAATGGATTGAGATGATTCATTTCAGACAATAAAACAAAAGCTCTCTAGCAATGTCTCCCACAGACTAGGGTTCCAAAATTCTGGTAACACAATTCCCAGGTGTTCCAGAACTCCCTTACGATTCCGTATTTCCTGCTAATTCCCTCATTATTCCGGGAATCCTCCAACTGGTATTTCTGGAACACCTGGGAATTTTGTTACTGTAATTTTGCAACTCAAGTGTGTGGATTTGTTTGGGTTGAAAATGACCAGAATTTAGCAACCCTAGACATGTGAGTATTCCACATTCATAGAGATGCACGGGATAATACAGTGTGTCTTATGTCATTCTATCGTCCGTGTTCATCTCCATTCAACAGGGACTACATTACCTATATGGGGGCCCTGACGGTCTTCTACCTTATCTTCCCTGCTTATGTCATGAAGTCCAACTACGACGCCATTTACGCATACTTCAAGAAGATCCACAAGCACAGGGTAAACCTTGGAACGTTCTACCGTCAGAACGTTTGGAACGTGTTCTTTGGAACGTTGCAACACTTTTTAACAACACCATTAATATTTGGCCTTTGGGGGGGAGGGGGAGAAAAAACAACATACTTCGCATTATATTTACAATGTGATAAGCGTGTTAAATCCTAGTATGTGAACATCGGGAAAGTTGTTCCGTGAACTTCAGATTACAAGACTTCTCAGCAAGATAATCCCGTAGACAGTGTTTGCTGTAATTAATTCACTTTGCAATTATTTAAAGTAAGATGTCTAAATGTTGTATGTGTGTACATAACAGTCATTATGTTCTGCTTTTTTATACATTTATATTATGCTGATATGTTGACTCTATGTTATTGTTGTCATAGTGTAACTCAGAAGTCAAATTTCATTCAATTCAATACAACTTTATTGACTGTCTTTGTTTTCCAGTGGAACACCAGCGTACCACTGAGGGTTCTGTTGTTCTGCTGGGGACCCTACGAAGTCATGTGTATCTACGCCTGCTTTGGCAATGCCAAACTGGTCTCTCCAAAGCTGAGAATGGTGAGCGGCGCTGCTTCTTCTTCTTCTTCTTTTGAGAGCTTCTTCTTCTTCTTTTGAGAGCTTCTTCTTCTTTTGAGAGCTTCTTCTTCTTCTTCTTTTGAGAGCTTCTTCTTCTTCTTCATTTGAGAGCTTCTTCTTCTTCTTTTGAGAGCTTCTACTTCTTTTGAGAGCTTCTTCTTCTTTTGAGAGCTTCTTCTTATTCTTTTGAGAGCTTATTCTTCTTTTGAGAGCTTCTTCTTCTTCTTTTGAGAGCTTCTACTTCTTTTGAGAGCTTATTCTTCTTTTGAGAGCTTCTTCTTATTCTTCTTTTGAGAGCTTCTTCTTCTTCTTTTGAGAGCTTATTCTTCTTTTGAGAGCTTCTTCTTCTTCTTTTGAGAGCTTCTACTTCTTTTGAGAGCTTATTCTTCTTTTGAGAGCTTCTTCTTATTCTTCTTTTGAGAGCTTCTTCTTCTTCTTTTGAGAGCTTCTACTTCTTTTGAGAGCTTCTTCTTCTTTTGAGAGCTTCTTCTTATTCTTCTTTTGAGAGCTTCTTCTTCTTCTTCATTTGAGAGCTTCTTCTTCTTCTTTTGAGAGCTTCTTATTCTTCTTTTGAGAGCTTCTTCTTCTTCTTCTTTTGAGAGCTTCTTCTTCTTCTTTTGAGAGCTTCTTCTTCTTCTTTTGAGAGCTTCTTCTTCTTTGAGAGCTTCTTCTTCTTCTTTTGAGAGCTTCTTCTTCTTTTGAAAGCTTCTTCTTCTTCTTTTGAGAGCTTCTTCTTCTTCTTTTGAGAGCTTCTTCTTCTTCTTTTGAGAGCTTCTTCTTCTTCTTTTGAGAGCTTCTTCTTCTTCTTTTGAGAGCTTCTTCTTCTTTTGAGAGCTTCTTCTTCTTCTTTTGAGAGCTTCTTCTTCTTCTTTTGAGAGCTTCTTCTTCTTTTGAGAGCTTCTTCTTCTTCTTTTGAGAGCTTCTTCTTCTTTTGAGAGCTTCTTCTTTTGAGAGCTTCTTCTTCTTCTTTTGAGAGCTTCTTCCCCATATTTTGAGAGCTTCTTCTTCTTCTTTTGAGAGCTTCTTCCCCATATTTTGAGAGCTTCTTCTTCTTCTTTTGAGAGCTTCTTCTTTTGAGAGCTTCTTCTTCTTCTTTTGAGAGCTTCTTCTTTTGAGAGCTTCTTCTTTTGAGAGCTTCTTCTTCTTTATTTTTGAGAGCTTCTTCCTTTTTTAATTGAATTTTTCTCTTTCTGTGCTTGATAATGCTTTAGCTAAATAACATGTCAATGGAGAGGTTTGATTTAAATCATTTTAACGAGAACATGTTTATTCATTTCGTAGTTGCTTCCTGTTTTGGCGAAAATGAACCCTATTTTCAATGCTTGGCTCTATTCCTTTGGGAACGAGTTCTACAGAGGAGGGGTGTGGCAGTTCCTGACTGGCCAGAAGTTTACAGAGCCCGTCGTTGTGAAGTTAAAAGGAAGATAAAGGAAGTTCTTGTTAGTTACAGTCATATATATAGAACGGTCAGAGTTTCTATTCCCATTCTACTCATTCGAATTCTATGGTTACAGTACCATACATATAATTAGAATGTTCCATGTTCCATTCTACTCATTCTAATTCTATGGTTACAGTACCGTACATATAATTAGAATGTTCCATGTTCCATTCTACTCATTCTAATTCTATGGTTACAGTACCATACATAGAATTAGAATGTTCCAATCCATTCAACCATTCTAATTCTATGGTTACAGTACCGTACATAGAATTAGAATGTTCCATGTTCCATTCTACTCATTCTAATTCTATGGTTACAGTACCATACATATAATTAGAATGTTCCATGTTCCATTCAACCATTCGAATACTATGCTAAAGACCATATTCAAACAACAAATCATCATCATACACTCTCATTGCAGTAGGTTTCACATTGGAAGAATGCTATCTGTACAAGGTTGTAAAGTAAATCTCAATTGTTTATTTAGTTGGTTTGGGATACCATATGCCAATGTAGCTTGTCAATAGAGATATGGTGATTGTCCATTCAAATAGACTTTGGGGAGAGGCACCTGTTCTTAGGTTGAATGATGTATCATGATTTACTAGAGATGATTGACTAGACACTCATTGACCTATGTTTTAGTAGAAATTCCACAGTGCTCTTAAAATGACATGTTCATGTTGAGTGATTTTTTGAAGGAAGTAAAAACCAGTGTAATCAACTTAAAGTGGATGAGACTGAATTTTAGTGGAATCATGATAATGTAAAACATATTTTATATCCAATAGCTTTACTTCTAGAACTTTCCCTGATGTCTTCCTCTGATCACTGTCAATAAACGCAGCGAGGTGTGCTGCCATGTGCTGCTCTTCAATCTGACTCAACTGTCCATGGAAATGGTGGGATGCTCAACACGCTTTACTGTACAGCTGTAAATGATGAGTGACTTAGTCTTCAGACTTCAAAAGAGCTATAGCTGCCAGACCTGAGTTCAAATATCAGACTACAAAAAGAGCTATACCTACCAGACCTGGGTTCAAATATCAGACTACAAAAAGAGCTATACCTACAAGACCTGGGTTCAAATATCAGACTACAAAAGAGCTATACCTACCAGACCTGGGTTCAAATATCAGACTACAAAAGAGCTATACCTACCAGACCTGGGTTCAAATATCAGACTACAAAAGAGCTATACCTACCAGACCTGGGTTCAAATATCAGACTACAAAAGAGCTATACCTACCAGACCTGGGTTCAAATATCAGACTACAAAAGAGCTATACCTACCAGACCTGGGTTCAAATATCAGACTACAAAAGAGCTATACCTACCAGACCTGGGTTCAAATATCAGACTACAAAAGAGCTATAGCTGCCAGACCTGGGTTCAAATATCAGACTACAAAAGAGCTATACCTACCAGACCTGGGTTCAAATATCAGACTACAAAAGAGCTATACCTACCAGACCTGGGTTCAAATATCAGACAACAAAAGAGCTATACCTACCAGACCTGGGTTCAAATATCAGACTACAAAAGAGCTATAGCTGCCAGACCTGAGTTCAAATACTATTTAAAATCTTTAAAGTACCTTAAGCGTTTACTTTAGCCTGCCCGGAGTGCCAGATGAGTGAGGATTACTTTTATGCTACTATTTCATTGTTTCCATTGTGCCAGGCAAGCTCAATCAAGCCCGGCTAATTAGTATTTGACATTAAATATTATTTGAAGCCAGTTCTGATTTATTAAGCAAGCCATTTCATGCTATGGTGGTGGTTGTCTAGTTGGGTCTCCTGGACCCTGTGGGGTTTTATGGTTGTGTCTCGAATGGCATCTTATTCCCTATGGGCCCTAGCCAAAAGTAGTGCACTATATAGGAAATATGGTTCCATTGGGGACAGCTGAAACCCCTGACTATACAGTGCCTTCAGAAAGTATTCACACCCCGTGACTTTTTCCACGTTTTGTTGTGTTACAGCCTTGATTTAAAATAGATGAAATGTAGATTTTTCTTTTGTCGCTGGCCTACACACAATACCCCATTATGTCAAAGTGGAATTATGTTTTTTGAAAATGTTTACAAATTAATAAAAATGAAAATATGAAATGTTTTGAGTCAGTAAGTATACAACCCCTTTGTGATGGCAAGCCTAAATAAGTTCAGGAGTAAAAAAAAAATGTGCTTAACAAGTAACGCAATTAGTTGTATGGACAATAATAGTGTTTTTGAACGACTACCCTCATCTTTGCACCCCCACACATGCAATTATCTGCCTCAGTCGAGCAGTGAATTTGAAACAAAGATTCAACCACAAAGACCAGGGAGGGTTTCCAATGCCTCGCAAAGAGAAGCACCTATTGGTAGATGGATAAAAATAGAAAACAAGCAGACATTGGAGCATGGTGAAGTTGTCAATTACACTTTGGAAGGTGTATCAATACAGTGCTTTTGCAACCGTATTCATCCCCCTCGGCGTTTTTCCTATTTTGTTGCATTACAACCTATAATTGAAATGTATTTTTATTTGAATTTCATGTAATGGACATACACAAAATAGATCAAATTGGTGAAGTGAAATGAAAAAAGTAACTTGTTTCAAAAGACTGTAAAAAAATAAAAAATGTAAAAGTGGTGTGTGTGTATTCACCTCCTTTGCTATGAAGCCCCTAAATAAGATCTGGTGCAAGTCAGACGTGCAAGTCAGAAGTCACAGAATTAGTTAGATTGCACACAAGTGGACTTTATTTAAGTGTCACGTGATCTCAGGATATTTACACCTGTTCTGAAAGTCCCCAGAGTCTGCAACACCACTAAGCAAGTGGCACCATAAAGACCAAGAAGCTCTCCAAACAGGTCAGGGACAAAGTTGTGGAGAAGTACCGATCAGGGTTGGGTTATGATAAAATATCTGAAACTTTGAAAATCCCACGGAGCACCATTAAATCCATTATTAAAAAATGGAAAGAATATGGCACCACAACAAACCTACCGCCCACCAACACTCACAGACCAGGCAAGGAGGGCATTAATCAGAGAGGCAACAAAGAGACCAAAGATAACCCTGAAGGAGCTGCAAAGCTCCACAGCGAAGATTGGAGTATCTGTCCATAGGACCACTTTAAACCATACACTCCACAGAGCTGGGCTTTACGTAAAAGTGGCCAGAAAAAAATAAGCAAATATGTTTGGTGTTTGCCAAAAGGCATGTGGGAGACCCCCCAAACATATGGAGGAAGGAACTCTGGTCAGACGAGACTAAAATTAAGCTTTTTGGCCATCAAGGAAAACACTATGTCTGGCGCAAACCCACACCTCTCATCACCCCAAGAACACCATCTCCACAGTGAAGCATGGTGGTGGCAGCATCATGCTGTGGGGATGTTTTCATCAGCAGGGACTGGGAAATTGGTCAGAATTGAAGGAATGATGGATGGTGCTAAATATAGGGACATTCTTGAGGGTCTCAAGTCTCCTAGAGATTTGAAACTGGGATGGAGGTTCACCTTCCAGCAGAACAATGACCCTAAGCATATTGCTAAAGCAACACTTGAGTGGTTTAAGGGGAAACATTTAAATGTCTTGGAATGGTCTAGCCAAAGCCCAGACCTCAATCCAATTGAGAATCTGTGGTATGACTTAAAGATTGCTGTACACCAGCGGAACCCATCCAACTTGAAGGAGCTGGAGCAGTTTTGCCTTGAAAGAATGGGCAAAAATCCCAGTCACTACAAAGATAAAGGCGTCATTCCTTACTCAGTTCCCGGAGAGGAAGGAAACCGCTCAGGGATTTCACCATGAAGCCTATGGTGACTTTAAAACAGTTACAGAGTGATAGGAGAAAACTGAGGATGGATCAACAACATTGTAGTTACTCCACAATACTAACCTAATTGACAGAGGGAAAATAAGGAAGCTTGTACAGACTACAAAGCATGCATCCTGTTTGCAACAAGGAACTAAAGTAATACTTCAAAAAATGTTTCAAGCAATTCACTTTCTGTCCTGAATACAAAGTGTTATGATTGTGGAAAATCAAATACAACACATTACCACAGTACCACACTCAATTTTTTCAAGCATAGTGGTAGCTGCATCATGTTATGGGTATGCTTGTAAACTTTAAGGACAGGAGAGTTTTTCAGGATAAAAAAGAAAGGGAATTGAGCTAAGCACAGGCAAAATCCTAGAGGAAAAGCTGATTCAGTCTGCTTTCCACCAGACACTGGGAGATCAATACGCCTTTCAGCAGAACAATAACCTAAAACACAAGGCCAAATCTACACTGGAGATGCTTACCAAGAAGACAGTCAATGTTACTAAGTGGCCAAGTTACAGTTTTGACTTACAATTACTTGAACATCTTTGGCAAGACCTGAAAATGGTTGACTAGCAATGATCAACAATCAATTTAACACAGCTTGATACATTTCGAAAAGAATAATGGGCAAAGATTATTGGCAAACCTTTATTAATTCAGGCTGGAACACAACAAAATGTGGAATAAGTCAAGGGGTAGGAATACTTTCTGAAGGCACTGTGTGTAAGCAGCGTCTTTCTGTGGAGAAGTATTCTCTAAGTACTTTAGTGTGGAGAAGAATGATCATCCTTGAAGGAAATGGAGAAAACCACTCACGGAGGAAGTTTGTGAATGACCAACGCTCCCCGAAAGAGCAACAGGGATTAAGTCAAGGTACTTAGTCTCACAATGTGTTACACAAGTTACCCCTATGTATTCTGGAGTAAATGGCTCACTTCAGTCGAAGAACCGAGCTAGATTAAACCTAATAATAATAATGTTTGGTGTTATTGAATGTGTTTTTGTTCTAATATTTAATCATAAATAACATTTAGCAGATAGTTTTGTCCAAAGCGACTGACAGTCCTAAACGTTAGACCTTATGTCAAATACAGTACATCTACTCTATGGCAGTAGTTGACAATATTATGTTTATCTGTTTGGACTGGTTTCTTTTCTACTCACAATTATGTGTTCTAGTGATGTAAGGCTAAGTAAGCAGGTCAGACAGACATCAACACGGTGGTGTAATGGCCTAGCGCCTGTCACTGTGTCGTCTGAGCTGCTCAACACGGAGTCTCCAGTCCTGAAATAAACTATGGGAGTGGAGTGGACTACTGCAGCTCTTAAGTCCCTGTGTGGCATAGCACCAGGGCAATGTCAGAGCCACTTCATCCAGTCATCAGGGTTGTGTCACAAATGGCAAGCTGTTCCCTTTATAGTGCACTACTTTTGACGAGTGGTGCACTATAAAGGGGAAAGGGATCCCATTTGAGATGCAGGCTGCAAATAGACAAGAGCTTTCCTCTGGGGGGGGGGGGGGGGGGGGGGGGGGGGCTTTCTCCTAACTCGCCTGAATGTTAGTTTGGCAGGTTCAGAGAAACCTGTTGACCAATGAAAAGGAAGCGCTCAAAGTACTCTGAGAAAGTATACTGACTCCACACGGACGGACGTTACAGGATGTTGCAGGTTGACAGATTGATGCAACCAACCATTCTGTGGGGAAATAAATCAAGCCTGACTATATTTTAATACATTAAGTTATCATATCAGGATATCAGTTACCATCTGTTCCTTGCTGGGGTTTTTTGGCATTTACATTGTCTTAGAATTAATATTTTTTTTGCATTTTTAGCATTAACTACATTATCCGAGCATTATGCCCAAATGTTTAACAGGACAACAATAACATTATTGTACCTTGTTATACAAATCGGGCAACTTCTGGCATACAAAATACAGTTCTGAGATTAATTTTGGTGAGAGCATGACTGGTGGTAATGACAGAATGCCAACTAGATTAGCTAGTAATAATCCGGATTAATCAAAAAAACGGATTTAATTCATCTCAAAATGATTTATTTTTTATTTTTAATACAGCCACACACATGCTCCCCAGACCTTTAACGATTAGTTTGATTGTGTAGCGTAGTTGCATGGTCGATAGCTGCAGCGTAATCTACTCAACGGATGAGCTGGAACGTCATACGTCATACAATATGTGTCCCAAATGACCCTACGGAATTCCTGGTCACAAGAAAGAAAAAAAAACTCAAACAGGAAGTACCAGTGACGCGCTCAATACAGAAGTGGTTGCTGCCTTCAGAAAGTATTTACACCCTTGGACTTTTTCTACATGTTGTTGTGTTACAGCCTGAATTTAAAATGGATTAAATAGATTTTTATGTTTGTGTCACTGGCCTACACACAATACCCCATAATGTCAAAGATGAAATGATGTTAAATTCATAAAACATTAAATGTCTTGAGTCAATAAGTATTCAACCCCTTTGTTATGGTAAGCCCAAATACAGTAAGTTAAGGGCTTAAAATATACTCAAAAGTTACATAATAAGTTGCATGGACTCTCTGTGCAATAATTAACGTGTTTTTTTTTAATGACCACCTCATCTCTGTACCCCACACATACACATACACTATCTGTAAGGTCCCTTAGTCAAGCAGTGAATTTCAAACACAGATTCTGCCACAAAGACCAGGGAGGTTTTCCAATTACTTACAAAGGGCACCTATTGGTAGATGGGAAGATATAAGCATGGTAAATGATTAAACTTTGGATGGTGTATCAATACACCCAGTCACCACAAAGACACAAGGGTCCTTCCTAACTCAGTTGCTGGAGAGGAAGGAAACCGCTCAGGGATTTCACCATGAGGCCAATGGTGACTTTAAAACAGTTACAAAGTTTAATGAATGTGATAGGAGAAAACTAAGGATGGATCAACAACATTGTAGTTATTCCACAATACTAACCTAAATTACAGAGTAAAAAGAAGGAGCTTGTACAGAATAAAAATATTATATTGCCGACTTTTAAACAGGTTAAAATTCACATAGACTTCACAGGGCCAGGCAGATTACCAGGATGTGTACTCAGAGCATGTGCTGACCAGCTGGCAAGTGTCACTGACATTTTCAACCTCTCCCTGACCCAGTCTGTAATACCTACATGTTTCAAGCAGACCACCATAATCTCTGTGCTCAAGAACACCAAGGTAACCTGTCTATCGCCCTGTAGCACTCACATGAAATGCTTTGAAAGGCTGGTCATGGCTCACATCACTTCACTTCTCATACCGCCCCAACAGATCCAAAGATGACACAGTCTCTTTTCCACTCCACACTGCCTTTTTCCACTTGGACAAAAGGAACACCTATGTGCGAATGCAGTTCATTGATTACAGCTCAGTGTTCAACACCATAGTGTCCTCAAAGCTCATCATTAAGCTAAGGACCCTGGGACTTAACACCTCCCTCTGCAACTGGATCCTGGATATCCAGACGGGCCATCCCCAGGTGGTGAGGGTACGCAACAACACACCCACCACGCTGATCCTCAACACAGGGGCCCCTCAGGGGTGCGTGCTTAGTCCCCTCCTGTACTCCCTGTTCACCCACGATTATGTGGCCGCGCACAATTCCAACACCATCAGTAAGTTAGGCCTGATCACTGGCAACGATGAGACAATAATTGTAATTCCATTTTGTTCATTTGTTTCTGTGAGTTCGATGTGCAGTTTCTCTGGAGATAAATCAGACCCAGTCTGAACTGTTTGATGTAGTAGGGAGTTGTAGTTTCTGTAGAGATAAATCAGATCCAGTCTGAACTGTGTGATGTAGTAGGGAGTTGTAGTTTCCAACAGTGTGAGTGTGCAAAGCTGTAATCACGGCAAAGAGTGTGGCTACATTGAAGAATCTCAAATATAAAATATATTTTGATTTGTTTAACACTTCTTTTTTTGGTTACTACATGATTCCATATGTGTTACTTCATACTTTTGAAGTCTTCACTATTATTATACAATGTTGAAAACAGTAAAAAATAAATAATAAAAAAAAACTTGAATGAGTAGGTGTGTCCAAACTTTTGGCTGGTACTGTACACCCCCCCCCCCCCCCCCATTCCACTTCTTAGTCAATACCTTGTTACAACTACACAACTACACATAACTACATACTGTTATAGCTATATACTGTTATAACTACATACTGTTATAACTACATACTGTTATAACTACATACTGTTATAACTGCATACTGTTATAACTATATACTGTTATAACTACATACTGTTATAACTACATACTGTTATAACTATATACTGTTATAACTGCATACTGTTATAACTACATACTGTTATAACTACATATTGTTATAACTACCCATAACGACATACTGTTATAACTACATAACTACATATTGTTATAACTACATACTGTTATAACTACATAACTACACATAACTACATATTTTTATAACTGCATACTGTTATAACTACATATTGTTATAACTACATACTGTTATAACTACACATAACTACATACTGTTATAACTACATACTGTTATAACTACATAACTACATAATGTTATAACTACATAACTATATATTGTTATAACTACATACTGTTATAACTACATACTGTTATAACTACATACTGTTATAACTACATAACTACACATAACTACATATTTTTATAACTGCATACTGTTATAACTACATATTGTTATAACTACATACTGTTATAACTACACATAACTACATACTGTTATAACTACATACTGTTATAACTACATAACTACATAATGTTATAACTACATAACTATATATTGTTATAACTACATACTGTTATAACTACATATTGTTATAACTATATACTGTTATAACTACATATTGTTATAACTATATACTGTTATAACTATATACTGTTATAACTACATACTGTTATAACTACATATTGTTATAACTACATACTGTTATAACTATATATTGTTATAACTATATACTGTTATAACTACATACTGTTATAACTACATACTGTTATAACTACATATTGTTATAACTACATACTGTTATAACTACATACTGTTATAACTACATATTGTTATAACTACATACTGTTATAACTACATACTGTTATAACTACATATTGTTATAACTACATACTGTTACAACTACATATTGTTATAACTACATATTGTTATAACTACATACTGTTATAACTACATAACTACACATAACTACATACTGTTATAACTATATACTGTTATAACTACATATTGTTATAACTATATACTGTTATAACTACATAACTACACATAACTACATACTGTTATAACTATATACTGTTATAACTACATATTGTTATAACTATATACTGTCATAACTACATACTGTTATAACTACATAACTACACATAACTACATACTGTTATAGCTACATACTGTTATAGCTACATACTGTTATAACTACATATTGTTATAACTACATACTGTATCCACACATCTACCTAACTGTGCTGTGCTACATTTATCTGGAGTCATGCTAGGGCATGCTAGGGCATGCTAAGGCATGCTAGGTCATGCTAGGGCATGCTAGGGCATGCTAGGTCATGCTAGGGCATGCTAAGGCATGCTAGGGCATGCTAAGGCTTGCTGAGGTGGGGTTTAAATCAGGCGGATTAACAGGCACTTCTTAGAAACAGACCTTAAATTGTGAGCAGGGAAGGTAACGCAAAACACTGTCAGACTAAATAAAGAACTGTCTACTGGCTGAGGTGTGGACTACTCGTCTAAGTCCATTAGCAGACCCTATTCACTGTGCACGGACCACTGTGCACTGACTACTGTGCACGGACTAAACTCAGAGGCCAGAAGGGTCTGTATGGGCTCTGGTCAAATGCAAAGGCATTTTGTGCAATGCACCCAGCACCTGTCAGAGCCTATAGCGGTCTGGCCAAATGAAACGCACTTATACTATGAAATAGAGTGTTATTTTGAGTCTTCACATTGAAGGGAACCTTTCACATAGCACTATAGTTAGATGATAAGACTTGCCTCTTAGCAGGCACGTACAGTACTTTAGAGTTAAACCTTGGCAATACCAGAGCTAGATTATCACCCGCTGAGCCACACAGACAGGAGCAGATCCTCACATACACATGGTACATTCTACAACCAGATGACTGCTTGACTTGTTTATTCTGGTGAGTTGGAACCCTCTGCAACTCAATGGGGTCAAAGAGGACCAGCTGTCAACTCAATGGGGTCAAAGAGGACCAGCTGTCAACTCAATGGGGTCAAAGAGGACCAACTGTCAACTCAATGGGGTCAAAGAGGACCAGCTGTCAACTCAATGGGGTCAAAGAGGACCAGCTGTCAACTCAATGGCGTCAAAGAGGACCAGCTGTCAACTCAATGGGGTCAAAGAGGACCAGCTGTCAACTCAATGGGGTCAAAGAGGACCAGCTGTCAACTCAATGGGGTCAAAGAGGACCAGCTGTCAACTCAATGGGGTCAAAGAGGACCAGCTGTCAACTCAATGGAGTCAAAGAGGACCAACTGTCAACTCAATGGAGTCAAAGAGGACCAGCTGTCAACTCAATGGAGTCAAAGAGGACCAGCTGTCAACTCAATGGGGTCAAAGAGGACCAGCTGTCAACTCAATGGAGTCAAAGAGGACCAGCTGTCAACTCAATGGGGTCAAAGAGGACCAGCTGTCAACTCAATGGAGTCAAAGAGGACCAGCTGTCAACTCAATGGGGTCAAAGAGGACCAGCTGTCAACTCAATGGGGTCAAAGAGGACCAGCTGTCAACTCAATGGAGTCAAAGAGGACCAGCTGTCAACTCAATGGGGTCAAAGAGGACCAGCTGTCAACTCAATGGAGTCAAAGAGGACCAGCTGTCAACTCAATGGAGTCAAAGAGGACCAACTGTCAACTCAATGGAGTCAAAGAGGACCAACTGTCAACTCAATGGAGTCAAAGAGGACCAGCTGTCAACTCAATGGGGTCAAAGAGGACCAGCTGTCAACTCAATGGAGTCAAAGAGGACCAGCTGTCAACTCAATGGAGTCAAAGAGGACCAACTGTCAACTCAATGGAGTCAAAGAGGACCAACTGTCAACTCAATGGAGTCAAAGAGGACCAGCTGTCAACTCAATGGAGTCAAAGAGGACCAGCTGTCAACTCAATGGGGTCAAAGAGGACCAGCTGTCAACTCAATGGAGTCAAAGAGGACCAACTGTCAACTCAATGGAGTCAAAGAGGACCAGCTGTCAACTCAATGGAGTCAAAGAGGACCAGCTGTCAACTCAATGGGGTCAAAGAGGACCAGCTGTCAACTCAATGGGGTCAAAGAGGACCAGCTGTCAACTCAATGGGGTCAAAACAACTACTACAACAGAACACACACACACACACACACACACACGCACACACACACACACACACACACACACACACACACACACACACACACACACACACACACACACACACACACACACACACACACACACACAGAGATGAGAGATAGCACATGGATTAATATCTGGTATTTAAGTTAGATTAAATATAATATACATATATAATGGACTCATAAACCAATAGAAAATGTGGACATTTTAAAAGAGGCTTTATACAGAGACGTGGACGTGTTCTAGGTCCTCAATGGCAGCTGATTCCCATTATGTGCATTGCATATATTTGGTACAGTCGGCATGCATAAGACCTTGGTCAACACATATACAGTAGTCCTACTTATAACTCAGTAGTCCTATTTATAACTCAGTAGTCCTATTTATAACTCAGTAGTCCTATTTATAACTCAGTAGTCCTATTTATAACTTAGTGGTCCTATTTATAACTCAGTAGTCCTATTTATAACTTAGTAGTTCTATTTATAACTTAGTGGTCCTATTTATAACTCAGTAGTCCTATTTATAACTCAGTAGTCCTATTTATAACTTAGTGGTCCTATTTATAACTCAGTAGTCCTATTTATAACTTAGTAGTTCTATTTATAACTTAGTGGTCCTATTTATAACTCAGTAGTCCTATTTATAACTCAGTAGTCCTATTTATAACTCAGTAGTCCTATTTATAACTCAGTAGTCCTATTTATAACTTAGTGGTCCTATTTATAACTCAGTAGTCCTATTTATAACTCAGTAGTCCTATTTATAACTCAGTAGTCCTATTTATAACTTAGTAGTCCTATTTATAACTCAGTAGTCTTATTTATAACTTAGTAGTCCTATTTATAACTCAGTAGTCCTATTTATAACTCAGTAGTCCTATTTATAACTCAGTAGTCCTATTTATAACTTAGTAGTCCTATTTATAACCCAGTAGTCCTATTTATAACTCAGTAGTCCTATTTATAACTCAGTAGTCCTATTTATAACTTAGTAGTCTTATTTATAACTTAGTAGTCCTATTTATAACTCAGTAGTCCTATTTATAACTCAGTAGTCCTATTTATAACTCAGTGGTCCTATTTATAACTTAGTAGTCCTATTTATAACTCAGTAGTCCTATGTGTCTCTAGGATGTGTCTAGGATGTGTCACTAGGATGTGTCTAGGATGTGTCTAGGATGTGTCTCTAGGATGTGTCTCTAGGATGTGTCTCTAGGATGTGTCTAGGATGTGTCTCTTGGATGTCTCTAGGATGTATCTAGGATGTGTCTCTAGGATGTGTCTAGGATGTGTCTAGGATGTGTCTCTAGGATGTGTCTCTAGGATGTCTCTCTAGGATGTCTCTAGGATGTGTCTCTAGGATGTGTCTAGAATGTGTCTAGGATGTGTCTAGTATGTGTCTAGGATGTGTCTCTAGGATGTGTCTAGGATGTGTCTCTAGGATGTGTCTCTGGGATGTGTGTAGGATGTCTCTAGGATGTGTCTAGGATGTGTGTCTAGGATGTGTCTAGGATGTGTCTAGGATGTATGTAGGATGTCTCTCTAGGATGTGTCTAGGATGTGTCTAGGATGTGTGTAGGATGTCTTCTAGGATGTGTCTAGGATGTATGTAGGATGTCTTCTAGGATGTGTCTAGGATGTCTCGAGGATGTGTCTCTAGGATGTCTCTAGGATGTGTCTAGGATGTCTCTAGGATGTGTCTCTATGATGTGTCTAGGATGTCTCTAGGATTTGTCTCTAGGATGTGTCTCTAGGATGTGTCTCTAGGATGTGTGTCTCCCGCAGGACCAACAATGCTGCTTATCATCCGATGCCAAAGATCAACCTTAATCCACCTTTAAACATCCCGGTGCTCAGTTTCAACTGGGTTCACAGTGACAGGAGACAGATTGCTGAAAGTCTTTCAGTACAGTAGTGTTGTTGTAGGGATGTATCCCAAATGGCACCCTAGTGCACTAACTAGTGAATGGTGAGTCAGGAATAGGCCTTCAGGAGATGTACCATTTGAATTACGCCCTGATCCACACAGAGAGAACGGCCGCGTCACGTACTGACGTTCTGAATAATTAGCATTTTTAGATATGCGAAATAATAAAGCTTAATAGGTTGTGAAATGTCTAATGTTTAGTATTCTTTAAAATGCTAGCATGTCATACTAATTTTTGGCGTTTAATCTAGTAGAATTTGCTGCACACTATTGAGGAAGACAATCATATTTGGGGACTCACGTGTGTCTGACTACAGCTGATTTTAATGGTTTGATTGAAATCCACCCTGTGGTAGGCTACATCAGTATATAATATAACTAACTATAAAACCTCTTAGGGCTAGGGGGCAGTGTTCAGAAGTTCGGATAAATAACGTGCCCAAAGTAAACTGCTTGTTACTCAGGCCCAGAAGCTAGGATATGCATATAATTGGTAGCATTAGAATAGAAAACACTCTGAACATTTCTAAAACTGTTAAAATAATGTCTGTGAGTATAACAGAACTGATATTGCAGGTGAAAAACAGTATTGTACATCAGTTTATAATATAACTAGCTTTAACATGGAATCATACAGCAATATACAGTATACACAAACAAAACCTGTGTTAAAGAAGTGACTCAATACCTTTTGTAAGAAATACTTTTTTTTTTGCAGATTAAGGATGGAGTATAATCTGGATTAGGTCATATTTGCGTCACTAGGATTTTAGAGAGTCTCCTGCTCTAATTCATTAAACCACTCTCTCTCTCACACACATACACACACACACACACACACACACACACACACAGACACACAAGACGCACGCACACGCACACACACACACACACACACACACACAAACACACACACGCACGCAGGCATGCATGCACACGCCTCCGCACAATCTCTAATTCTTTCACTCACTCACTCTTTTCTTTTCTTCAGATAGAGAGAGATTGGAAGATGACAGTGGGGTCAAGTACACAGAGATGTTGCATCAAAGGACAGTAGGCCGATAGATTCCAACCTATGCCAACACGGTCTGCATGTTGGCCAAAGGCTGTGGCATTATAGGTACGGGGGGGCAGGCAGCCTAGCGGTTAGAGAGAAGAGCCACCAACCTGAGTCTGACGGAAGAAATCTAGCGGGAAGTGAGCCGGCAACTGGAGGTTTTCTGGTATCAAATCGTAGATGTCATTGCCTGCCGTTGTGCCCTTGAGCAAGGCACTTCACCACCCACAACAACTGCTCCACAGCACCCAGTGTGGCAGTCCCCTGCTCCAACCTCTCCAGCGTTTTCCCCGTCAAGAGAAAATATTTGGAATGGGTTCCCAGATCCTCAAAAACGTTCTACAGCTGCACCATCAAGAGCATCCTGACCGGTTGCATTACCGCCTGGTATGGCAACTGCTTGGCATCCGACTGTAAGGCGCCACAGAGGGTAGTGCGTATAGCCCAGCACATCCCCAGGGCCGAGCTTCCTGCCATCCAGGACCTATATACTAGGCGTGTCAGAGAAGGGCCCAAACAACGGTCAAAGACTCCAGTCACCCAAGTTGTAGACTGTTCTCTCTGCACGGCAAGCGGTACCGTAGCGCCAAGTCTAGGTCCAAAAAGCTCCTTAACAGCTTCTACCCCAAAGCCATAAGACTGCTGAACAATTAATCAAATGGCCACCAGACTATTTACATTGACACCGCCCCTCCCACCTTTGTTTTTACACTGCTGCTACTCTCTGTTAATTATCTATGCATAGTCACTTCACCTCTACCTACATGTACAAATTAGCTCGACTAACCTGCACCACCACACATTGACTCGGTACCGGTACCCCCTGTATATAGCCTCCACATTGACTCTGTACCGGTACCCCCCTGTATATAGCCTCCACATTGACTCTGTACCGGTACCCCCTGTATATAGTCTCCACATTGACTCTGTACCGGTACCCCCTGTATATAGCCTCCACATTGACTCTGTACCGGTACCCCCCTGTATATAGCCTCCACATTGACTCTGTACCGGTACCCCCTGTATATAGTCTCCACATTGACTCTGTACCGGTACCCCCTGTATATAGCCTCCACATTGACTCTGTACCGGTACCCCCTGTATATAGCCTCCACATTGACTCTGTACCGGTACCCCCTGTATATAGCCTCCACATTGACTCTGTACCGGTACCCCCTGTATATAGCCTCCACATTGACTCTGTACCGGTACCCCCTGTATATAGTCTCCACATTGACTCTGTACCGGTACCCCCTGTATATAGTCTCCACATTGACTCTGTACTGGTACCCCCTGTATATAGCCTCCACATTGACTCTGTACCGGTACCCCCTGTATATAGCCTCCACATTGACTCTGTACCGGTACCCCCTGTATATATCCTCCACATTGACTCTGTACCGCAATACCCTGTATATAGCCTCCACATTGACTCTGTACCGTAATACCCTGTATATAGCCTCCACATTGACTCTGTACCGGTACCCCCTGTATATAGCCTCCACATTGACTCTGTACCGGTACCCTCTGTATATAGCCTCCACATTGACTCTGTACCGGTACCCCCTGTATATAGCCTCCACATTGACTCTGTACCGTAACACCCTGTATATAGCCTCCACATTGACTCTGTACCGGTACCCTCTGTATATAGCCTCCACATTGACTCTGTACCGGTACCCCCTGTGTATAGCCTCCACATTGACTCTGTACCGGTACCCCCTGTATATAGCCTCCACATTGACTCTGTACCGGTACCCCCTGTATATAGCCTCCACATTGACTCTGTACCGTAACACCCTGTATATAGCCTCCACATTGACTCTGTACCGGTACCCCCTGTATATAGCCTCCACATTGACTCTGTACCGGTACCCCCTGTATATAGCCTCCACATTGACTCTGTACCGTAATACCCTGTATATAGCCTCCACATTGACTCTGTACCGTAACACCCTGTATATAGCC
Source organism: Oncorhynchus mykiss (assembly GCF_057628025.1). Lineage (NCBI taxonomy): Eukaryota > Metazoa > Chordata > Actinopteri > Salmoniformes > Salmonidae > Oncorhynchus > Oncorhynchus mykiss. The sequence goes on along the minus strand of NC_143041.1, from coordinate 46,644,933 downwards.
TCCACATTGACTCTGTACCGGTACCCCCTGTATATGGCCTCCACATTGACTCTGTACCGGTACCCCCTGTATATAGGCTCCACATTGACTCGGTACAGGTACCCCCTGTATATAGCCTCCACATTGACTCGGTACTGGTACCCCCTGTATATAGCCTCCACATTGACTCTGTACCGGTACCCCCTGTATATAGTCTCCACATTGACTCTGTACCGGTACCCCCTGTATATAGCCTCCACATTGACTCTGTATCGTAATACCCTGTATATAGCCTCCACATTGACTCGGTACTGGTACCCCCTGTATATAGCCTCCACATTGACTCTGTACCGTAACACCCTGTATATAGTCTCCACATTGACTCTGTACCGGTACCCCCTGTATATAGTCTCCACATTGACTCTGTACCGGTACCCCCTGTATATAGCCTCCACATTGACTCTGTACCGTAACACCCTGTATATAGCCTCCACATTGACTCTGTACCGGTACCCCCTGTATATAGCCTCCACATTGACTCTGTACCGGTACCCCCTGTATATAGACTCCACATTGACTCTGTACCGTAATACCCTGTATATAGCCTCCACATTGACTCTGTACCGTAACACCTTGTATATAGCCTCCACATTGACTCTGTACCGGTACCCCCTGTATATAGCCTCCACATTGACTCTGTACCGGTAACTCCTGTATATAGCCTCCACATTGACTCTGTACCGGTACCCCCTGTATTTAGCCTCCACATTGACTCTGTACCGGTACCCCCTGTATATAGCCTCCACATTGACTCGGTACCGGTACCCCCTGTATATAGCCTCCACATTGACTCTGTACCGGTACCTCCTGTATATAGCCTCCACATTGACTCTGTACCGGTACCTCCTGTATATAGCCTCCACATTGACTCTGTACCGGTACCTCCTGTATATAGCCTCCACATTGACTCAGTACCGGTACCTCCTGTATATAGCCTCCACATTGACTCTGTACCGGTACCCCCTGTATATAGCCTCCACATTGACTCTGTACCGGTACCTCCTGTATATAGCCTCCACATTGACTCAGTACCGGTACCTCCTGTATATAGCCTCCACATTGACTCTGTACCGGTACCTCCTGTATATAGCCTCCACATTGACTCAGTACCGGTACCTCCTGTATATAGCCTCCACATTGACTCTGTACCAGTACACCCTGTATATAGCCTCCACATTGACTCTGTACCGGTACCTCCCTGTATATAGCCTCCACATTGACTCTGTACCGGTACCCCCTGTATATAGCCTCCACATTGACTCTGTACCGGTACCCCCTGTATATAGCCTCCACATTGACTCTGTACCGGTACCCCCTGTATATAGCCTCCACATTGACTCTGTACCGGTACCCCCTGTATATAGCCTCCACATTGACTCTGTACCGGTACCCCCTGTATATAGCCTCCTCAATGACTCTGTACCGGTACCCCCTGTATATAGCCTCCACATTGACTCTGTACCGTAACACCCTGTATATAGCCTCCACATTGACTCTGTACCGGTACCCCCTGTATATAGCCTCCACATTGACTCTGTACCGGTACCCCCTGTATATAGCCTCCACATTGACTCTGTACCGGTACGCCCTGTATATAGTCTCCACATTGACTCTGTACCGGTACCCCCTGTATATAGCCTCCACATTGACTCTGTACCGGTACCCCCTGTATATAGCCTCCACATTGACTCTGTACCGGTACCCCCTGTATATAGCCTCCACATTGACTCTGTACAGGGACCCCCTGTATATAGCCTCCACATTGACTCGGTACCGGTACCCCCTGTATATAGCCTCCACATTGACTCTGTACCGGTACCCCCTGTATATAGCCTCCACATTGACTCTGTACCGGTACCCCCTGTATATAGCCTCCACATTGACTCTGTACCGGTACCCCCTGTATATAGCCTCCACATTGACTCTGTACCGGTACCCCCTGTATATAGCCTCCACATTGACTCGGTACCGGTACCCCCTGTATATAGCCTCCACATTGACTCTGTACCGGTACCCCCTGTATATAGCCTCCACATTGACTCTGTACCGGTACCCCCTGTATATAGCCTCCACATTGACTCGGTACCGGTACCCCCTGTATATAGCCTCCACATTGACTCTGTACCGGTACCCCCTGTATATAGTCTCCACATTGACTCTGTACCGGTACCCCCCTGTATATAGCCTCCACATTGACTCTGTACCGGTACCCCCTGTATATAGTCTCCACATTGACTCTGTACCGGTACCCCCTGTATATAGCCTCCACATTGACTCTGTACCGGTACCCCCTGTATATAGCCTCCACATTGACTCTGTACCGGTACCCCCTGTATATAGCCTCCACATTGACTCTGTACCGGTACCCCCTGTATATAGCCTCTACATTGACTCTGTACCGGTACCCCCTGTATATAGCCTCCACATTGACTCTGTACCGGTACCCCCTGTATATAGCCTCCACATTGACTCGGTACCGGTACCCCCTGTATATAGCCTCCACATTGACTCTGTACCGGTACCCCCTGTATATAGCCTCCACATTGACTCTGTACCGGTACCACCCTGTATATAGCCTCCACATTGACTCTGTACCGGTACCCCCTGTATATAGCCTCCACATTGACTCTGTACCGGTACCCCCTGTATATAGCCTCCACATTGACTCTGTACCGGTACCCCCTGTATATAGCCTCCACATTGACTCTGTACCGGTACGCCCTGTATATAGTCTCCACATTGACTCTGTACCGGTACCCCCTGTATATAGCCTCCACATTGACTCTGTACCGGTACCCCCTGTATATAGCCTCCACATTGACTCTGTACCGGTACCCCCTGTATATAGCCTCTACATTGACTCTGTACCGGTACCCCCTGTATATAGCCTCCACATTGACTCTGTACCAGTACCCCCTGTATATAGCCTCCACATTGACTCTGTACCGGTACCCCCTGTATATAGCCTCTACATTGACTCTGTACCGGTACCCCCTGTATATAGCCTCCACATTGACTCTGTACCGGTACCCCCTGTATATAGCCTCCACATTGACTCTGTACCGGTACCCCCTGTATATAGTCTCCACATTGACTCTGTACCGGTACCCCCTGTATATAGCCTCGTTGTTGTTATTTTATCAATATTTTTATATTATTATTTATTTTTTTACTTCCGTTTATTTTGTAAATAACTCTATTTTCTTAAAGATGCATTGTTGGTTAAGGGCTTGTGAGTAAGCCTTTCCCGATAAATTCCACACCTGTTGTATTCAGCGCATTGTGACAAATAAAATTCGATTTGATATGTATGTGTGTCTTTCGGAGGGATTGGGATGAAGCGGAAGTCAAAGTTCAGTTGGATCTTGTGTACAATTGAGGAATAAAGGGATCCTAATCTTAATCCTACACCAGCCAGGCCACTGTCACTCAGTCACCACATCTCAGCCCTGAGAACACATGTAACACCGGGGATTACCCTGACTGACTCAGTGTGTTCTCACAGGGGAATACTGACTCAATGTGTCCTCACAGGGGAATACCCTGACTGACTCAGTGTGTCCTTGTCTAACACTGGGGACTACCCTGACTGACTCAGTGTGTCCTTGTCTAACACTGGGGACTACCCTGACTGACTCGGTGTGTCCTCGTCTAACACTGAGGATTACCCTGACTGACTCAGTGTGTCCTCACAGAATGCTCTCCCTCCAGGAGACGATAGTATAGCCTACAGTAACAGCCTTGTCACAAAATAAGGGCATTAGTGGCACCCTAGAAAAACATATTTTTTCATTAACGGGAGTGGCTGGCTAGGGCACATTGCCCGTGCACTTGCTAAATGAATAAGGAGGACAGTTTTCACATGTTCACACTTGGCAACTTTACCATCGGGGTCTAAGTCTCAAATAGCACTCTATCCCCATGTAGTAGACACCTTTATTCCCTACATAGTGCTCTACCTAGATCAGGGTCCATTGGGGTGCCCATAGGGCTCTGGTCAAAAGTAGTGCTTTGTATAGTGAATAGTGTGCCATTTGGGACTCAAACCTCAGAAAGGTGCGGCATGGTGTCTGTCATCCTGAGCCCTATGGGTCATGGTCATAAGTAGTGCACTCTGTAGTGAATAGGGTACTATTTGGGACTCAAACCTCAGAAAGGTGCGGCATGGTGTCTGTCATCCTGAGCCCTATGGGTCCTGGTCATAAGTAATGCACTCTGTAGTGAATAGGGTGCCATTTGGGACGAAAACAATCCTCTTTATTCATTTAGCAAGTGCACGGCCCGTGTTCCCCAGCCAGCCACTCCCGTTGATGAAGAATTATGTTTTTCTAGGGTGCCAATAACACCCTTATTTGTTGACAGGTAATTTAGTCACAAGGATTATGCAGGCTAAATCATAACTATCTATTCAGTGTTCTTTTAGATCAGCCAACAGCGCAATATTCAATGTTAAACAAAGGAGATGATCGTGGACTTCAGGAAACAGCAGAGGGAGCCACTTTAAACAATGCCCCTTAATATAATGTTTACACACCCTACATTACTCATCTCATATGTATATACTGTACTCTATACCTTCTACTGCATCTTGCACAAGCATAACCATAACCATGTGTATGTGACAAATAACATTGGATTTGATTTGAGTTGGTTTAAAATGTTTTCTTTATAGTGTGTTGGGTTGCAAAATTCTGGAGCTTTCCCTAAAATTCCCAGGTTTTCTAGAAATCTTGGTTGAAAGATTCTTGGAATCGGAATCTGGAAACTTCCAACCAGGATTTTCAGAAAACCTGCAAATTTGACTAAAACATATTTTTGTTTTTATGATTCATGGCTTAAATATTTATGTTAACAACAGTGAGTGGTTTTGAATGGATTAATAATAGTCATGTTAACACGATTATTGATAGCATGGTAATATCCTTGATTTTGCATCCTATCAATCAGGCCTGGGTACTATCCCCACGTGTGTAGCGCCATCTAGTGGACACAGATGATAAGACTACGCCACATGCAAACTAGGAACAATTGAGACTGCTATAACAGGGCTGCATGATTTCGGTGATTTTCAACAACAACAAAAATCCCAGGTTTTCCAGAAATCCTGGTTGTTAGATTCCTGGAATCAGGACGGAAAAAGCATAAAATACCGAATTCTCCATCCAGGATTTCTGGAAAGTTTGGGAAAGACGATTGTCAATAACAAATGCATTTATAAAGACCTCTAAAACATGTTTGATCAAAAGGGTTAACTGCGGAGCATCTAACCCGCCTGTTTGAAATATTGCCGGGAGCTGTCTACTCCGTTCTGGGACTGAAACTCTAGTCCATTACCAATGGCTGCACCATGACACATCGGGGACGAGTGCTAAAGAGTGTGCTACAATCACATCAAGGCTTACATCCTGTACATGAGACATAATAGAACTGTAGTATTTTTAGTGACCACTAGATTGCACCATTGTCTTGAATTGTTGTACAGTAACTAAGTGCCTACTCCTGAAGCCTGCTCCCTTCAGAAACAGGCTATTGAGTTACTATGCAATCTCAACGCTCTATGGCAGAGAAAAATACTCGCTTTGTGTGAATGAATGACGTAACACTCTGGGATTTCCTGACCTGGCGTGGGATAATAAATCGTTTAACCTGAGAATTCAAACATTTCCAGAAATGTTTGAAATAACTGTCAGTTAGTGTAGTCGTTTAATTCGGGTGCGTTTTAAATTCTACTTCATATCAATCTAGAGAGAATTTGACGCTGTGTAGAGAAATATGCTACTGATTTGATCACTTTACAGGTCCAAATGCGGAGCCCGTCTGGCTGCCCACTGGAAGGGAGCTGTTCACTCCGCCGTGGTGCTGAAACGTTTGGGACGCCGCTCATCCGGGCGCCAAAGCCACTATCATCCCAGAGCAAGCACAAGATACGTGGCATGGAGGGTAACGATGAGACAGGGCTTCATTTTAATTAAATGACACGATACAAAGCCATTTCTCTGTAACTCAACCTGGTCTCAGAGCGTTACATATTATTATGTACGTAAATCCGTGACACTTCATTTAGTATGATATGATATGTTTCTTTTTTTCTTTACCCCGTTTTCTCCCCAATTTCGTGGTGTCCAATTGTTGTAGTAGCTACTATCTTGTCTCATTGCTACAACTCCCGTACGGGCTCGGGAGAGACGAAGGTTGAAAGTCATGCGTCCTCCGATACACAACCCAACCAAGCCGCACTGCTTCTTAACACAGCACGCATCCAACCCGGAAGCCAGCCGCACCAATGTGTCGGAGGAAACACCGTGCACCTGGCAACCTTGGTTAGCGCGCACTGCGCCCGGCCCGCCACAGGAGTCGCTGGTGCGCGATGAGACAAGGATATCCCTACCGACCAAGCCCTCCCTAACCCGGACGACGCTAGGCCAATTGTGCGTCGCCCCATGGACCTCCCGGTCGCGGCCGGTTACGACAGAGCGAACCCAGAGTCTCTGATGGCACAGCTGGCGCTGCAGTACAGCGCCCTTAACCACTGCGCCACCCGGGAGGCCCAGGATATGTTTCTTATGGTATGTATACATTTGTGGATGTCCATCACCAATTTCGTGTGATATGTTACGAAGTACAATTTGTATTATATGTTACGAATTTGCTAAATATACCATGGCTAGGGGCTTGGGGTTAGGGTTACATTTAGGAGTTAGGTTAAAGGGTTATTAAGGTTAGGGTTATGGGACGGGTCAAGTTTAGGGTTATGGGAAGCGTTAGCTAACATGCTAAGTAGTTTAGTTGCAAAGTAGCAAGTAGTTGAAAAGTTGCTAATTAGCTAAAGTTGTCCATGATGAGATTTGAACTCCCAACCTTTGGGTTGCTAGACATTCTGATTCTAAGCCTACCCATCCACCCCGAACAACCACCCTCCTTTCGATTTTGCCTTAAGTAATCATCTATCTTATGAACCACACCAATCATAATCCTGTTAAATGGAGTGTCTCAGATTTACATACCGAATAATACGAAATGCCCTGAGACCAGGTTGTGTAACTAGTAGGCGTACATCTGCAACTACGCAACAAACTATCCAAACACAAGAAAGAACCGGTGAAGCTGCGTATTATTTACAGTGTATTCGGAAAGTATTCAGACCCCTTTCCCCTTTTCCACATTTTGTTACATTACAGCCTTATTCTAAAATTGATTATAAATATATATTTTTTCCCTCATCAATCTACACACAATAACCCATAATGACAAAGTGAAAACATGTATATTTTTTAAATATATTTTTGCACATTTATAAAAAACAAATAAAACAAACAGAAATACCTTATTTACATAAGTATTCAAGCCTTTATTTGTCCCGTTCTTCTCTGCAGATCCTCTCAAGCTCTGTCAGGTTGGATGGGGAGCGTTGCTGCACAGCTATTTACAGGTTCAGTATTATGTTGTTACATTCATGTTTAATATATGGCAATATTATATATGATTGTATTATGATAATATAAGCGGACAATAGGCTATGATTGCCTGTATGGGACATAAAGTATACACGTCAGGTAGTAAATATTTTACATTAAAAAAAATGGCTGCAGGTATCAATATTTATTTTGGATGTTTTAGGTTATATTGGAACGATTGCTGTGACTGGATCAATTAATACTTTTTCAACAAAGCCAAATCCACAAACTAAGGTTAGTTAGTCTTCTCGATTTGAAATAACGATACCCATAGGCCTAATTAGACATATTTTAGTTATTTTCCAGATATCCTCTATATTGCCTGCCAGTATATGAATCTATGGTGATTAAAGAATTGTAAAGAAACAGTGACACGTTCAATCATTGATATTAGGCTTATAATGTAGGCCTAAACATATGGAATGTTACGGAATATACGTTTAAGTACTTCGGGAAAGTCAAGGGTTAAGCAGTGTGCACTGCTGGGAGGGCTTTCCTGCGCTCGTGCAATGGAGGAGTCGTGATGACGCTCACTAATGCAATTTTCTGAATTAGCATGAAGGACGCAACTGGCAAAGGATCCACTTGGGGCCAAGTTGGTGATGCGTCACAGCCCTTGGTGAAATTGAGAGAGAGGGGGAAAAAAAAAAAAAAAGAAAAAAAAAATATCGACAGACCTGCGAGTCAATGCGTAAGTACCAATGGCAACGAAGCCATTCCTGATCTCAGAACGGAACACAAACGTGCTACAGGTGATACCGTAGGAGATATGAGCATTGGAATCGGACATATAGGGTCCCAAGTTTCATAAACAACTTCTAAAAACGTTTCCATAGAAACTTGACATGGAGTATTAGAGGTTGAAGTCTTTACACCGTGTAGAGAAGAGCACAACATATTTCACCACTTCACTACTCCGGACCATGAAACAGCGCCTAATGTGAGCGCAAGGGGGGTGAAACAAGACCAACCACCGATGAAGCCCGCAGCATCGCGCGCTGTCAGAAAATCACACGGAGGAAAGTTCCAAGCCTGCTACCCCTTTGTCTTTCGCACCGCGTAAGTGAACCAAGAAACAGCTACGTAAATGTTCAAGGATAGTATTATCTGTAGTGCTGAGATTTCTGTATAAGAGAGCAGAGACGAGAGAGGAGAAGAAAACAACACTGCCGTTTTGTATTGACAACAACAATAGCAGATCATCATGGATACCGGGGGGTCCTCCGGGCTGGCCAAATCAGCCGCTGTAAAACTGTCCGAGATGGGAGAAAAAACCAAACAGTTTGGCAACAAAATGAAAGCCCCCGACCACCAAAGACGGATTATTTTAGTCATTGTCTGCGTGGCTCTCCTTCTAGACAATATGCTCTATATGGTTATAGTCCCGATTATTCCCGACTACCTTGCTGATTTAGAGCTTGAGCAAGCAGAGCACGTCCACCTAGTTATACATCAGAATTATTCAATCAACACCACAATGAGCTCAGCCCAAGCTAAAAACAACAGGGACAATTTAGATGTTCAAATAGGAGTACTGTTTGCATCGAAGGCTATCCTGCAGCTTTTAGTGAACCCGTTGTCAGGAACTTTCATAGATCGTGTTGGATACGATATCCCCCTCCTAATCGGACTAACCGTGATGTTCTTCTCTACGTGTATATTTGCTTTTGCTGAGAACTACGCGACGCTGTTTTTCGCCCGTAGTTTACAAGGTCTGGGCTCAGCTTTCGCGGACACCTCAGGAATTGCCATGATAGCAGATAAATACACCGAAGAATCGGAGAGAACTAAAGCCCTCGGTATCGCCCTGGCGTTCATCTCTTTTGGGAGCCTGGTAGCGCCACCCTTTGGGGGTATCCTGTACGAGTTTGCAGGTAAAAGAGTACCGTTTATCGTTCTCGCCGTGGTTTGCCTTATAGACGGGATTCTGCTCTTGACAGTGATCAAGCCGTTCTCGAACAGGACTAGAGACAATATGCCGGTGGGCACCCCCATCTACAAACTAATGGTTGACCCCTACATAGCTGTCGTGGCAGGTGCCCTGACAGTGTGTAATATCCCGCTGGCCTTTCTGGAGCCCACCATAGCCAACTGGATGGAGAGCACCATGCATTCAACTAAGTGGGAAATGGGATTATGTTGGCTGCCTGCTTTCTTCCCACATGTTCTGGGTGTCTACATGACCGTCAAACTGGCTGCTAAGTACCCCAACCTGCAGTGGTTCTATGGAGCCTTAGGTATGGTCATTATCGGGGCCAGCTCGTGCACCATCCCAGCATGCAAAACATTCGGCCAGTTAATCGCCCCGTTGTGCGGCATATGTTTCGGCATCGCTCTCGTGGACACCGCCCTGTTGCCAACTCTTGCCTTTCTGGTCGACGTGCGTCACGTGTCCGTGTACGGCAGCGTCTACGCTTTAGCTGACATCTCCTATTCTGTCGCCTATGCCATGGGTCCTATCGTGGCGGGAAATATAGTGCACAACTATGGGTTTGTCCAACTCAACCTGGGCATGGGCCTCGTCAACGTCCTGTACGCTCCGGCCCTTCTGTTCCTCCGCAACGTGTGCCAAATGAAACCGTCCTACTCCGAGAGAGATAACCTGTTGGTGGACGATGATGAACCCGAGGGTCTGTGTGATACCATGAAAATGGAGGAGCGGAGAGGCAAGAAGAAGGGCTATAGTTCAGCAGGGGACTGCTTGCCTGTGGTGGTGGATGAGAATGGAGGGTTCGACCCGTTTAGAGCACAAACACTCGCCTCTGTAGATGAATTCTCTGGTCCCGAGTACAGTTAGAATATTCAGACTACATCTAGAATACTGTAGCAATACTTAGAACGTCCCCGAATCCATTACCGAGAGTTCGAGAATTTGTACACATTCCGTTCGGATTTAAGTACCTGCCAAAAGAGTGGGGTAGACAGTCACTTCACTCTGTAATGTAGGGCTACTGGTGTACAATATACACATACCAAATCACCTAATCATGATGGTTTCCAAAGGGGATTTTATTTAGACTGTAATGTCATGGTCTTTGAACACGTGTTCTATGCATGTCATATGTTTCTTCTGGCCGTCTAATCTGAAAGGTCTAATACAATTCACTGTGTGCGCATAACTACTGCAGAGTATTGTAAAAAGGTAAATAGATAAATGTATGTAAAATGTTATATTGATATGATAAATACACGACCAACTATCAACGCATCACAAAAAAAAAATAACTCGTTTTTAGGTTTGTCAAACCTATGATTGCAATTTATAATTTCGTTGACATATTGACAATCATTTTCATTGACATTTTTGTTCATTGGGGTTTTTCTTTTCCATATCTACTTTCGAAACGTAATTGTGACATCTGTATTTTTTCATTTAAGTTATGTTTTCCTGTAAATGTAGTGTATTATATTGGAATGCGTTTGTACATATGTGAATATTTACATAGTAAATTATTAAATTGTATGTGTGCCTATGCATAGTTGAGCGTATGCGTGATGTATGCGTGTATCGTCAAAGCATAAGTATCCGTAATAGCTCAATAACAACCTCCTATATCCTGAGTAGACATATTAACATATGTTAATTTATCGACTATAGTTATAATAAATTGTATTTAAATATAAACGTGTTTTGTGTGTGTCATAATTATTTATAGTGAGATGATTAAACCATATTTTAATCAAACGAAGGTCATAATATTACCAAATAAACAAGTTGATATGAATCCTTATGTAAACTTGCAATCCCCATGTTGAATAGAAGAGATCCACAGGGCACAGACGTCAGTTCAACGTCTACTTTTGATTTACATTTGGTTGAGTTGTCAAATAATGTGAATTCGACGTGAAATCAAAAGCAAAGTTCACCGTGTCGTTGGATTGAAGGTTAAAAAGTTGAGTAAAAAAAAAAAGAGACGAAATTCCTTTACATTCAAGAGCTTTTTCAAATCCAGTCAGTTTTCCAAGATGATTCAACGTCATCACGTTGAATGTTCTTGTTGAAATTACATGGAAACGTTGATTCAAACAGTTTTTGCCCCATTTGGGACGTTGAAGATAATACACAATATTTTTATCCCGACGGATCCTGAGGTAATTTAATTAACAATTTAGTTAGTTAACAATTTAGTCCTCTCTGCTACAAACATTATTGGCACAATATGGCACAATATCTGTGAGTAATTTGGACTTTCGAGTAAACGCTTTGCAGTCAGAGATGTGTGAGAAAATGACAGTTACAGGGGTGGATTGTTATTCAACCCATACTGTAAAGATAATCAACGAATAGTTTTGAAGTACGGGTGTTGAATATGATACTTCAACCAACTAATCGTTTCACTGTGGATTTGTATTGATTACATAATTGTGTTCAGTGCAATTACGCACGAGAGCCAGAGAGCGAGAGTGCGTGTGTTGTGGGTGTGTGAGTGAGTGAGAGGGGAGAAAGAGCGAGCAGCGAGAGTATGCGAATCGCATTCTTATTATTTAGGAATGATGTAGCTCATATATCGTAATGTAAATGTATACTTGGTTGTGCGTAAAGACATAGTGCAACAAGCTGGCTCTCAGCACTGTCCATTGTTCTGAAAGTTGACATTGTTGCTCTGTGAAAACGCTTCGCAGCTGACGCCTACATGGAGAACGGTTCTAACAATATTGTTCACTCAACAACCAAGTATAGGTAGTCAAGTTATTCTTTGATTTTCAGCTCTCAAACTCGGAAAGCCACCTTATTTCCTAGATCCGACACACTCGATAAAGTTCTACCGGCTACCCTGCTAGTAAGAACTACTATTTCAAGATCATTTTCCTACTTTGTCAGAGGTGGTCAGGGGGGATGCAAGGCAAGCTGTCAAATAATATGTTCCACAAATAGATCGATGGGAGGAGTTTGCTGCCTGCGGGGGTAAGTACCCACTGGGCACAAACTGGTTGAATAAACGTTGTTTCCACGTCATTTCAATGAAATCACGTTGAACCAACGTGGAATAGACGTCGAATTGACGTCTGTGCCCAGTGGGTAGAGACAAACCCCACCTAGAGCATCTTTACTAAGCAAGTGTTCTCTAAAAGTCAAAGCCTTGCAATGGGTCTGAAGTAGGCGTGGATATCTTGGAGACTGAGACAGAGAGGTGAAAGAACATTCCTTCGCGTCAAAGGAGTTCTATGAACACCGATCCGGAACACTGTCATCTAGTTGCAAACATTTTTGACCTCTTCAGGAGAAAAGGATTGCTCAGGTAAGCGGAAATCGTTTTCCTTATCCTCATTATTCACAAATATGGCTAGTTCAGCAAGTTAACTGATGCATGAAGTGCTTTATTTGGATGACTTGGAAGGAGACAGCTCGTCGATTAATACTTGTGGAAAGATTGTGTTTGGTGGTTATGAAGCCTGTGTTTATACAATAATGTATTATATTTAACAGAGATTCATATTGGCACTAAGGATTTTCGTTTTTAAATCTCACTGATAATTACAACTTCACAGTTACAGTTCTAAGATCTAGTCTAATCAATTTCACCCTGATCCCCCTTTTTTCTTCCCTTTGAACGATTTGGATGTACTGGGTTCGTTCAAGAGGTTGAACTTCAACCAACTCTTGAGGGTTTTCAAATTACTTTCACCTGACTGATCCAGACCGGTCAACAGCATGCCTATCGCGGAGAGAGAGCCGCCGAAAGGCCGCAGGGAAAGCTATGTAAGAAACGTTTTTTCGTTACATTCGATTTGGTTTCATACTGAGTGTAATGAAAGATAGTCCTTGGTATTTTACCATCAAGTTATTCCTTAATATCCTTTATCTCTGCCGGTATATTACAATGTAGGCTTTATCTGCTTATAAGGTCAGAGACAAATATGGTATTCAGGTGGGTTGCAAAAGCAATAGCTTAATCGATATTCATTTATTGATTTAGAATCCAGCATGTAGAATCACGTTGCTTTGCTTTACTTCATTATTTCCATACAGTTGCTGTTTTGTAACATGGTTACTTGTGACTGGCAACGTATGTTGCTGAAAGGCTATTTTAGGGAATTCGTTTTGTATAGTAATCGTATAGTCTACAAAATTATGTATTTATTGTTACAAATTTGGCTTGCTCTTTTTTTTTTTTTTTTTTTTAAATAATACATTTAGTGAGAAGGGATTTTCATAAGTGGATTACAGAACTAACGCACTGACTTTATCATTGGAAAAAAGTATGGAGCAACAACCTTGTCAACCACTGCTAGTGTAACAGATACAGGCGCTGTCCGTGGTGCTGAAAAGAGGATGGTTTACAGATACAGGCGCTGTCCGCGGTGCTGAAAAGAGGATGGTTTACAGATACAGGCGCTGTCCGCGGTGCTGAAAAGAGGATGGTTTACAGATACAGGCGCTGTCCGCGGTGCTGAAAAGAGGCTGGTTTTTGAAACGCGAATAGTTCTACCGTGTCCTTGTGCTGACCGCTAGGGGCAAAAACTAGAGACTTGACAGGCTGGAAGTACTTCACTTGTATCATCCCAAACGGAAACTATCAAAAAAAAGTGATGCAGAATAAAATTAGACCATGTCACACTACCTACCAAAAGGAAAGAGTTGTAAACCGTGATAGGCCTACAATGCACTCGAATTACTTTTCAAATTCTAAACCTCAAATTACTTTTCAAATTCTAAACCTATTACACGTAAAGGCCAATTTATCCAGGCTATTTTGTAGGAAGATACCAACTAAATCACCAAAGAAGATGCATAATTGTAGCAACAGAGATACACATTCTGCGAATTGTGAGAAATCCCGTGGTGAAGTAATCCGGAAAGTCAAAAGGTTCTCAACAATTCACTTTTCCGTTGCCCGAGCAGTTTAGCCTATGCTACCAGAAAGTACCTGGCAACATTGGTTTAGGTTATGATGAACATGAACGAAGCACGTGCCCGCGGAGTGAAACTTCAGTTGCCGACTGGGGATCAATTAAGTAAGCCTATATTCAATTGAATTCAGAACGATACGATTCTAATGTATCTCCCCGAGAGTGGCCATTTTCTTCGAGCAAATTCCGAGTTACAACATTACCAACCTATGCGTCCAATGATACCTGATTCACATTTGATGTAGGTAACCCACTCTCACAAGTTACATTGACCACAATGACAGACGGATTCCAAAATATCGGACCCAACGAACAAATAATTAATCAACACACTAACTCCGTAAACATTTAATTAGCATTTTATTCAACGTAAAATAACCGTAGCTGTTTCGATCAAAGGCATCATTTTCGTTTCCCACAGGACGCTGTAAAATTCATTCTCGACGTGGCTTCAAGCGGTTTGAATGAATAATTTACTCAGGTTCTAAGAATGCAGGCTTTAAAGATAAACTTCAGGAAGCAAATAAGAGCTGTAATGCTTAGACTAATGAATAAATGCCTACAGACAGAACAACTGCTTCCTGATGAACACATGTTGTCCTTTTGGGTGCAGCCTCAATGAGTCCAATGTTTATCCCAATCATTACAATAACTGCCTGCCCTTTGGGGTATAGGCTTGGTTAATGTACAGTAACACACATTTTGTGACACTTACCGATGTAAAAAGGGCTTTATGAATAAATTGGATAGATTGATTAATTGCTTGATAGATGAGAGAGAAGAGAGGAGAGAGAGAGAGAGAGAGTGATTGATTGATCTCCACAACACTAGGTCCTGCCCAAGGTGCCTGTCCCACCCCTGAAGCAGACCCTGGACATGTACCTGACCAGTATTAAACACCTGGTGAAGGAGGAACAGTACCAGAAGACTAAATCCATTGTGGAGAAGTTTGGAGAACCAGGCGGCACTGGAGAGCTGCTGCAGGAGAAGCTACTGGAGAAGAGCATCAACACACACAACTGGGTAAACTCGCTCCCTCGCTCAGACAAACGGGCATCCCAAATGGCATCATATTGCCTAGATAGTGCACTACATTTAACCAGAGTCCATAGGGGTGTGGTCAGAGATAGTGTGCACTAAAGGGAATGAGGTGGTGTTTGGGAGGCAGACAAGACCCTCTAGCAACTCTAAGCATTCAAATCCATGGGTATTCTGTTAGCAGTATGGGAGTAATGAGCGATCTATTATCTCTCCATGCTAGGTTTGTACTGTATTGAAAACAGAAGCCAGATCTGGTGTGGGGTGGGAATATTCAGATCTAGTGTGGAGTGGGATGCACTTTAACCTCCCAGATGTGTAAAGCACGCAAAGGCAGTCTACCATCGATCTAGTGTATACTTCAACTGTTACGTGGAGTGAAAAAGGGGAAACCAATTGCAGACTCAGACGAGAAGACTGGGATGAAGTAAATAAGGTATTTATTGAAACAGAAGGGGGAGATGGAGTGCAGGTCAAGGGAAGCTTGGGCGGGTTACTGGAAACCAGGTGCGGAGGCTGGAGCGAGAGGGGTTGAGACAGGGTAAGCAGGTCCGGAGGGGAATCCAAGGGAGTAGTAGAGTGGGGAAACCAGGACAGAGTAACAGGATGACGAGACGTGGGACTGGAGACAGGGACCAGAGTCAGAGCGGGCAGAACTGTAGCGGAGAGGAAAACAGCGGCAGGAAAGGAAAACAGGCACGACAGGACAACAGGATCTGAATAGTAACTAACGGCTAGAAACGTAGACCGACTGAGCAGAGATTACAATCTGGCAGTGTGGAAGTAGCTGGACAGAGTATTTGTAGAGGTCTTGATTATGGAACAGGTTGCAGCTGGTGGGGATCTACTCTGACTCCAGCACACCTGTCTCCAACCACACAATCACACAGAGAGGGAGAAGGGGAGAGGGAGAGAGTACTGAGGGAGTGGCAGCAGGTCAAGGAGACACAAAATGAGTAGTAGTGGGCGTTGCAGGAGCAGATGTGACAGTACCCCCCCCCCCTACGGGCACCACTTAGAACCAGGCTTATTTGGGTGTGAGGTATAGAAATCCCGTAAGAGGGAGGGGTCCAGAATGTGATGACAGGGCACCCAGCAGCGTCCCTTAGGCCTGTATCCCTCTCAGTCCACCAGGTACTGCCATCCACGACCCCGATGGTGCACGTCCAGAAGCTGCCGGACGGTATAGGCAGGATGGTCATAGATGAGCCGAGGGGGTGGAGGAGCTGTGCAGGAGGAGACAGGGGACTGGACCAGACAGGTTTAGTCAGGGATACATGAAAGGTAGGATGGATCCTGAGAGAGGCTGGGAGTTTCAGGCTCACCACAGAGGGTTAAAGACACGGTCAATTTCAAAGGGACCAATGAATCGGGGGGAAAGTTTCTTCAATGCCACCTTCAATGGCTGGTCCTTCGATGAGAGCCATACCTTTTGACCTGGGGTTTAGACTGGAGCGGAGGCCCGGCCACGGTTGGCTTGGTACTGGGTCCTGTCGGAGGCAAGAAGGGCAGCCTGGGCCTATCTCCAGGTTTGGTGACAACGGCGCAGATGGTCCTGGACAGAGGGAACTGCAATCTCAACCTCTTGAGCAGGGAACAAGGGAAGTTGGTAACCCAGAGCACACTCAAAGGGTGACATACCTGATGAGGAGTTGGTGAGGGTGTTGTGAGCATATTCAACCCAGGGTAGCTTAGCTCTCCAGGGGGAAGGGTTAGCAGAAGGCATGCAGCGTAGGGCAGTCTCCATCTCTTGGTTGGCCTGTTCGGTCTGGCCATTGGTCTGGGGGTGATATCCAGAAAAAAGCCTGACATTGATACCAAGAGCTCAACAGAAGGATCTCCATACCTGGGATGTAAACTGGGGTCCCCTGTCGGAAACGATGTCAGTGGGGATACCATGCAAACAAAACACACGGGATACTAACAGGTCCGCAGTGTCCTTGGAGGATGGGAGCTCGGAGAGGGGAATGAAGACATTTTGGAAAATCTGTCAATAATGGTGAGGCTTACGGAGTTACCATTAGATGGGAGAAGGCCAGTGAAAAAGTCCAGAGCTATGTGTGACAAGGGGTGACTGGGTATGGGAATAGGGTGGAGCAGACCGGAAGTTGGTTTAGTGGAGGTTTTGTTCCGGGCACAAACCGAACAGGCCGAGACAAACTCCAGGACATCTCTCTCTCCATGGTGGGCCACCAAAAGCACTGATGCAAAAAAGGTAAGGGTGACAGGTGAGGTGGGTAGAATGGCCCCACTGAAGAACAGAGCATTACCCAATCTGGAACAAACAGAGCATTACAAGGACCATTAGCCGGCTGGTTTTGCTGAGCCTGGTGGATACGGGACTCAATCTCTCACGTGACGGCGGCAACCTTGCAGGTGGATGGCACAATGGCTTCTGGCTTGGTAGCCGTGTTGTCGGTGGTGAACTGGCGAGAGAGGGCATCAGGTATTGGTATTCTTCGAATCAAGGTGATAAGTGAGTGTGAAATGTAATCTACCTAAGAACAAGGCCCACCTGACTTGCCGGGATTTCAGACGTTTGGCGGTCTGGATGTAGGACAGGTTGTTATGGTCAGTCCACACGATGAAGGGAGTTACAAAGCCCTCCAGCCAGTGACGCCATTCCTCCAGAGACATCTTATCAACAGGAGTTCCCGGTTTTCGATGTCAAAATTCCCCTGCAGGTGAGAGCTTACGGGAAAAGAATGCACATGGGTGGATCTTCTGATCAGAGGGGAACGTTGAGACAGAACAGCACCAACCCCAGTGTCAGAGGAGTCCACCTCCATGATGAACTGGAGTCCTGGGTCTGGCTGAGTGAGGACCGAAGCGGAGGTGAAGCGACGCTTGAGTTCCAGGAATGCTGCCTCTGTCTCAGGAGTCCAGTGGAACGGAGTGGAGGTGGTGGTGAGAGGTGCTGCCAGATTTTTCAGCTTTAACTTGTTGAGTGTAGGGGGCAGTATTTTGATGTTTGGATGAAAAACGTACCCAAATGAAACTGCCTATTTCTCAGGCCCAGAATCTAGAATATGCATATAATTGTCAGATTAGGATAGAAAACACTCTAAAGTTTCCTAAACTGTCAAAATATTCCCTGTGAGCATAACAGAACTGATATTGCAGGCAAAAACTTGAGGAAAATCCAACCAGGTTGTGCTGTTTTCCTGAAAGCTCTCTGTTCCATTACATGCCTTCCCTCCATTTAAAGGGATATCAACCAGATTCCTTTTCCCATGGCTTCCACATGGTGTGAACAGTCTTTAGACATAGTTTTATTCTGAAAAATGAGCGAGAAAGATCCCATCGAGTCAGTGGATGGCTGGGTGCCAGCAGCGTTTTGCATGTGCCAACAGAGTGGAGCAGACATTTTCTCTCTCTCTCCTATTGAAGAAGCTACAGTCCGGTTTAAATATTATCGATAATTTATTGTAAAAACAACCTGAGGATTGATTATAAAAACGTTTGACATGTTTCTATGAACTTTACGGATACTATTTGGAATTTGTCTGCCTGGTTGTGATTGCTCGAGCCTGTGGATTTCTGAACATAACGCGCAAACCGAATGGATGTATTTTGGATATAAAAATAATCTTTATGGAACAAAAGGAACATTTATTGTGTAACTGGGAGTCTCGTGAGTGCAAACATCCGAAGATCATCAAAGGTAAATTATTCATTGTATTGCTTTTCTGACTTTCGTGACCAATCTACTTTGCTGCTAGCTGTTTGTAATGTTTTATGTGCTGAGAGATGTCCTTACATAAACGCTTGGTACGCTTTCGCTGAAAAGCTTTTTTGAAATCTGACACGCCAGGTGGATTAACAACAAGCTAAGCTGTGGTTTTCTATATTGCACTTTTGATTGAATGAAAAAATTAAATATTTTTAGTAATTTAATTTGAATTTGGCGCTTTGCAATTCAGCGGATGTTGACAAAAATGATTCCTGCTAACGGAATGGGTGCGTCAAGAAGTTTAACAAAAAGCTTTTTCTCGAACAGCCGTTGAAGAACTTGGCGAAGGTGTTGCTGGTGAGCCTCAGGGTCCTTGGAAAATCATGATCATGATGTCATCTAAATAGACAAAAAACGAAACGTCCAATCACAACCCACAGCACATCATCGACTAGGTTATAGGAAAACAGCAGGGGCGTTAGTAAGACCAAAACGCATGACTAAATACTCAGTGACCCAGTTGTGTGTTGAATGCAGTCTTCCATTTGTCCCCCTCGCTTATGCGGACAAGGTGGTAGGCATTCCGGAGGTCAAGTTTGGTAAACACTGTGGCACCATGGAGGGGGAAAAAGCAGAGATGATGGGTGGCAAGGGGTACTTGTTCTCAGGGACCCATCCTTCTTCTTCACAAAGAAAAACCCAGCACCCACCGAGGAGGAAGATGGCTTGATAAGTCCTGCAGCCAGAGACGTTGAACAACCGGCTACTGGGGAGAGGAGCTCCAGGCTGGAGGTCAAGGGCGCAGTTGACCGGCCGATGCTTGCTGAACACAGGAGCTAGGTCATGATACTCGGGAGGACCTGATGAGAGGTCCTGAGGTCCTGGAATGAACTGGGGCACAGACAAGGCAGGGGGAAGGGCAGAATATAAACAATTATAGTGACAAAATGAACTCCAAGTGGTTACCTTTATGGCGAGTAGCTTGAGTAGCTTTAACCATGGATGGCCAAGAACAATGGGAGAGTAAGGACAGTCGATTATGTGGAAACTGATCTTTTCATGGTGATTTCCAGAGAGACGCAGGATGACAAGGACGATGTAAGGACAGTCGATTATGTGGAAACTGATCTTTTCATGGTGACTTTCAGAGAGACGCAGGATGACAAGGACGGTTCTCTCCCAGACACAGGTGAGGAGCTGTCCATTGAGAGTGTTGGCATTGAGGGGTGAATCGAGTGGGTCCAGGCCCAACTGGGTAACAAAACCTTGTTCCAGGAAGCTCTCGTCGGCTCCCGAATTGATGAGAGCAGACAGGAAAAGCCTGGCTCTGCCACACAAGGTTGCCTTCAAACAGGGGTCTGGGGGAAGATGGGCAGGTGATTTGTCTTAACAGTATATCTCCCACTACTGCCGAGCCCCCTCTTGCTGGAAGCAGGGTTGGGTTCAGGATCTGGACGAGCCAGAGGATGGGATGCAGTCGGAGGAGGAGGACAAGGCACTGAAGCAGATGTTATGGGATATGCAACCCTACCTACCCTCTCCCTCTGACGCTCACGTAGACGGTTGTCGATGCGGATAGCGAGTTCATCAAGTCCGTCAGGCTCATCCATGGACAACAACTCGTCCATGAGGGTCTCAGTGAGTGCGTTCCGGAATGCTCCCTGAAGGGCCTCCTCATTCCAGGTGCTTTCAGCGGCAAGGGTGCGGAACTCACTCGCCATCTCAGCAACACTATGGGGGCCTTGACGGAGGGACAGGAGTCTTTTAGCAGCATCCTTACCGCAGACCGATTGGTCAAATACTTTTTTCACCTCTTCTATGAATCTGGAGTAGGAGAAGCAGATGGGGAACTGTCTCTCCCACACCACCGTGTCCAAGGAAAGCTCTGCTCCACAGAGGCAGCCAATCAGAAAGGAAGTCTTGGCCCGTTCGCTAGCATAAGAGTGGGGCTGTTGCTAAAATACTAGTGAACGTAATACCAAAAAGTCTCTGCGAGCTCTGAGGTTGCCATCGTAACGCTCGGGAGTCAGAACAAAAGGCTGTCGGAGCAGAGGAGAAGGACTTGGAACTGGCTATGAGCTCTGGGCGAAGGGTCGGCCCTGTAGGTCAGACAGGCTCTGTGAAAACTCCTTGATGTGCTCCAGAAGGGTCTTCGGGGCTTGGTCATGTTGCTCAAGCAGGGAACCTTGGCCGGCGAGGAATTGGAGGAGAGTAGCAGAGTCTGCTGGGTTCATCTCTTTGGCCAGATTGTACTGTTACGTGGAGTGGAACAGGGGAACCCAAGAGCAGACTCAGACAAGGAGACTGGGATGAAGTAACCAAGGTAGGTATTGAAAAACAGGGGAGAGATGTGCAGGTCATGGGAAGCTTGGGTGGGTTACTGGAAACCAGGTGCGGAGGCTGAGGCTGGAGCGAGAGGGGTTGGGACAGGGTAAGCAGGTCCGGAGGGGAATCCAAGGGAGTAGTAGAGTGGGGAATCCAGGAAAGAGTAGCAGGATGACGAGACGTGGAACTGGAGACCAGGACCAGAGTCAGAGTGGGCAGAACTGTAGCGGAGAGGGAAACAGGAACAACAGGATCTGAATAGTAACTAACAGCTAGAAACGTAGACTGACTGAGCAGAGATTACGATCTGGCAGTGTGGAAGTGGCAGGGCTGAGTATTTGTAGAGGTCTTGATTATGGAACAGGTTGCAGCTGGTGGGGATCTACTCTGACTCCAACACACCTGTCTCCAACCACACAATCACACAGAGAGAGAGAAGGGGAGAGGGAGAGAGTACTGGGGGAGTGGCGGCAGGTCAAGGAGACGCATGATGAGCAGTAGAGCGCATTGAAGGGGCATATGTGACATCAACGTAACTTAAGGGTGATACATTGTAGACCACAAGTAGAAGTGAACATTAAAGTTGTGACACAGTGGGTGGCGCAGTGGTTAAGGGCGCTGTACTGCAGCGCCAGCTGTGCCACCAGAGCCTCTGGGTTCGCGCCCAGGCTCTGTCGCAACCAGCCGCGACCGGGAGGTCTGTGGGGCGACGCACAATTGGCCCAGCGTCGTCTGGGTTAGGGAGGGCTTGGCCGGTAGGCGTATCCTTGACTCATCGCGCACCAGCAGGCCGGGCGCAGTGCACGCTAACCAAGGTTGCCAGGTGCACGGTGTTTCCTCCGACACATTGGTTTGGCTGGCTTCTGGGTTGGATGCGCGCTGTGTTAAGAAGCAGTGCGGCTTGGTTGGGTTGTGTATGGGAGGACACAAGACTTTCAACCTTCGTCTCTCCCGAGCCCGTACGTCAGTTGTAGCGATGAGACAAGATAGTAGCTACTAAACAATTGGACACCACGAAATTGGGTAGAAAAAGGGGTTAAAATAAAAAAAGTTGTACAGTACATCAGGATAACAGAACAGTGTGTCAGTAACAGAAAGCTAAACGATCTCCTTTTAAAGCCCATCGGAGACCACACAATCACACAGAGATGTCCTTTTAAAACCCATTAGAGTCCTGTCCATACAGACTGTCCTTTTAAAACCCATTGGAGACCTGTCCATACAGACTGTCCCTTTAAAACCCATTGGAGACCTGTCCTTTTAAAACCCATTGGAGACCTGTCCATACAGACTGTCCTTTTATAACCCATTGGAGACCTGCCCATACAGACTGTCCTTTTAAAACCCATTGGAGACCTGCCCATACAGACTGTCCTTTTAAAACCCATTGGAGACCTGTCCATACAGACTGTCCTTTTAAAACCCATTGGAGACCTGTCCATACAGACTGTCCTTTTAAAACCCATTGGAGACCTGTCCATACAGACTGTCCTTTTATAACCCATTGGAGACCTGCCCATACAGACTGTCCTTTTATAACCCATTGGAGACCTGCCCATACAGACTGTCCTTTTATAACCCATTGGAGACCTGCCCATACAGACTGTACTTTTAAAACCCATTGGAGATCTGTCCATACAGAGTTTCCACACTGTGATCAAAAACACAATCAACACCATAAATGGCCCAATAGACTTGGGCCATCAATAACAGCTGGCATTGGAAGGAGGAAAGAACTGAAGCTAACAAAAAGGTGGGGAAATATCTAAAACTGTGGCCATAGATCAATCAGACATGCCACTTGGCGTCTGCAAGACCCATCCATCACCAGCCACTCAGATGATCAGTCAGTCCTGAATTAAAGTAGTGAACTGATATCTATCAAACTCCCGCTCCTGCTCCACATTATGATAATCAGTGTGAACACGGTATTTTCTCTCTCTCTCTCTCTCTCTCTCTCTCTCCCTCTCTCTCTCTCTCTCTCTCTCTCTCTCTCTCTCTCTCTCTCTGTCTCTCTCTCTCAGGTATATGACTACTGGCTTGACGATATGTATTTGAATCAGAGATTGGCCCTACCAGTCAACTCCAATCCTGCCATGGTCTTCCCAAAACAAGACTTTAGAGATCACAAAGACTCACTCAAGTATGTACAGTACACTTGGTGTCCAAAATACACTTCATAATATACACAACATAAAATACATTTCATGTACTTCATGAAATACATTTCATATACTTCATAAAATACATTTCATATACTTCATGAAATACATTTCATATACTTCATAAAATACATTTCATATACTTCATAAAATACATTTCATATACTTCATAAAATACATTTCATATACTTCATAAAATACATTTCATATACTTCATAAAATACATTTCATATACTTCATAAAATACATTTCATATACTTCATAAAATACATTTCATATACTTCATAAAATACATTTCAAAATACTTCATAAAATACATTTCATGTACTTCATAAAATACATTTCATATACTTCATAAAATACATTTCATATACTTCATAAAATACATTTCATATACTTCATAAAATACATTTCATATACTTCATAAAATACATTTCATATACTTCATAAAACACATTTCATATACTTCATAAAATACATTTCATATACTTCATAAAATACATTTCATATACTTCATAAAATACATTTCATATACTTCATAAAATACATTTCATATACTTCATAAAATACATTTCATATACTTCATAAAATACATTTCATATACTTCATAAAATACATTTCATATACTTCATAAAACACATTTCATATACTTCATAAAATACATTTCATACACTTCATAAAACACATTTCATATACTTCATAAAATACATTTCATATACTTCATAAAATACATTTCATATACTTCATAAAATACATTTCATATACTTCATAAAATACATTTCATATACTTCATAAAATACATTTCATATACTTCATAAAATACATTTCATATACTTCATAAAATACATTTCAAAATACTTCATAAAATACATTTCATGTACTTCATAAAATACATTTCATATACTTCATAAAATACATTTCATAATATACACAACATAAAATACATTTCATATACTTCATAAAATACATTTCATATACTTCATAAAATACATTTCATATACTTCATAAAATACATTTCATATACTTCATAAAATACATTTCATAATATACACAACATAAAATACATTTCATATACTTCATAAAATACATTTCATATACTTCATAAAATACATTTCATACACTTCATAAAACACATTTCATATACTTCATAAAATACATTTCATATACTTCATAAAATACATTTCATATACTTCATAAAACACATTTCATATACTTCATAAAATACATTTCATATACTTCATAAAATACATTTCATACACTTCATAAAACACATTTCATATACTTCATAAAATACATTTCATATACTTCATAAAATACATTTCATATACTTCATAAAATAAATTTCATATACTTCATAAAATACATTTCATATACTTCATAAAATACATTTCATATACTTCATAAAATACATTTCATATACTTCATAAAATACATTTCATATACTTCATAAAATACATTTCATAATATACACAACATAAAATACATTTCATATACTTCATAAAATACATTTCATATACTTCATAAAATACATTTCATATACTTCATAAAATACATTTCATATACTTCATAAAATACATTTCATAATATACACAACATAAAATACATTTCATATACTTCATAAAATACATTTCATATACTTCATAAAATACATTTCATATACTTCATAAAACACATTTCATAT
This sequence comes from Oncorhynchus mykiss, assembly GCF_057628025.1. Classification (NCBI taxonomy): domain Eukaryota; kingdom Metazoa; phylum Chordata; class Actinopteri; order Salmoniformes; family Salmonidae; genus Oncorhynchus; species Oncorhynchus mykiss. The sequence continues at coordinate 46,619,709 of NC_143041.1, read as the reverse complement.
ACTTCATAAAATACATTTCATATACTTCATAAAATACATTTCATAATATACACAACATAAAATACATTTCATACACTTCATAAAACACATTTCATACACTTCATAAAACACATTTCATATACTTCATAAAATACATTTCATATACTTCATAAAATACATTTCATATACTTCATAAAATACATTTCATATACTTCATAAAATACATTTCATATACTTCATAAAATACATTTCATATACTTCATAAAATACATTTCATATACTTCATAAAATACATTTCATATACTTCATAAAATACATTTCATATACTTCATAAAATACATTTCATATACTTCATAAAATACATTTCATATACTTCATAAAATACATTTCATATACTTCATAAAATACATTTCATATACTTCATAAAATACATTTCACATAATACACTTCATAAAATACATTTCATATACTTCATAAAATACATTTCATATACTTCATAAAATACATTTCATATACTTCATAAAATACATTTCATATACTTCATAAAATACATTTCACATAATACACTTCATAAAACACACTTCATAAAATACTTTTATAAAATAAATGTCATAATCATAACAAAGTCCTTCCTGAATGTGAAATAGCAACTGCACGGTAATGAGGGTGCTTCCTTCAATGAGGGGCTGATGATGCAGTCATTTTCTCAATCGGATTAGTGCTGGTTGAATGATCACACATTGAATTACACTTGACAAGAGGGAGTAATGTACATAGTAATCTCTGCACCCAAACAGATATTCAATGACCAGAGACTACGTTCTCGTAGGAGAAGATTGATGATTTGAAATGTGTACTCATGAGAGATGGTGACTCTGTACCGGTACCTCCTGTATATAGCCTCCACATTGACTCTGTACAGGGACCCCCTGTATATAGCCTCCACATTGACTCTGTACTGGTACCCTCTGTATATAGCCTCCACATTGACTCTGTACAAGAACCACCTGTATATAGTCTCCACATTGACTCTGTACCGGTACCCCCTGTATATAGCCTCCACATTGACTGTGTACCGGTACCCCCTGTATATAGCCTCCACATTGACTCTGAACCGGTACCACCTGTATATAGCCTCTACATTGACTCTGTACCGTAATACCCTGTATATAGCCTCCACATTGACTGTGTACCGGTACCCCCTGTATATAGCCTCCACATTGACTCTGAACCGGTACCTCCCTGTATATAGCCTCCACATTTACTCTGTACCTGATACCCCCTGTATATAGCCTCCACATTGACTCTGTACCTGATACCCCCTGTATATAGCCTCCACATTGACTCTGTACCTGATACCCCCTGTATATAGCCTCCACATTGACTCTGTACCGGTACCCCCTGTATATAGCCTCCACATTGACTCTGTACAAGGACCCCCTGTATATAGCCTCCACATTGACTCTGTACCGGTACCCCCTGTATATAGCCTTCACATTGACTCTGTACCGGTACCCCCTGTATATAGCCTCCACATTGACTCTGTACCGGTACCCCCTGTATATAGCCTCCACATTGACTCTGTACCGGTACCCCCTGTATATAGCCTCCACATTGACTCTGTACCGGTACCCCCTGTATATAGCCTCCACATTGACTCTGTACCGGTACCCCCTGTATATAGCCTCCACATTGACTCTGTACCGGTACCCCCTGTATATAGCCTCCACATTGACTCTGTACCGGTACCCCCTGTATATAGCCTCCACATTGACTCTGTACCGGTACCCCCTGTATATAGCCTCCACATTGATTCTGTACCGGTACCCCCTGTATATAGCCTCCACATTGACTCTGTACTGGTACCCCCTGTATATAGCCTCCACATTTACTCTGTACCTGATACCCCCTGTATATAGCCTCCACATTGACTCTGTACCTGATACCCCCTGTATATAGCCTCCCCATTGACTCTGTACCTGATACCCCCTGTATATAGCCTCCACATTGACTCTGTACCGGTACCCCCTGTATATAGCCTCCACATTGACTCTGTACAAGGACCCCCTGTATATAGCCTCCACATTGACTCTGTACCGGTACCCCCTGTATATAGCCTTCACATTGACTCTGTACCGGTACCCCCTGTATATAGCCTCCACATTGACTCTGTACCGGTACCCCCTGTATATAGCCTCCACATTGACTCTGTACCGGTACCCCCTGTATATAGCCTCCACATTGACTCTGTACCGGTACCCCCTGTATATAGCCTCCACATTGATTCTGTACCGGTACCCCCTGTATATAGCCTCCACATTGACTCTGTACTGGTACCCCCTGTATATAGTCTCCACATTGACTCTGTACCGGTACCCCCTGTATATAGCCTCCACATTGACTCTGTACTGGTACCCCCTGTATATGGCCTCCACATTGACTCTGTACTGGTACCCCCTGTATATAGCCTCCACATTGACTCTGTACAGGGACCCCCTGTATATAGCCTCCACATTGACTCTGTACCGGTACCCCCTGTATATAGCCTCCACATTGACTCTGTACTGGTACCCCCTGTATATAGTCTCCACATTGACTCTGTACCGGTACCCCCTGTATATAGCCTCCACATTGACTCTGTACTGGTACCCCCTGTATATGGCCTCCACATTGACTCTGTACTGGTACCCCCTGTATATAGCCCCCACATTGACTCTGTACTGGTACCCCCTGTATATAGCCTCCACATTGACTCTGTACCGGTACCCCCTGTATATAGCCTCCACATTGACTCTGTACCGGTACCCCCTGTATATAGCCTCCACATTTACTCTGTATATAGCCCCTGTATATAGTTTAATAATTTGTTACTTTTATTTTCTAGTTTCTAGTTTTTTACTTATCTATTATATTTCCTTAACACTTATTTTAATTGTTTTTCTTAACTTCTTAAAGCATTGTTGGTTAAGGGCTTGGAAAGCATTTTCTCTGTAAGGTCCTACACTTGTTGTTTTCGGCGCGTGTGACAAATACAATTTGATTTGATCATTTGAACTTCACGAGAGAAGGTTGATCAGATCAGTCACTTATTTCCTTCATTGTGTATTTTTCTAATCCCGAATCCCTCCACAACTAGAAACTGTCCAACTACATAAATAAATACAACATACGGAGTATACAATATTGTGTTATCCTGCCACATACAATGGCGCTGGTGTAATGCAATATTGTATACTCCGTAGTGTAATGCAATACATTGTATGCTATGCTTTCTACCCTGTACTGTAAAACCACACGTGGTGAGAGATTTACAACAGTGTTTTCAGCAGGCACAAACCAAACCAGATCTCCATCAGATTTACAGGCTGCAGTACATGGAAGGGGATAGTCCATCCTGACTCATCTCTTCTCTATATCGCTGCCTCTCTTTATTAAATGAGCTGTGGTCTGCCAGCCTGCCAGGCAATGCAACACACACACACACACGCGCGCACACGCGCACGCACACACACACACAGGCACACACTTGCGCACGCACGCGCACACACACGCATGCGCACACACACACACACACACACACACACACGCACACACGCACACACGCACACACACACGAACACACACACACACGAACACACACGAACACACACACACACGCACACACGCACACACGCACACGCACACACACACACACGCACACACACCCTAACACACACACACACACACACAGATCCAGACTGGACACTAACTCACTGTCAGGTTTTGTCAGCTCATGGGTGAGGTAAGTGAATTCTTTCAGGACCTTCAGAACAGCCTCCTAATAGACCGACAGAGACTCTAATTAGATTGGTAGTGACAGATCCAAGCAGTCCACTGAGACTGGTTGACTGCCTAGTTGGCTGTCCTCCTCCTCCCCATCCTCAGCCTCCATATACAGGGGAGTGGTGGTGTGTGTGTGGAGGGGGGGTATTAGTGTTTGTGTGTGTGTGTGTGTGTGTGTGTGTTTGGTGGGGGGGGGGGGGGGGTATTAGTGTGTGTGTGTGTTGGGGGGGTATTAGTGTTTGTGTGTGTGTGTGTGTGTGTGTGTTTGGGGGGGTATTAGTGTGTGTGTGTGTGTATATGTGTGTAGCCCACTCTGTATATTGATCTGGGGTTTGAACACAAAAACACTGAGATAGAAAACACCAGGGCTGACGTGATGAGTTGTTTTCCTCCCTTCTGGAAACACACACACACACACACACACACACACACACACACACACACACACACACACCACCCACTATACACACACACACACACACACACACACACACACACACACACACACACACACACACACACACACACACACACACACACACACACACACACAGCGCTGCTCTGTAATCTATCAGAAATGTGATTATAGCTCTCCATTGAGAGATGAGGGAGGGGTTGTGGGTAGATACAGATGGACCAATATACAGTAACAGCCTGTAACATCCTCTCACAGCCTGTAACAGCCTGTAACTGCCTGTAACTGCCTGTAACCGCTTGTAACAGCCTGTAACAGCTTGTAACAGCCTCTAACAGCTTGTAACAGCCTGTAACAGCCTGTAACATCCTCTCACAGCCTGTAACAGCCTGTAACCGCTTGTAACAGCCTGTAACTGCCTGTAACAGCTTGTAACAGCCTATCACAGCTTGTAACAGCCTGTAACTGCTTGAACAGCCTGTATCTGCCTGTAACTGCTTGAACAGCCTGTAACTGCCTGCAACAGCCTGTAACTGCTTGTAACAGCCTGTAACAGCCTGTAACTGCCTGTAACTGCTTGTAACAGCCTGTAACAGCCTGTAACAGCCTCTCACAGCCTCTCACAGCTTGTAACAGCCTGTAACTGTTTGTAACAGCCTGCAACTGCCCGTAACTGCATGTAGCAGCTTGTAACTGCCTCTAACAGCCTGTAAAGAAAATATCCATATGCAGAACAATTGTATAGTTGCAATTCAGTAACACACACAAGGCAAAGTTGTTGAAGAAGACTATCATTGTATAATACTCTCCATTGAAGAATGGATGCCAATAATTAAATAACTGGACTTTTGCATATACAGCCTGTAACAGCCTCTCACAGCTTGTGGGACCTAGGGACTAGGGACTAGGTCCCTTCTAAATGACGTTTTCTCTGTGTTGAATCAGTCTTTCTATCTTCCATCTTCTCAGATTCGCTGCTCACCTCATCACAGGAGTTCTGGAGTATAAGAAACATATTGACACGTGAGTTCTGTGTGTCCAGCTTACAACACTCCCTCTTCTCTTCTCTTCTCTTCTCTTCTCTTCTCTTCTCTTCTCTTCTCCCTTCTCTTCTCGTCTCTTCTCTTCTCTTCTCTTCTCCCCTCTCCTCTCCTCTCCTCTCCTCTCCTCTCCTCTCCTCTCCTCTCCTCTCCTCTTCTCCTCTCCTCCTCCTCTTCTCTTCTATTCTCCTCTCCTTGTCTCTCCCATCAGAGCATTGTAGAAGAAGAATATAAAGATTGTCAAATATTAAAGTCAAAATAAACAGAATATATAATATAAGACTGGATAAAGTGTCCCTGTAGAGCAGCTGAGGTTGTCCCAGGTGATCTGAGTCTGTGTCTGTTTGTCTCTGGGGCCCTGCCTCCTGACAGACGGGCGTTGCCCGTGGACTTTTCTCGGGGCCAGCTGGCTGGGACCCCTCTGTGTATGAAGCAGTACTACCGTCTCTTCAACACATACCGTCTGCCCGGCCTCAAGAGGGACACCCTCGTCATCCACGAGACTGGGTCCACCGAGCAGGAGCACATCATCGTTGCATGCAAGAACCAGGTCAGAGAGAGACTAAGGTTCCGTTTCAAACTGCATTATTAAACTCCCTATGGGCCTAGGTCAAAAGTAGTGCACTATATAAGGAATAGGGTGCCATAGGGCTCTGGTCTAAAGTAGTGCACTATATAGGGAATAGGGTGCCATTTTTTTTCTCAATAAATCACAGCAATAAATATAATACATTGTATCTCTATGGACGCCAATAACACTTACAGTGATCAAAGTTATCACTACTGAACAGCTACAAACAGTGTCCACATTTACAAGGCAAGTGGTCACCTCAAATATAACAGCTAGCGACATTCCAAAACATTGTGTCAACATTGACAAGACAAGAGATATTCGTGTTATAACTTTATTAAAATATAACTTTATTGAAATATAACTTTATTAAAGTAGAAATTTATTAAAATCTAACTTTATTAAAGTAGAACTTTATTAAAATATAACTTTATTAAAGTAGAAATTTATTAAAATATAACTTTATTAAAGTAGAACTTTATTAAAATATAACTTTATTAAAATATAACTTTATTAAAATATAACTTTATTAAAATATAACTTTATTAAAGTAGAACTTTATTAAAATATAACTTTATTAAAGTAGAAATTTATTAAAATATAACTTTATTAAAGTAGGACTTTATTAAAATATAACTTTATTAAAATATAACTTTATTAAAATATAACTTTATTAAAGTAGAACTTTATTAAAATATAACTTTATTAAAATATAACTTTATTGAAATATAACTTTATTAAAGTAGAACTTTATTAAAATATAACTTTATTAAAATATAACTTTATTGAAATATAACTTTATTAAAATATAACTTTATTAAAGTATAACTTTATTAAAGTATAACTTTATTTCGTTGGTGTGTTTAGTGTCTGTTGAGGTTTAGGATTCCCAGGAGTCAGTGTTGTAAATAACTTCCACTTCCTGATAATCCTCCCCAAGGCCGTGTCGTATATGGTAAAGTTCAAAGGTCATAGAGAGAAAATGGCTGAAACGTTTCATAAACAAGCAGCCAGTTGACGGTTAACACTGTGTCCCAGTCTGGAGTTATCTTTCACAATGAATCTCACTTCCCATCACACGAACGCATTACGAAATATCTGGAGGAGGAGGAGGAGGAGGAGGGGAGAGTCCTTCGTACCTGGAGATGGTTCCAGGCACTATCAATCAGGGACACATATTAAGGAGCCATCCATGTGGAGAAACAGACTAGTAACTAAATTACTGCTGATTGAATTTGTCTGAGAGCCTCCTTGAGTCACAAGGACAATTGATCGCGGCGTAGGATTCACGTTTTCAAGCTGTGTGCCAAAATGGCATCCTATTCCCCGTGTAGTGCACTACAATTGACCAGGGTTCTTGTTAAAAAGTTAGTGCACTACATAGGGAATAGGGTGGCATTTGGGACACACAGTTCAAGCAGGCGGTGGTGGTACATCGTTAACCTCTGCCTCTCTTACTTTGCCTTCATTAGTCAGCAGCCTATTGGGGTCTAATGACCGATGTGTTTGCATTGGCAGGTTTTAGTTTTTTAACAGCCTATTGACCCAACGTGTCTGATTGAGTGATACATTGAATTGCTCCTTGGAGAAAAAGCTGTATAGATTTTTGTAATGCCAGTAATCTATTCTGAGGTGTTATGATAAAGCATATCTTATAGTCTTTTTTGTTGTTGTCGTCGCTTCCTTAGAAATACATTTGAATCAGGTGTATGTTTTAATCTGTGATATTCTACGTGGAAATACCATCACCTTTGTTCAATGTCCACGACGAAATTTCCCTTTGGGAGCAAAAAAAAAACCCATCCGCAAAAAAAATCCAATCCTATTTCTAAAAATGATTTGTCTTCTTCTCAGTTCTTTGTGATGGACCTAGTGGTAAAGGAGAAACCACTGAGAGAAATGGACATCTTAAGCCAACTGGAGAAGATCGTAAAGATGGCAGAGAACACAGAGGAGAGACAGCCTCCTTTTGGTCTGCTGACGTCAGATGGAAGAACAGAATGGGCCCAGGCTAGAGATGTGCTCATTAAAGGTTTCACTTCAAAACATCTTATTGTCTACATTTTATTAATATCATAACTATAATAATAAGACTAATATCAAATAATAATTTAAATTATAGTAATAATTCGAAATAAACCATGGGAAGACTATGAAAACAAATATATTTGCATAAACTGACCTGGTCTGTCTGTCCGCCTGTCTCCCTCCCTCCCTCCCTCCCTCCCTCCCTCCCACCCTCCCTCCCTCCCTCCCTCCCTCCCCTAGATTCAGTTAACAGAGAGTCGTTGGCTGTGATCGAGAAGTGTCTGTGCGTGGTGTGTCTAGACGACCCCAGTGGGATGGAGGTTGGGGATACCAGCCGAGCCCTGCTGATGCTCCATGGAGGAGGCCATGAGAAGATGGGGGCAAACCGCTGGTATGACAAGCCAATGCAGGTAGGGCGATGCCAACCCTGGACCCTTACACATCAAGTGTCTCGGTGTAGGAGCGCTGATCTAGGATCAGTTTAGCATTTTAGATAATAAAGAATAAGATGATATGGACAAAGTGTGTGTGTGTGTGTGGGGGGGGGGGGGGGGGGGGGGGGTCTGATCCTAGATCAGTACAATACAGGTCCTGAGGCCATGGAATGGAATAGAAATGTTTGTTTCAGTTTGTTGTAGGGGAGGACGGAGTCTGCGGCACGGTGTGCGAGCATTCACCCTTCGAGGGAATAGTTCTCGTGGCGTGTACCGAATACTTGATGAAATTCATGTAAGCAAACTAGCCGAACTAATTTACATGTATGTGTCCATATGGACAGGGTTAAATCTGATTAGGTGGAGTTGACGACTGGTGACCCACAAGGTTCTAGTCTAGGTCCCGGTGTCCCCGCAAGGTTCTATTCTAGGTCCTGGTGTCCCCGCAAGGTTCTATTCTAGGTCCTGGTGTCCCCGCAAGGTTCTATTCTAGGTCCTGGTGTCCCCCAAGGTTCTATTCCAGGTCCTGTGCTTTTACATCTGAGAGTTCATATTTACTCACCAAACACGCAAAGTACTTCATTACAACATAGTTAACGGCCAGTTTATTACATTAAATCTTAAATCGGATATTTAACATTTTACGCATGAGACACATGAAGTAGTTAATGTTTTGCAGTGTAGTTCACATTCACAACTAACATATTATTAAAGGTCAGTGATGAAGCAATATTATGGTAATGAATAACAAATTATAATAATAATAAAACACTAATCTAAGGAAGTCATGTGATCGTGCTCTCTCCACAGGACAGGAAGTCCCTCCAAGATAGGGAGGGCCACCAGCGTGTCGGAGCTTCCTGCTCCTCGCAGGCTGCTCTGGAAGACCACGCCCCACATCCAGGGCCTCCTGAAGGCCTCTGCTGAGAGACTGCAGAGGCAAGACACACATGTGCATGCATGATTGCACACATACACACATGGACACATGCACACATTTAAGCTGTTTTTTGTTGTTGTTGACCGTTTTAATGAAAGACAATCACAGTAAGTTACTTAAAAGTGTTACCCAGAAAGGATTTAACACGGATATAAAAAACATTTTATACTTTAGGTACTTTAACATATATTGATATATTTCCTTCTCCTCAGGCTGGTTAGAGATCTGGACATGGATGTACACAAGTTTGAGGTCTATGGAAAAGAATTCATCAAGAAGCAGAAGATGAGCCCAGATGCGTACATACAGGTGTCTCTACAACTGGCATTTTACAGGTGTTGTACACCTTTAACTCTTGTTACTACCCATCCCGGATCCGTGAGCGTAATCATCAACTAACACTAATTAGCATAACGCAATGGACATAAACTATACTAGAAAATATTCATATTCATGAAGTCACAAGTGAAATATAGTGAAACACAGCTTAGCCTTTTGTTAATCACCCTGTCATCTCAGATTTTGAAAATATGCTTTACAGCCAAAGCAAGACAAGCATTTGTGTAAGTTTATCGATAGCCTAGCATAGCATTATGCCTTGCTAGCAGCAGGCAACCTGGTCACGAAAATCAGAAAAGCAATCAAATTAAATCGTTTACCTTTGATGAGCTTCGGATGTTTTCACTCACAAGACTCCCAGTCAGATAGCAAATGTTCCTTTTTTCCCAAAATATTATTTTTGTAGGCGAAATAGCTCCGTTTGTTCTTCACGTTTGGCTGAGAAATCGACCGGAAATTGCGGTCACAACAACGCTGAAAAATATTCCAAATTAGCTCCATAATATCAACAGAAACATGGCAAACGTTGTTTATAATCAATCCTCAAGGTGTTTTTCAAATATCTATTCGATAATATATCAACCGGGACTGGTGGCTTCTTAGTAGGATAGAGAGAAACAATGGCCGCATTTGTCCTTTACGCACCAAACACTATGAGAGACTTCAGCTGACCACTGACGCAGGCTCATTTTTCAAAATAAAAGCCTGAAACTATGTATTGTGACACTAGACAGATTAGGGAAGCCATAGAAAAAGGAATCTGGTTGATATCCCATTCACTGCTTAATAGGGACGCATAGGAACGCAGAGCTTTCTAAATAAGAGTCCCTTCCTGATTGGATTTTTCTCAGGCTTTCACCTGCAATATCAGTTCTGTTATACTCACAGACAATATTTTTACAGTTTTGGAAACTTTAGAGTGGTTTCTATCCTAAGCTGTCAATTATATTCATATATCCTAGCATCTGGTCCTGACAAAATAGCCCGTTTACTTTGGAGACGTTATTTTTCCAAAAATGAAAATAGTGCCCCCTAGATTCAAGAGGTTAGAACGTTCTCTAAAAGGACATGTTGTTGGTTGTTTTAATCCTGTTTCAACACATTTTTCATTTGATTACATTCTTTACTACTTAATAACAGTCATTTTAATGTAACAAAAAAACCTAAGAAAGAAACTATTTTCCTTTGTTCGCACATGAAGTGAATTATGCCTCCATTGACATACAGTAGCGATATTTATTTTGCTTTGTGATTTCCCAGATGCAATGGACGGCTGGTGTCCACTTATGAGAGTGCTTCCATCCGTCGTTTCCATGAGGGCCGGGTGGACAACATCCGCTCAGCGACCCCCGAGACTCTGGCCTTCGTGAAGGCCATGACGGACGAGAAGACATCTCTCTCTGTGAGTCATTTTTCTTACTTAGCTCCCCATTATGGGCTTCTCCCATAATGCTGTTCATCTTTGTTCGTCTTCTCCCATAATGCTGTTCATCGTGTCCTATTCTCCCATAATGCTGTTCATCATGTCATTTTCTCCCAAAATGCTGTTCATCATGTCCTCTTCTCCCAAAATGCTGTTCATCATGTCCTCTTCTCCCAAAATGCTGTTCATTGTGTCCTCTTCTCCCATAATGCTGTTCATCGTGTCCTCTTCTCCCATAATGCTGTTCATTGTGTCCTCTTCTCCCATAATGCTGTTCATCGTGTCCTCTTCTCCCATAATGCTGTTCGTCTTTGTTCGTCTTCTCCCATAATACTGTTCATCGTGTCCTATTCTCCCATAATGCTGTTCATCATGTCATTTTCTCCCAAAATGCTGTTCATCATGTCCTCTTCTCCCTTCTCTTCTCCCATCATGCTGTTCATCATGTCCGCTTAGTTTTTTTATATCGCTTTTCTGCAATTTTCACAAGTATGTGGTACATTTCCACAACTCTTAGTAGAAAACTCAAAACAGATCATTTAAAAGGATTTTGTTTCAAAACTCTAAAGCACATTTCCAATGAACTAAGTACAACACACAAAATCCTAGTCATTTTTTTTTTACCAAACTTAATGAGTGTTTCATCTAGAAAGACATATTTCACATTGCAATACACATTCCTATAAAGTAAGTGCTTTTCACAATGCTCACATTACGATTTGACATGATTCTCTTCTCTGTTGTTAATCGATGATCACTTAACCGTTTGGTAAAACCTATAGATGTAAAATTGTTTGTCTTCTACAGATGTCTGTAAAGTGGAAACATCACAAAATATGATATACTCCAATGTACTACTGTAATGATAATGTTAAGATTTTAATTTCACATTAAATTAAAAAAAAATACAAATTTAAATCTGATATTGACGAGATCAGAGATATACTGTATGTAACAAATCAAATCCAAGGTGGTCGCCTACGCGGATAAGGAGATTGTCACGTTCTGACCTTAGTTCCTTTTTTTATGTCGTTGTGTTAGGTTGGTCAGGGCGTGAGTTGGGGTGGGTAGTCTATGTTCTTTTTTCTATGTTGTTATATTTCTAATGTGTTTGGCCTAGTATGGTTCTCAATCAGAGGCAGGTGTCGTTCGTGGTCTCTCTGATTGAGAATCATACTTAGGTAGCCTGTTTCCCCCATTTTGGTTGTGGGCGTTTCATTTCTGTTTAGTGTCTGGTTCACCTGGCAGAACTGTTTCGTTTTCTCTTCGTTGTTATTTTGTGTAGTGTTCAGTTTTCCTATTAATTAAAATGCGACGAACACTTACCACGCTGCATTTTGGTCCTCCTCTCCTTCCACCAACGAGAATCGTTACAGAGATTTTACAGCAGCTGCAGTGAAATGCTTATGTTTCTCGATCCAACAGCGCAGTAACATCTATCAATACAATAGCAATACACGCATAATCCAGAAAGTCAAAAACAATAATAAATATATCCCCTATACAGTAAACATGTATCCTAAAGGAAGTTAACTGTGGTAGTTTTCTAACACCCTAATATATGCCATGTACATAGCAGAGACACTTTTTATCCAACGTGGCAACAGTCCACACATTTTTGGTACGTGAATCCAGTGGGAATTGAACCCACAACTCTGGCGTTGCTAGTGCCATGCTCTTATGAACTGAGCCACGAGCAGTACCACTACAATACATAACTGTAAAATGCAATACAGGATTACAATACAATACTGTAAAATACAATACAGGATTACAATACAATACGGTAAAATACAATACACGATTACAATACAATACTGTAAAATACAATACACGATTACAATACAATACTGTAAAATACAATACACGATTACAATACAATACTGTAAAATGTAATACACGATTACAATACAATACTGTAAAATACAATACACGATTACAATACAATACTGTAAAATACAATACTCGATTACAATACAGATTGGAAGGTGTATGATTGTCATCCCCATGAGCGTACTACCTTCCTTCAGGATTGGATTCGCCAAGAGTTTCCCCCCCCCCCCAGGTGCAGGAACGATGAGGATATTTACATGCGGTTTCTATGACAACCTACGGCCAAATGCTCAAGACAGGCCTGAATGCAAACAAACTAGTGCCTGCTTAAACAATGGATTACATTGTGAAAGGTGTCTTCAATGTTCACACACATGGGACAGAAATGACGTTCAGTCCATTTTAATGGGTAGTTCCGAGTGTATAGACTGATGTGAAAACAGTGTATTGTACTGTGACATACTACATAAAAAAAGTCCATTTTTGAAACATGTATCTAACATTTATTTTGGATTTAATTGGTTGATAAATGAGCTACATAGAGAAGGTATATATCATTGGGTTTTAAAACCAATATACTCATTTTATTTCACAGTAAACTTAGATTTTTTGGATTAATGGTTCTGTGGTGACAAAATGTCTGCGAACAAAATGAATGAAAAATGAAAAGGGTTTGAATGTAAGACTGGCTGCGGTCAGCAAATTCACCACACTCCTTTCAAGTTAGTGTTAGTTTGGCTATTTCAGCCACACACGTTGCTGACAGGTGTATAACATTGAGCACACCGCCATGCAATCTCCATAGACAAACATGGACAGTTGGAATGGCCTTACTGAAGAGCTCAGTGTCTTTCAAGGTGTCCACATGCATTTGGTCATGCCGGTGTACTTGTGAAAACAGTACCAAAGCAATAAAATAAAATAAACTGTACGAGTTGAGTATCCTTCATTCCAGCCATAAACACACACACACACACATGAGCAGAGCCGGCTCTAGCTTTTTGGGCCCCCCCCCCCCCCCTCCACCAGCTTGACGGAAACGTTTACATTTTAAAGTACATTTCCTACAGTTCTACACATTTTGGGGTGGAGAGAAAATGTATATTTTTTAAACACTTTTCCTACAGTTCTACACATTTTGCAAGTGGGGTGGAGAGAAAATGTATATTTTTTAAACACTTTTCCTACAGTTCTACACATTTTGCAAGTGGGGTGGAGAGAAAATGTATATTTTTTAAACACTTTTCCTACAGTTCTACACATTTTGCAAGTGGGGTGGAGAGAAAATGTATATTTTTTAAACACTTTTCCTACAGTTCTACACATTTTGCAAGTGGGGTGGAGAGAAAATGTATATTTTTTAAACACTTTTCCTACAGTTCTACACATTTTGCAAGTGGGGTGGAGAGAAAATGTATATTTTTTAAACACTTTTCCTACAGTTCTACACATTTTGGGGTGGAGAGAAAATGTATATTTTTTAAACACTTTTCCTACAGTTCTACACATTTTGCAAGTGGGGTGGAGAGAAAATGTATATTTTTTAAACACTTTTCCTACAGTTCTACACATTTTGCAAGTGGGGTGGAGAGAAAATGTATATTTTTTAAACACTTTTCCTACAGTTCTACACATTTTGCAAGTGGGGTGGAGAGAAAATGTATATTTTTTAAACACTTTTCCTACAGTTCTACACATTTTGCAAGTGGGGTGGAGAGAAAATGTATATTTTTTAAACACTTTTCCTACAGTTCTACACATTTTGCAAGTGGGGTGGAGAGAACATGTATATTTTTTAAACACTTTTCCTACAGTTCTACACATTTTGCCTTGTGTATTCTATTATTCGAACTCTCAACAGTCGAGACTAAGTATGTATCACACACACACACACACACACACACACACACACACACACACACACTCACACACACACACACACACACACACACACACACACACACACACACACACACACACTCACACACACACACACACACACACACACACACACACAACAAAGCATCTGATCTCTCTACAGATTTACAGCACTTGCAATCTATCATATGACTCATAACAGGTCAAATATGTGACTTTGTCTCTCTTCAGACAATGTTCAATGTTATATTATTATATTATATTGTTATAGATTGTTATATTATTATATTTAGCTTTTGACATTAAATGCAATTATTTATCATGCTTTTGTTTGTATTCAATTTTACAGGATTCAGAAAAGATTAAACGATTGTGGGATGCGATTAATGCCCAGACAAATTCCACAATTGCAGTAAGTACGAGTGTTTGACTAAAACGGTATAAAGTTTATTTGATAAATGTTCTATTCGTAACAAACCTCTAAATTACGTAGATTTAATATTATTACAGTTCTAAGGGTTCAAGATAGGTTTTTAATTTTATGTTGCAGGCTATTACAGGGATGGGAATAGACAATCACCTTCTAGGACTCAGAGAGATCTCACAGGAGATCCATATGGAGATGCCAGAGATCTTCACTGATGAAACCTACGTGGCCAGTAACCAGTTCATTCTCTCCACCAGTCAGGTATAGCATCTAGTCGTCTCTTTGCCATCTGTCTATTGCTATTGCAGCCATAATAATAATAATAATAATAATAATAGTAATAATGATAATAATAATAATAATAATAATAATAATAATAGTAATAATGATAATAATAATAATAATAATAATAATAATAATAATAATAATAATAATAATAATAATAATAATGTAGAATATGTACCGTTTAGCAGACGTTTTTATCCAAAGTCATGCTGCTTACATCTAACCTCCTTAATTAACAAGCAGATGAATTAAAAGAACATTATATTCAACAAATTGTGTTATAAGTGTTCATTACATATATTAATTATCTATGAAGTAATCAGTAACGGTTTATAAACTACGTATGAATCCCTTGTTAAAGTACACCTGTGTATATCTTAAGTACATGTTGCATTAACTGGCATACCTTCTTCAGGTCCCCACCACAGTGGAGATGTTCTGTTGTTACGGCCCGGTGGTTCCTAACGGTTACGGGTGCTGCTACAACCCACAGGCAGACCACCTCCTCTTCAGCGTGACCAGCTTCCACGGCAGCACCGAGACCAGCTCGGCCGTTTTTATCAAGGCTCTGGACGAGGGCCTCGTAGAGATGAGGGATCTGTGCAAGACGAGCAATAAGCCTCAGAGCAACGCTGCTGCTGCCTCGAAGGCGGTTGAGAAAAGCCAAGGAGCTGGCAGCAAGCCTCAGAGCACACCTCAGAAAACAGGGAAATAAGTCATACTGAGATATCATTACGGTGTCCGTATTAGGACAGCCTCAGTAGTCACACTCAACTTCCCACAGATTACGGTGTCCATATTAGGACATCCTCAGGAGTTACACTCAACTTCTGACACGTGTCCAGGTACGTGGTGAAAGTAGTGTTAGCTAGTTGTCCTGTGTGTATATTTTGGTGTTTGTGCGATAAAAGTTGATGTTTCTACGACTTTATCTCTCGAGTCAATATGAATCGTTAACTATGTAACAATGTACATTAAAACTAAATAAGGAAGGAAACATATAGACGTAGAAAATACGATGTAGACGCTCTCATTCACCATTGGAGTCTAGACAGAGCATAGCTCACTGGTCTGGTAATAGGAAACTAAAGCCATGCTTGCTATTTCAGCACTGTAGTGGACGGACAGCTCCTCTTCACACAGAGAATTAACTTACTTACTCCTAAATGATCTCAGCGTATGTAGGCTCAACGTACTGTTTATTTAGCTTTGTCGAAACAACTCCTAAATATATATATATATACCGGAATATATCGTTATCAATATATTCACATTTATCGTGCAAACATTGATCATATTGTAACTAATGGGATTCATGTCCGGACGGCAACCTAACCATAGGGAAAGAGCAAAAGTAGGAACTAGGTTTAATATCATCACTACAATGATGCTGCCAAAGAGGGATATCTATCTAGTAAAGCCTAAAGCAGGGCTCTCCAACCCTGTTCCAGGAGAGGTACCCTCCTGGAGGTTTACATCAGGGCTCTCCAACCCTGTTCCTGGAGAGGTACCCTCCTGTAGGTTTACATCAGGGCTCTCCAACCCTGTTCCAGGAGAGGTACCCTCCTGTAGGTTTACATCAGGGCTCTCCAACCCTGTTCCTGGAGAGGTACCCTCCTGTAGGTTTACATCAGGGCTCTCCAACCCTGTTCCTGGAGAGGTACCCTCCTGTAGGTTTACATCAGGGCTCTCCAACCCTGTTCCTGGAGAGGTACCCTCCTGGAGGTTTTAACTCCAACCCTGTTCCTGTAGAGATACCCTCCTAAAGATTTTAACTCCAACCTTGTTCCTGTAGAGGTACCCTCCTGGAGGTTTTAACTCCAACCCTGTTCCTGTAGAGATACCCTCCTAAAGATTTTAACTCCAACCTTGTTCCTGGAGAGATACCCTCCTGTAGGTTTTAACTCCAACCCTGTTCCTGGAGAGAGACCCTCCTGTAGGTTTTAACTCCAACCCTGTTCCTGGAGAGAGACCCTCCTGTAGGTTTGAACTCCAACCCTGTTCCTGGAGAGAGACCCTCCTGTAGGTTTTAACTCCAACCCTGTTCCTGGAGAGATTGGATTGGAGACCCCTGGTCTAAAGGATGACAGGCACTTTAATGTCGGTTTGCAAATTACGGCTGGCAATCAGTTTAGAGGTGCTATATTTCTAGAGGTATTTCCACAGCTATAGCTAGTATAGATTCTGTGCAATATTCAGTACTGTCTCATACTGCTTCATACTGTCTCATACTGCTTCATACTGCCTCATACTGCTTCATACGGTCTCATACTGCTTCACACTGTCTCAGACTCTCATACTGTCTCATACTGCTTCATACTGTCTCATACTGCTTCATACTGTCTCATACTGTTTCATCCTGCTTCATACTGTCTAATACTGCTTCATACTGTCTCATACTGTCTAATTCTGCTTCATACTGTTTCATACTGCTTCATACTGTCTCATACACTCTCATACTGCTTCATACTGTCTCATACTGTCTCATACTGCTTCATACTGTCTCATACTGTCTCATACTGCTTCATACTGTCTCATACTGTCTCATACCGGTTCATACTGTCTCATACTGCTTCATACTGTCTCAGACTGTTTCATACTGTCTCATACTGTCTCATACTGCTTCATACTGTCTCATACTGCTTCATACTGTCTCATACTGTCTCATACTGTTGCATCTCTGAAGGTAAATTGTCAATTGGATGTGGTGATTCTGTGGAAGAAGTTGTTTCTTCACGGGTTGTGTGAATTATGCAAATTAAAAGGAATGTATTAGTGGTGTTGATATGCTGCTCGTTGAGGTTCTTATTTTGTCTGCTTCCCAAATGGCACCCTATTCCTTTTATAGTGCACTTCTTTTGACATGGGTCCATAGGGCTCTGGTCTAAAGTAGTGCCCTATATAGGGAATAGGGTGCCATTTGGGATGCAAGCTTTCTTTCCTCTCAGCCTAATGTGTGGTTCCACTCATTTCATAGAAACTACAGCAAGTCTGTATAGCCATTCATGTTAATAATTTATGAAAAAAAAATCCTATTTATTTTTGTAGCTAAATACATACATTTATTTTCGTCAGAAAATCTACATGATGTCTACACTTTAATTGTATTGTATTGTATGAGATATATTTGTGAGAAAACATTGTAACCTTAAATTGTATTGTATGAGATATATTTATGAGAATATGCTGTAACCTTGTGCTGTGTGTAGAGAATACTGCAATCAAGATTATTTATGTCCTGAAATAAAATCGAGTCCAAAATATCACGTGTGGCTAACTTCTCCAAGGGAATAACACACTTAAATTCCTATCCTGAGCTGTGAATGGGGGTGCAAAGACAGTGTGGGGCCAGTAACCCAAAAGTTGCTGGGTCGAATCCCAGAGCCGACTAGGTCAATGTGCCCTTGAGCAAGGCGGCAGTTAAACCCTAATTGCGCCCGTAAGACGTTCCGAATAAACGTTTTCTGCTAAATGACTCAAAATGTCAACAACACGCTATAAAAGTAGTGCACTTTATAGGATGCTACTTGGAATACAATCAGTTGAATATACAGTATGTGAAGGTCTAGGTACAGTCTACTGTAATAAGTCTCTCTAATGAACCGTCTACGCGTCCAAGTACCACACTAATTGGACCGAAAACAACCAGCCTGTTTTGCCTGAGTCAATCTGTGTGTAATTATACAGCCACATATCCAACCCCATAGAAAAAAACAATAACTAGAACGGAGATCCGTTCATGGGTACACTCAAAATGGCCGCCGGTTTCACCCATCACAGAACGTTGACAATTCCATTCTACTGATTCTAATTCTATGTCTAACTCGCTCTCTGCAGCAGATGGCTTGGTTCCACTGGCATCTGATTGGGTCTTTAGGGAGACAGCTGAATTGTATTCTCCATTGGTTAAACCACTGAACCAAGGCAGCCAAGTCCCCCACATAACCACACACCGTTTAGTCAGGCTTCAACAACCTAGCTGGGCCAATTAGGTTTCTCATTATTTTATGTGAGCGAGATACACACACTGTGAAACTTTACTTCACATTAGTAAAACAGACAGGTTGACTAGAAATCATAGTATCTAATTTGGTATGTTCTAGTACTGGAAAGTAGGACTCATAGTATCTAATTTGGTATGTTCTGGCTTGGCAATTGTCATGCTCTACCAAATTATCTGTTGACTAGGCAGCCGTTGACCAGACCAGACCAGACCCAGTCCAGTCCAGACCAATCCAGACCAGATGAACTTGGACAGGTTCGAATCGATGGTTGTAGGAAGCCCACCTGTGGATGTGTGATGGGAACATCAGTGCTGATCGGTGTCTGCCACGCAGCAGACTGAGAGACAGGCTCACCTGCTGACTGCTATTGACTGACTGGAGCCCTATTGTTTATGTGTGTCCCCCCTGTAAGGATACAGGGTGCTGTTGTGGTTCAATTAAGACACTGTGCTGTAGAGGAGAGGAGAGGAGAGGAGAGGAGAGGAGAGGAGAGGAGAGGAGAGGAGAGGAGAGGAGAGGAGAGGAGAGGAGAGAGGGGATAGGAGAAGAGAGAGGATGGGAGAATAAAGGAGTATTCAGGGATGGAAATGAAGGTAGCCCACTAGCCCTAGGCTTGTAATTTTAAATCCGGGCTTGTAGAAAATGTGCCTAACTAGCCCGATGACTGGTAAAATGTTGTCTTTTCAAATATCACATGTCACAGAATGTCACCGGGCGAGTACAAAATCCCCGGTTGGCCAGTGCCCAAAATCCTTTAATTCCATCTCTGAGTAGAGTAGAGTCCCAGAATGTGTATATCTCTGCTAAACGGGACTCGTACTATCTTATTTTTTTTACATTAAAAAAAAGCATTTAGCAGACACAGTTATCCAAAGAGACGAACACAGAACTACAGGAATAGAACCTATAACCCTGCTGCTCTGACAGCAACCCTGCTAACCCTGCTGCTCTAACAACACATTTCTACGTCTATCTCTGAGAGACATACACTACAAACACAGTACTGTTCTATTTAAATGTATTGTCTCAGAGAGGATAAGAAACTAGACTAGATCAACCGCCAAGCCACACACACACGCTTTGCAAAGTAGATTCATAATGCCTATTTGTTCAGTAGGCTAATCCCTTGTATAATCCTTAGTACGGTATTCAGATGGCACGTTGTAATAGCTAATTCCCTCTATCAGTGTCACCTTCTTTTGAATGAGCGTTAGCTCACGGATCAAAAAACATTAGCCACAAGTAAACCCCATGAAGCCATTCAACGGGCAATTATCACGTTTCTAACCATAACTATAACTGTCAATTAAATGCGTTGTTCAAGACATCGCTGGAAAAAGGAAGCTGAGCATTACATTTTTTTCCCCCCCCCTTCTGGAAATGAATCTAGTAGTGCATCCCAAATGGCACCCTATTCCCTATTTAGTGCACTACTTTTGACCAGAACTGTATGGGCCCTAGTCACAAAAAAAATAGTGCACTACATAGGGGATAGTGTGCCATTTAGAATGTAAGTCTAGATGGAAAACAATCTCACACAGAAGCCTTGTGTTTCAGGTATTGAGACGGTTCAGTCTGTGACCATTTAAAAGTAAATTCAAAGACAATAACAATCGTTTCGTAACACCACACTGTCATTCTTATTTAAAAAAATAAATTAAGCCAGACTATGGCTGTCTGTTTTCCTCACTAAAGGATAATAACCTGCCTGGCATTTCTGAAGGAGAAGAAGTTCAAATCTGGCTCAGTTTTCACACAACATCTCAAAGCCTAATTGGGTAAGAAGTGAAGGCCTATTAACTAATAGCTCTCTGTAACATTTACATGCCAGGAAAGAGCTGAGACAAGGGGCTGAATCCCAAATGCCATCCTATTCCCTATATAGTGCACTACTTTTGACCAGAACCCTATCGGGTAAAGTAGTGCACTAAAGAAAGTAATAGGGTGTTGTTTGGGAAGCACACGGGTATAGAAATCCTGGTTGGAGCATCTTGTTATAGAAGAAGAAATTCACAGTTTGAGATGATATTCACATACCTGTTGCATCCTTATGGTTAAAGAAACATAATCTTCAAACACTTCTGCTCAGTGTGATAGTACTATACTGTTTCATTATGGTAGGACAAGGCAAGATGAGGTACAGGTATATTTTATTTAATCAGTGGAGGCTCCTCAGAGGAGGACGAGGAGGACCATCCTCCTCAGCGAATGTCATTAAAACTAAAAATAGTGAAACATTAAAAAAAGTTTTCCTTTTTAGATAAAACTCTACTAAATATAGTCACGTCACCATATTATTGATAAAAACTCACTGTTTTGCAACGAAGGTCAACAGTAGCCTCAACAGCACTCTGTAGGGGTAGCACCATGGTTTAGCCGGAGGACAGCTAGCTTCCGTCTTCCTGTGGGTACATTGACATCAATACAAAACCTAGGAGGCTCATGGTACTCACCCCCTTCCATAAACTTACACAGTAATTATGAAAACTTCCAGAGGATGTCCTCCAACCTATCAGAGCTCTTGCAACCTGAACTGACATGTTGTCCACCCAATGAAAGGATGAGAGAATGATTATAGTACTGAAAGCATATGCTACAGCTAGTTAGCACTGCAGTGCATAAAATATGTTGAGTAGTTGACTCAAAGAGAGAGAAAGATAATAGTTTAACAGAAGAAGCAAGATAGAGAGGGAGAGCGAGAGAGTGCTAGCCATATATTTGTAGTATTTCTTTCACTTTAACTTACGTAGCTAGCTGGCTAGTTTAGCCTACTCAAACACCCGGCTCAAATAGATATGCTATGCTTATCTAACACTAGAACTCTTCCAAGTCACGGCTTTTGGTTTTATTCCTTTATTGCCACTGGGGCCTGCCGGTGTAACTGCTAAAGTGTATGCTAACTGTACACTGTACTGCATGATTGTAGTGGGTTTGATAATGCATTAGTTCTATTAGCTATGTTGACTATGACTTCAGATAATAGGGTGACAACCATGTAGTGTGTTGCGGTTAGCGGTTATGATATGAAGGTTTGGCTTGTAAAAGTTTTTTTTTTGCCTTATCACAGACAGCTGATGTGTTGTGCACTGAAGTCCACAACTGAAAGGAAAAGGTGAGAGAGGAGGAGAGCACGTAGATGCGAGAAGGCATTACAACGAGTAAAGTGATCATGCTGTTTGTATGTGGCTGCGATGAAAGTGAACTGTGTTTGCGTGTGATCAGGGGTGTATTCCTTCTGCTGATTCTGTTGAAAAAAAATGTCTTAGACGGAAGCAAATGTAACGAAACGGGAGATAAACATACCTCAATTTGACCAATAGAAACTCTCAAAACTTGAGGCATCTGTGGCATTGTGTTGTGTGACAAAACTGCACATTTTAGAGAGGACTTTTATTGTCCCCAGCACAAGGTCCACCTTTGTAATGATCATGCTGTTTAATCAGCTTCTTGATATGCCACACCTGTCAGGTGGATGGATTATCTAGGCAAATGAGAAATACTCACTAACAGGGATCTAAACAAATTTGTGAACAAAATTTGAGAGAAAATATTTCTGGGATCTTTTATTTCAGCTCATGAAACATGAAACACTTTACATGTTGTGTTTATATTTTTATTCTGCGTAATTATATCATGCTTCCCCCATATAAAAAAAAATGCCACCTAAGCATTTATTTACTTACAGCACCTTCTGCTGAATATCAACTGTAATCCAAACCAAATACCTTCTGCTGAATATCAACTGTAATCCAAACCAAATACCTTCTGCTGAATATCAACTGTAATCCAAACGGTAATACTGTAAAATGTGTCTAAACAGTGCTGGTGACTCGAGATTCACATCCTGATTGTTAGATCAATAACCAATTTGAGGGTTGACATTGTGGACTGGCTCCAGTTTGCAAGCCATGCTTAGACATGGGGTGTAAATCTTACCCTGTTGGACGAGATGCAGGACAGGGCTGTCACTGGAGTGATTTATACATGTGTGTGTGTGTGTGTGTGTGTGTGTGTGTGTGTGTGTGTGTGTGTGTGTGTGTGTGTGTGTGTGTGTGTGTGTGTGTGTGTGTATTTATATACACTACCGTCTAAAAGTCTGGGGTCACAGAAATGTCCTTGTTTTTTAAGGTAAAGCACTTTTTTTTTGTCCATTAAAATAACATCAAATTGATCAGAAATACAGTGTAGACATTGTTAATGTTGTAAATGACTATTGTAGCCGGAAATGGCAGATTATTTTTATGGAATATCTACATAGGCGTACAGAGACCCATTATCAGCAACCATCACTCCTGTGTTCCAATGGCACGTTGTGTTAGCTAATCCAAGTTGATCATTTTAAAAGGCTAATGGATTATTAGAAAACCCTTTTGCAATTATGATGTTGAAAAACATTGCATGCCAAACCAACTCAGCTAACATTCTCTCTCCAGAGAAAGATTGAGAGAGATCGAAGGATGGAGAGGGGGAGAGATATGGAGAGAGAGACATGAAGAAAGGGGATAGATATGGAGAGAGAGACATGGAGGGGGAGAGAGGAGGACGGATCATAATAATGGCTGGAACGGAGTGAATTAAATGGCGTTCCACCTATTCCGCTCCGGGCATTGTCACAAAGCCTGTCCTCCCCAATTAAGTTGCCAAAAACCAACCTGTGATGGAGAGAGAGATGCAGAAAGGAGAGATATATGGAGAGAAGGAGAGAAAGAAAGATGCAGAAATTGAGAGATATATGGAGAGAGAAAGATGAAGGGAGAGAGAGAGAAGAAGAAAGGGAGAGAGACATGCAGAAAGAGAGAGAGAAATGCAGAAAGGGAGAGAGAGAGACACAGAAAGGGAGAGAGAGAGACACAGAAAGGGAGAGAGAGAGACACAGAAAGGGAGAGAGAGAGACATGAAGAAAGGGAGAGAGACAGACAGAAAGGGAGAGAGAGAGACACAGAAAGGGGGAGAGAGAGACACAGAAAGGGAGAGAGAGAGACATGAAGAAAGGGGGGAGATAGAGAGAGAGAGAGAGAGACAGAGAGACAGAGAGAGAGAGAGAGAGAGAGAGAGAGACATGTAGAAAGGGAGAGAGAGACAGAGACAGAGAGAGAGAGAGATAGAGAGAGAGACATGCAGAAAGGGAGAGAGATATGGAGAGAGAGAGCGAGAGAGAGAGAGAGAGACATGCAGAAAGGGAGAGAGAGAGAGATGGAGAAAGGGAGAGAGAGACTTGCAGAAAGGGAGAGAGGGAGAGAAAGGGAGTGAGATGCAGAAAGGGAGAGAGAAGACTATGGTGTTACACCACATGACTAGATGAGAGTTGAGGCTGGTTGTACCACATGACTAGATGAGAGTTGAGGCTGGTTGTACCACATTACTAGATGAGAGTTGAGGCTGGTTGTACCACATGACTAGATGAGAGTTGAGGCTGGTTGTACCGCATGACTAGATGAGAGTTGAGGCTGGTTGTACCACATGACTAGATGAGAGTTGAGGCTGGTTGTACCACATGACTAGATGAGAGTTGAGGCTGGTTGTACCACATGACTAGATGAGAGTTGAGGCTGGTTGTACCACATGACTAGATGAGAGTTGAGGTTGGTTGTTAGCCAGCCTGCCAGCTTAGTGGAGTCTGCCACTAGCACAGTCAGTGTAGTCAACTCAGCTATCCCCATTGAGACCGTGTCTGTCTGTGCCTCGACCTGGGTTGGGCAAAACTAAACATGGCGGTGTTCGCCATAGCAATCTCACTAGGATAAAGACCACCTCCATTCCTGTCATTATTGAAAGAGATCGTGATACCCCACATCTCAAAATAGGGCTACTTAATGTTAGATCCCTTACTTCAAAGGCAATTATAGTCAATGAACTAATCACTGATCATAATCTTGATGTGATTGGCCTGACTGAAACATGGCTTAAGCCTGATGAATTTACTGTGTTAAATGAGGCCTCACCTCCTGGTTACACTAGTGACCATATCCCCCGTGCGTCCCGCAAAGGCGGAGGTGTTGCTAACATTTACGATAGCAAATGTCAATTTACGCAAAAAAAAATGATGTCTAGTCATGAAATCTATGCAGCCTACTCAATCACTTTTTATAGCTACTGTTTACAGGCCTCCTGGGCCATATAAAGCGTTCCTAATTGAGTTCCCTGAATTCCTATCGGACCTTGTAGTCATAGCAGATAATATTCTAATTTTTGGTAAATTTAATATTCACATGAAAAAGTCCACAGACCCACTCCAAAAGGCTTTCGGAGACATCATCGATTCAGTGGGTTTTGTCCAACATGTCTGTAAACCTACTCACTGTCACAGTCATACTGTGGACCTAGTTTTGTCCAATGGAATAAATGTTGTGGATCTTAATGTTTTTCCTCACTATTTTATTACGTTTACAATTGCAACAAATAATCTGCTCAGACCCCAACCAAGGAGCATCAAAAGTTGTGCTATAAATTCACAGACAACACAAAGATTCTTTGATGCACTTCCAGACTCCCTCTGCCTACCCAAAGACGTCAAAGAAGAAAAATCAGTTAACCACCTAACTGAGGAACTCAACTTAACCTTGCGCAATACCCTAGATGCAGTTGCACCCCTAAAAACTAAAAACATTTCTCATAAGAAATTAGCTCCGTGGTACACAGAAAATACCCAAGCTCTGAAGCAAGCTTCCAGAAAATTTGAACGGAACTGGCGCCACACCAAACTGGAAGTCTTCCAACTAGCTTGGAAAGACAGTACCGTGCAGTATCGAAGAGCCCTTACTGCTGCTCGATCATCCTATTTTTCCAACTTAATTGAGGAAAATAAGAACAATCCTAAATTTATTTTTGATACTGTCGCAAAGCTAACTTAAAAGCAACATTCCCCAAGTGAGGATGGCTTTCACTTCAGCAGTAATAAATTCATGAACTTCTTTGAGGAAAAGATCATGATTGTTAGAGAGCAAATTACGGACTCCTCTTTAAATCTGCGTATTCCTTCAAAGCTCAGTTGTCCTGAGTCTGCACAACTCTGCCAGGACCTAGGATCAAGAGAGATACTCAAGTGTTTTAGTACTATATCCCTTGACACAATGATGAAAATAATCATGGCCTCTAAACCTTCAAGCTGCATACTGGACCCTATTCCAACTAAACTACTGAAAGAGCTGCTTCCTGCGCTTGGCCCTCCTATGTTGAACATAATAAACGGCTCTCTATCCACCAGATGTGTACCAAACTCACTAAAAGTGGCAGTAATAAAGCCTCTCTTGAAAAAGCCAAACCTTGACCCAGAAAATATAAAAAAATATCGGCCTATATCGAATCTTCCATTCCTCTCAAACACAGCAACTCACTGTCTTCCTGAAGACAAACAATGTATACAAAATAATTCAGTCTGGTTTTAGACCCCATCATAGCACTGAGACTGCACTTGTGAAGGTGGTAAATTACCTTTTAATGGCGTCAGACTGCATCTGTCCTGGTGCTCCTAGACCTTAGTGCTGCTTTTGATACCATCGATCACCACATTCTTTTGGAGAGAATGGAAACCCAAATTGGTCTACACGGACAAGGTCTGGCCTGGTTTAGATCTTATCCGTCGGAAAGATATCAGTTTGTCTCTGTGAATGGTTTGTCCTCTGACAAATCAACTGTAAATTTCGGTGTTCCTCAAGGTTCCGTTTTAGGACCACTATTGTTTTCACTATATATTTTACCTCTTGGGGATGTCATTCGAAAACATAATGTTAACTTTCACTGCTATGCAGATGACACATATCTGTACATTTCAATGAAACATGGTGAAGCCCCAAAATTGCCCTCACTAGAAGCCTGTGTTTCAGACATAAGGAAGTGGATGGCTGCAAATGTTCTACTTTTAAACTCAGTCAAAACAGAGATGCTTGTTCTAGGTCCCAAGAAACAAAGAGATATTCTGTTGAATCTGACAATTAATCTTAATGGTTGTACAGTCGTCTCAAATAAAACTGTGAAGGACCTCGGCGTTACTCTGGACCCTGCTCTCTCTTTTGCCGAACATATCAAGACTGTTTCAAGGACAGCTTTTTACATACGTAACATTTCAAAAATCAGAAACTTTCTGTCCAAAAATGATGCAGAAAAATTAATCCATGCTTTTGTTACTTCTAAGTTAGACTACTGCAATGCTCTACTTTAGCACTAAACTTCAGTTAGTGCTAAATACGGCTGCTAGAATCCTGACTAGAACCCCCAAAATTGATCATATTACTCCAGTGCTAGCCTCCCTACACTGGCTTCTTGTCAAGGCAAGGGCTGATTTCAAGGTTTTACTGCTAACCTACAAAGCATTACATGGGCTTGCTCCTACCTATCTCTCTGATTTGGTCCTGCCGTACATACCTACACGTACGCTACGGTCACAAGATGCAGGCGTCCTAATTGTCCCTAGAATTTCTAAGCAAACAGCTGGAGGCAGGGCTTTCTCCTATAGAGCTCCATTTTTATGGAATGGTCTGCCTATCCATGTGAGAGAAGCAAACTCGGTCTCAACCTTTAAGTCTTTACTGAAGACTCATCTCTTCAGTGGGTCATATGATTGAGTGTGGTCTGGCCCAGGAGTGTAAAGGTGAACGGAAAGGCTCTGGAGCAATGAACCGCCCTTGCTGTCTCTGCCTGGCCGGTTCCCCTCTTTCCACTGGGATTCTCTGCCTCTAACCCTATTACAGGGGCTGAGTCACTGGCTTACTGGTGCTCATTCATGCCGTCCCTAGGAGGGGTGCGTCACTTGAGTGGGTTGAGTCACTGATGTGATCATCCTGTCTGGGTTGGCGCCCCCCTTTGGGTTGAGCCTTGGCGGAGATCTTTGTGGGCTATACTCGGCCTTGTCTCAGGATGGTAAGTTGGTGGTTGAAGATATCCCTCGCGTGGTGTGGGGGCTGTGCTTTGGCAAAGTGGGTGGGGTTATATCCTTTCTGTTTGGCCCTGTCTGGGGGTATCATCAGATGGGGCCACAGTGTCTCCTGACCCCTCCAGTCTCAGCCTCCAGTATTTATCCTGCAGTAGTTTGTGTCGGGGGGCTAGGGTCAGTTTGTTATATCTGGAGTACTTCTCCTGTCTTATCCGGTGTCCTGTGTGAATTTAAGTATGCTCTCTCTAATTCTCTCTTTCTCTCTTTCTTTCTCTCACTCGGAGGACCTGAGCCGTAGGACCATGCCTCAGGACTACCTGGCATGATGACTCTTTGCTGTCCCCAGTCCACCTAGCCGTACTGCTGCGCCAGTTTCAACTGTTCTGCCTGCGGCTATGGAATCCTGACCTGTTCACCGGACGTGCTACCTGTCCCAGACATATTATTTGACCATGCTGGTCATTTATGAACATTTGAATATCTTGGCCATGTTCTGTTATAATCTCCACCCGGCACAGCCAGAAGAGGAAGAGGACCACCCCTCATAGCCTGGTTCCTCTCTAGGTTTCTTCCTAGGTTTTGGCCTTTCTAGGGAGTTTTTCCTAGCCAATGTGCTTCAACACCTGCATTGCTTGCTGTTTGGGGTTTAAGGCTGGTTTTCTGTACAGCACTTTGAGATATCAGCTGATGTACGGAGGGCTGTATAAATACATTTGATTTGATTTGATTTGTACCACATGACTAGATGATAGTTGAGGCTGGTTGTACCACATGACTAGATGAGAGTTGAGGTTGGTTGTACCACATGACTAGATGAGAGTTGAGGCTGGTTGTACCACATGACTAGATGAGAGTTGAGGTTGGTTGTACCACATGACTAGATGATAGTTGAGGCTGGTTGTACCACATGACTAGATGATAGTTGAGGCTGGTTGTACCACATGACTAGATGAGAGTTGAGGCTGGTTGTACCACATGACTAGATGAGAGTTGTGGTTGGTTGTACCACATGACTAGATGAGAGTTGAGGTTGGTTGTTAGCCAGCCTGCCAGTTTAGTGGAGTCTGCCACTAGCACAGTCAGTGTAGTCAGCTCAGCTATCCCCATCGAGACCGTGTCTCATCTTAAGAGGAGACTCAGCCATCCACAAAAACATTGCAAAGAGAAAACCATGTAATTCTCATCTTTTTCCATCAGAGTAATGATGTCTGTGCTCACTGCCCTGGTCTCCTCTCCTCTCCCCCTCGACTCACAACGCAGCACAAGAGAAAATTAGCTCCGAGAGGAGAAGAGAGGAGAGCCAGTTACATAAGTTACACAACTATATAGATCAATCCAAGTCGACAGGAGAGAGAGAGAGAGAAGTTAAGATTTAAGGTTCCTCATTAGGAACAATGCACAGTGACTTCTCTACTGTTTGCCTCACAAACCCCGTCTCTGATGAATATTCGTGGACTGGCTGAGTGCTCTGAAGGACATCCCAGTCTAGTCGTCACGGCTGGCAAGTGAACAGAGACTGTATATACACCGCCTAATAGCCCACTGTCAAGGGAGGGGAAACCAGAAAGCATGAGTTTGCAGTTTGTATAGCCTTAGTCACTCAGGTCATGTGGAAACTATACTGCTATTAGGGCGAGATTCCATTCACCTTTCACACAAAACTGCTTCTGTGTACAGATGAACTGTGATGGATGGAGAGGGATGCAGGGCAAGGGATGATTGGAGGTAGGAAGTGGCAGAAGCAGGGCGAGAGGAGAGAGGCTGACGGAGGAGAGAAGAAGAGTGCTTTATTGCATGCCGACCAGGGCTCCCAGGAGGCCATTTGTCCCAGCCAGCAGTCTGTGTCCCTGGGGATAGAGAGGCCAACAGAGGCTCTATCACATACAGCCAGACCCAACACAGCCCCTCCACACAACCCCTCCACACAGCCCCCCCACACAACCTCCCCACACAGCCCCCCCCACACAACCCCCCCCCCACACAGCCACTCCACACAGCCCCTCCACACAACCCTCCCACACAACCCCCCCACACCATCCCGATCTAACCTCCATACTCCCCCATCCCCATCTAACCTCCATACTCCCCGATCTAACCTCCACACAATCCCATCCCCATCTAACCTCCACATCCTCCCCCATCCCCATCTAACCTCCACATCCTCCCCCATCCCCATCTAACCTCCACACTCCCCCATCTAACCTCCACATCCTCCCCCCATCCCCATCTAACCTCCACACTCCCCCATCTAACCTCCACATCCTCCCCCATCCCCATCTAACCTCCACATCCTCCCCATCTAACCTCCACATCCTCCCCCCATCACCATCTAACCTCCACATCCTCCCCATCTAAACTCCACATCCTCCCCCATCCCCATCTAACCTCCACATCCTCCCCATCCCCATCTAACCTCCACATCCTCCCCCATCCCCATCTAACCTCCACATCCTCCCCATCTAACCTCCACATCCTCCCCCCATCACCATCTAACCTCCACATCCTCCCCATCTAAACTCCACATCCTCCCCCATCCCCATCTAACCTCCACATCCTCCCCCATCACCATCTAACCTCCACATCCTCCCCCATCCCCATCTAACCTCCACATCCTCCCCATCTAACCTCCACATCCTCCCCCATCCCCATCTAACCTCCACACTCCCCCATCTAACCTCCACATCCTCCCCCATCCCCATCTAACCTCCACATCCTCCCCATCTAACCTCCACATCCTCCCCCATCCCCATCTAACCTCCACATGCTCCCCCATCCCCATCTAAACTCCACATCCTCCCTCATCCCCATCTAACCTCCACATCCTCCCACATCCCCATCTAACCTCCACATCCTCCCCCATCCCCATCTAACCTCCACTTCCTCCCCCATCCCCATCTAACCTCCACATCCTCCCCCATCCCCATCTCACCTCCATCCTCCCCCATCCCCATCTAACCTCCACATCCTCCCCATTTAACCTCCACATCCTCCCCATCCCCATCTAACCTCCCCCCCAACCCCATCTAACCTCCACATCCTCCCCCCATCCCCATCTAACCTCCACACTCCCCATCCCATCTAACCTCCCCCCCATCCCCATCTAACCTCCACACTCCCCATCCCATCTAACCTCCCCGCCATCCCCATCTAACCTCCACATCCTCCCCCCATCCCCATCTAACCTCCCCCCCATCCCATCTAACCTCCACAGTCAAAGTGAGTCACCCAGTAAAATACTACCTCAGTAAAAGTGTTAAAGTATTTGGTTTTAAATATTCTTAAGTATCAAAAGTAAATTGAATTGCTAAAATGTTCTTAAGTATTAAAAGTAAATGTATAATTTCATATTCTATATATTAAGCAAATCAGACGGCACCATATTCTTTTATTTTTTTATTGATGGATAACCAGGGGCACGCTCCGACGCTCCGACGCTCCGACGCTCAGACGCTCCGACGCTCCGACGCTCCGACGCTCAGACGCTCAGACGCTCAGACGCTCAGACGCTCCGACGCTCAGACGCTCCGACGCTCCGACGCTCAGACGCTCAGACGCTCCGACGCTCCGACGCTCCGACGCTCAGACGCTCAGACGCTCCGACGCTCAGAAGCTCCGACGCTCCGACGCGCAGACGCTCAGACGCTCCGACGCTCCGACGCTCCGACGCTCCGACGCTCAGACGCTCAGACGCTCAGACGCTCAGACGCTCCGACGCTCAGACGCTCCGACGCTCCGACGCTCAGACGCTCAGACGCTCCGACGCTCCGACGCTCCGACGCTCAGACGCTCAGACGCTCCGACACTCCAACACATTCGATATCATTTACGAATGAAACATTTGTGTTAAGTCTAGTCTGCTAGATCAGAGGCAGTAGGGATGACCAGGGATGTTCTCTGTTTAGGGAGTCCTCCAGATCAGAGGCAGTAGGGATGACCAGGGATGTTCTCTGTTTAGTGAGTCCTTCAGATCAGAGGCAGTAGGGATGACCAGGGATGTTCTCTGTTTAGTGAGTCCTCCAGATCAGAGGCAGTAGGGATGACCAGGGATGTTCTCTGTTTAGGGAGTCCTCCAGATCAGAGGCAGTAGGGATGACCAGGGATGTTCTCTGTTCAGTGAGTCCTCCAGATCAGAGGCAGTAGGGATGACCAGGGATGTTCTCTGTTTAGTGAGTCCTCCAGATCAGAGGCAGTAGGGATGACCAGGGATGTTCTCTGTTTAGTGAGTCCTCCAGATCAGAGGCAGTAGAGATGACCAGGGATGTTCTCTGTTTAGTGAGTCCTCCAGATCAGAGACAGTAGGGATGACCAGGGATGTTCTCTGTTTAGTGAGTGAGTCCTCCAGGTCAGAGGCAGTAGAGATGACCAGGGATGTTCTCTGTTTAGTGAGTCCTCCAGATCAGAGGCAGTAGGGATGACCAGGGATGTTCTCTGTTTAGTGAGTCCTCCAGATCAGAGGCAGTAGGGATGACCAGGGATGTTCTCTGTTTAGTGAGTCCTCCAGATCAGAGACAGTAGGGATGACCAGGGATGTTCTCTGTTTAGTGAGTCCTCCAGATCAGAGACAGTAGGGATGACCAGGGATGTTCTCTGTTTAGTGAGTCCTCCAGATCAGAGGCAGTAGGGATGACCAGGGATGTTCTCTGTTTAGTGAGTCCACCAGATCAGAGGCAGTGGGGATGACCAGGGATGTTCTCTGTTTAGTGAGTCCTCCAGATCAGAGGCAGTAGGGATGACCAGGGATGTTCTCTGTTTAGTGAGTCCTCCAGATCAGAGGCAGTAGGGATGACCAGGGATGTTCTCTGTTTAGTGAGTCCTCCAGATCAGAGGCAGTAGGGATGACCAGGGATGTTCTCTGTTTAGTGAGTCCGACAGATCAGAGGCAGTAGGGATGACCAGGGATGTTCTCTGTTTAGTGAGTCCTCCAGATCAGAGGCAGTAGGGATGACCAGGGATGTTCTCTGTTTAGTGAGTCCTCCAGATCAGAGGCAGTAGGGATGACCAGGGATGTTCTCTGTTTAGTGAGTCCTCCAGATCAGAGGCAGTAGGGATGACCAGGGATGTTCTCTGTTTAGTGAGTCCTTCAGATCAGAGGCAGTAGGGATGACTAGGGATGTTCTCTGTTTAGTGAGTCCTTCAGATCAGAGGCAGTAGGGATGACTAGGGATGTTCTCTGTTTAGTGAGTCCTCCAGATCAGAGGCAGTAGGGATGACCAGGGATGTTCTCTGTTTAGTGAGTCCTCCAGATCAGAGGCAGTAGGGATGACCAGGGATGTTCTCTGTTTAGTGAGTCCTCCAGATCAGAGGCAGTAGGGATGACCAGGGATGTTCTCTGTTTAGTGAGTCCTCCAGATCAGAGGCAGTAGGGATGACCAGGGATGTTCTCTGTTTAGTGAGTCCTCCAGATCAGAGGCAGTAGGGATGACCAGGGATGTTCTCTGTTTAGTGAGTCCTCCAGATCAGAGGCAGTAGGGATGACCAGGGATGTTCTCTGTTTAGTGAGTCCTCCAGATCAGAGGCAGTAGGGATGACCAGGGATGTTCTCTGTTCAGTGAGTCCTCCAGATCAGAGGCAGTAGGGATGTTCTCTGTTTAGTGAGTCCTCCAGATCAGAGGCAGTAGGGATGACCAGGGATGCTCTCTGTTTAATGAGTCCTCCAGATCAGAGACAGTAGGGATGACCAGGGATGTTCTCTGTTTAGTGAGTCCTCCAGATCAGAGGCAGTAGGGATGACCAGGGATGTTCTCTGTTTAGTGAGTCCTCCAGATCAGAGGCAGTAGGGATGACCAGGGATGTTCTCTGTTTAGTGAGTCCTCCAGATCAGAGGCAGTAGGGATGACCAGGGATGTTCTCTGTTTAGTGAGTCCTCCAGATCAGAGGCAGTAGGGATGACCAGGGATGTTCTCTGTTCAGTGAGTCCTCCAGATCAGAGGCAGTAGGGATGTTCTCTGTTTAGTGAGTCCTCCAGATCAGAGGCAGTAGGGATGACCAGGGATGTTCTCTGTTTAGTGAGTCCTCCAGATCAGAGGCAGTAGGGATGTTCTCTGTTCAGTGAGTCCTCCAGATCAGAGGCAGTAGGGATGTTCTCTGTTTAGTGAGTCCTCCAGATCAGAGGCAGTAGGGATGACCAGGGATGTTCTCTGTTTAGTGAGTCCTCCAGATCAGAGGCAGTAGGGATGTTCTCTGTTCAGTGAGTCCTCCAGATCAGAGGCAGTAGGGATGTTCTCTGTTTAGTGAGTCCTCCAGATCAGAGGCAGTAGGGATGACCAGGGATGCTCTCTGTTTAATGAGTGAATATATGGAGTAAAAAATACATTATTTTCTTTAGGAATGTAGTGAAGTAAAAGTAAAAGTTGCAAAAAATATAAACAGTAAAGTACAGATACCTCCCAAAAATGACTTAAGTAGTACTTTAAAGTATTTTTACTTAATTACGTACTTTACTCCACTGGAGAGAAGAGACTGGAGAGACTGGAGAGACTGGAGAGACTGGAGAGACTGGAGAGAAGAGACTGGAGAGACTGGAGAGACTGGAGAGAAGAGACTGGAGAGAAGAGACTGGAGAGACTGGAGAGAAGAGACTGGAGAGACTGGAGAGACTGGAGAGAAGAGACTGGAGAGACTGGAGAGAAGAGACTGGAGAGACTGGAGAGAAGAGACTGGAGAGACTGGAGAGAAGAGACTGGAGAGACTGGAGAGAAGAGTCTGGAGAGACTGGAGAGACTGGAGAGAAGAGTCTGGAGAGACTGGAGAGAAGAGACTGGAGAGACTGGAGAGAAGAGACTGGAGAGACTGGAGAGAAGAGACTGGAGAGACTGGAGAGAAGAGACTGGAGAGACTAGAGAGACTGGAGAGAAGAGTCTGTTGACACACTACCTGTCCTCTGACATTTTAGATGTACATTTGAGTCATATAGCAGACGGACCATGATAGTTTGTTGGTGATGTGGACACCAAGGAACTTGAAACTCCCAACCCGCTCCACTACAGCCCTGCCGATGTGAATGGGGGCATGTTCAGCCCTCCTTTTTCCTGTAGTCCACAATCATCTCCTTTGTCTTGATCACGTTGAGGGAGAGGTTGTTGTCCTGGCACCACACGGCCAGGTCTCTGACCTCCTCCCTATAGGCTGTCTCGTCGTTGTCGGTGATCAGGCCCTACCACCGTTGTGTCATTAGCAAACTTAATGATGGAGTTGGAGTCGTGTTTGGCCACTCAGTTATGGGTGAACAGGGAATACAGGAGGGGACTAAGCATGCACCCCAGAGGGGCCCCAGTGTTGAAGATTAGTGTGATATATGTGTTGCCTACCCTTACCACCTGGGGGTGACCCGTCAGGAAGTCCAGGAACCAATTGCAGAGGGAGGTGCACAGGATGAAGTAAGTTGAATGTGTCTCCAGGAGTCAGTAGTGAGATGATCCTCCTGTAATAAGAGGCACATTTCAACTTGGGGTCAACAAAAACAAAAACTATTGTGCTTCTGTGAAAATCATCAAGCCCAGTTTGAGCCAGGCTTATATACATCTTTAAATTCCTACAAGGGGTAACGCACGTACCTGGTGCTTCTATGTGACTGTTGCATGAATTGTATGTCCCAAGGGCTTGGGTACTGTGACAGTAAAAAATGTCATTTGCACTAATAAATACAGATCTGTTCAAGGGGACTTTTATTTTTTGAAAGATTTTTTTATGAATGATGTGTCATGAGGATACTGCAACATTCATTAAGGTGTTACGACTGGTTTCATTAAGGTGTTACGACTGGTTTCATGAAGGTGTTACGACTGGTTTCATGAAGGTGTTACGACTGGTTTCATAAAGGTGTTATGTATACCAGTTGTCATGGTGTTAACTAAATTATTTTGTTTTACATACAAAGTTTCAAATCACAACAAAAAACGTCAACAATGAAGTCGTCCTTAGTTGTTGGGTTAAGATAACGTTGTAGCTGCCTGTACAGCTGTACTAAGCTCATAAAGGCATTAATGTCACGCCCTGACCATAATTTGCTTTGTATGTTTCTATGTTTTGTTTGGTCAGGGTGTGATCTGAGTGGGCATTCTATGTTGTGTGTCTAGTTTGTCTGTTTCTGTGTTTGGGCCTGATATGGTTCTCAATCAGAGGCAGGTGTTAGTCGTTGTCTCTGATTGGGAACCATATTTTGGTAGCCTGTTTTGTCATTGTGGGTTGTGGGTGATTGTCTCTGTTAGTTGCTTGTGTCAGCACAGTTCTCATTATAGCTTCACGGTCGTTATTCGTTTATTGTTTTTGTATAGTTTGTATTCAGTGTTCAGTGCTTTCTTTAATCAAAAAATCATCATGAACACATACCACGCTGCATTTTGGTCCGCTCCTTACGGCGATCGTGACAATTAATAACCGTGAGCTCATAAATTCACTCTGGCTATTTACTCCGATTTTGAAAATACTCTCGTCCGATTGTGCCAGAGGGCAGAGTACCTGATGAATTTAGGAACGCTCAACACCGGTTGAATATGGCCGGTGTCAGTAAACGTCGGCAAAAAATAAATAAAAAAAACGTAATTAAATGGTTGCCAGCAGCACAGTTACAGTCACCAACTCTCTGGATAACATGAAAACTTCCTAACCAGCTCTGTTAGGGGGAGTAAAATAGTCAAGAGTGAGGTGTTCCTCTCATTTGTGTCTGGAAGTAGCTAGCAAGCTAGCCAATGTTAGCTTGGTTACTTGACTGCCGTTGTGAGGCCAGAACACTCAGATCAACCCTACTCCTCCTCAATGTGAGCTCTGAATTTACAAAAGGGACCATCTGACATTGAACGGCCAGCCAGACTGAATTTACGAACGTAGCCCAAGTCTCATTAATAAATCGAGAGGAAATTACCAAGAAAATGGTACGCGTTACCATTTCTGAAAGACTGAAAGACCACTTATGAACGTGGTAAGCGTTTTGATAGCGTACCATCTTTTGGATCCATTTTGCGAATTGCCTGAATGTGTATACAGAGTTACGTATCCATGTCTTCTTTTAATTCAGAGGATGCCACTGAGGAAGTAACTGGTCATTTCATCCATGTCTTCTTTTAATTCAGAGGATGCCACTGAGGAAGTGACTGGTCATTTCATCCATGTCTTCTTTTAATTCAGAGGATGCCACTGAGGAAGTGACTGGTCATTTCATCCATGTCTTCTTTTAATTCAGAGGATGCCACTGAGGAAGTAACTGGTCATTTCATCCATGTCTTCTTTTAATTCAGAGGATGCCACTGAGGAAGTGACTGGTCATTTCATCCATGTCTTCTTTTAATTCAGAGGATGCCACTGAGGAAGTAACTGGTCATTTCATCCATGTCTTCTTTTAATTCAGAGGATGCCACTGAGGAAGTGACTGGTCATTTCATCCATGTCTTCTTTTAATTCAGAGGATGCCACTGAGGAAGTGACTGGTCATTTCATCCATGTCTTCTTTTAATTCAGAGGATGCCACTGAGGAAGTGACTGGTCATTTCATCCATGTCTTCTTTTAATTCAGAGGATGCCACTGAGGAAGTAACTGGTCATTTCATCCATGTCTTCTTTTAATTCAGAGGATGCCACTGAGGAAGTGACTGGTCATTTCATCCATGTCTTCTTTTAATTCAGAGGATGCCACTGAGGAAGTAACTGGTCATTTCATCCATGTCTTCTTTTAATTCAGAGGATGCCACTGAGGAAGTGACTGGTCATTTCAT
The DNA here is from genome assembly GCF_057628025.1 of Oncorhynchus mykiss. Lineage (NCBI taxonomy): Eukaryota > Metazoa > Chordata > Actinopteri > Salmoniformes > Salmonidae > Oncorhynchus > Oncorhynchus mykiss. The sequence continues at coordinate 46,581,715 of NC_143041.1, read as the reverse complement.
CCATGTCTTCTTTTAATTCAGAGGATGCCACTGAGGAAGTAACTGGTCATTTCATCCATGTCTTCTTTTAATTCAGAGGTTGCCACTGAGGAAGTGACTGGTCATTTCATCCATGTCTTCTTTTAATTCAGAGGATGCCACTGAGGAAGTGACTGGTCATTTCATCCATGTCTTCTTTTAATTCAGAGGATGCCACTGAGGAAGTGACTGGTCATTTCATCCATGTCTTCTTTTAATTCAGAGGATGCCACTGAGGAAGTGACTGGTCATTTCATCCATGTCTTCTTCTTTTAATTCAGAGGATGCCACTGAGGAAGTGACTGGTCATTTCATCCATGTCTTCTTTTAATTCAGAGGATGCCACTGAGGAAGTGACTGGTCATTTCATCCATGTCTTCATGTGACCATGTTCCCAGCATACCGTATTTTTTAATTTATTTTATTTTACCTTTATTTAACTAGGCAAGTCAGTTAAGAACAAATTCTTATTTTCAACGACGGCCTAGGAACAGTGGGTTAACTGCCTTGTTCAGGGGGCAGAACGACAGACTTGCCAGCTCGGGAGTTTTGAACTTGCAACCTTCCGGTATAATGGGCCTTTGAAGCCCACGCGGCTCTACGGACTCTGTCATAACGTTAAAAAAAAGACCACACCCCTAGACGACTGTTATGGTCCAGATGGATCCACATCGATATTCAACACAACATGTAAATGTCAGGCGTAACTGTCATTTCAGGCTGACTTACAGGGACCTCGTGATATTGGCTGTAGGCCAGATAGAAAATTGCATCATACTTCTTATTCTTATTTCTTATATATACAGTGGGGCAAAAAAGTATTTAGTGAGCCACCCATTGTGCAAGTTCTCCCACTTAAAAAGATGAGAGGCCTGTAATTGTCATCATAGGTTTCACTTCAACTATGGCAGACAAAATGAGAAAAAAAAAATCAGAAAATCACATTGTAGGATTTTTTATGAATTTATTTGCAAATTATGGTGGAAAATAAGTATTTGGTCAATAACAAAAGTTTATCTCAATACTTTGTTATATACCCTTTGTTGGCAATGACAGAGGTCAAACGTTTTCTATAAGTCTTCACAAGGTTTTCACAGGTTTCCTCTAGAGCAGTGATGTTTTGGGGCTGTTGCTGGGCATATATATTTAGACAATTTGCAATAATTCCAAGGACCGTTTACCCAGCATCCTCCCCAGTAGACATGGATACACAGTGTTCAATACACACAGTCATTAGAGCATCATGGGAGTCTAGACCAGATCTGATTCTGGACAGCTTCAAGGTGTGAAGGAGGTCCCACTAAACAAACTACAACACATAACGGTTATTTTAAAGCATTAAAAACAAAACTATAGATCGTTTAAGATACTGAATGTAATGTCAATCTAAACTTCTGTCTGTCGAAGGCTTCCCAGTTGTTTAACGAGAGGATATCCACATCGTATCGTGCGTTCTATGCTGACAGTGCTCCCCCTGCTGGAGAGAAAAACAGCTGAACGTGGCTATAGGAGTGCCGTCACTATGACGACACTACTAACACAACAAGGAGTAGGACATATGGGGAGTCTTTGATCAAACACACAGTTATGGCCCACTAGGGATCTCAGCGCAAGACGCTTCCTACCCACAAAACCACACTGGCAAATGATGAGATATGATAAGAGAGCATTTAGAAAAAACCAATGGGCCATACAACCCATAAAGTAACATTGGTGCTTTTCATAGCTAGACTGTGGTTCAGGCACCTCACCTCAGACTTTGACTGTATTCCAAATGCTAGCCTATTTCTTATATAGTGCACATATTTTTGACCAGAGCCCTGTGGCCCATAATCAAAAGAAGTAAATAACAAAAAGTGTACAATTTGGGATGCAGCTTCTGTTTACAATTGAGCTGTTTTTATTTACTTTCAGAGGGCTGTTATGTGAAGAAGGAAGAAGCACAGGTAGTCAAAGTAGATTAGCGAGATGACGCTTTTAAAGTGATGAGTGCTTTGATAGGAGGCTGGGGACAGGACAGCGTTACTTGGTGAGAGAGAGAGACACAGACAGAGAAGAGACATACATAGAGAGAGAAGAGACAGAGAGAAGAGAAAGAGAGACAGAGAGAGAGAGAGAGAGAGAGCGGGGGGCATGAGAGACAGAGAGAGAGAGAGAGAGGGGGGGGGGGGAAGAGAAGAGAGAAGAGACGAGAGATACAGAGAGAAGAGACAGAGAGAGACACAGACAGACAGACAGACAGACAGGCAGACAGGCAGACAGACAGACAGACAGACAGATACAGTGAGAGAAGAGACACAGAGAGAGAGAGAGATACTCTGGTATGGCTCCATCATGGCGGAAGCTAGGAGAGTCATCCTGTGATTCTAAATGACAGGTTTTCCTCTAAACAGACCACAGCACCATGATGGCTCCCACAGGACGACTACTCAACTCCAGGTCTTCATAGGCTACTTGGGTAATTGAACAGCAGGAGGTAGGAAGTGTTTAATACACCTATCTGTTAAGGAAGTACTTACTACTCACTTAACAAAGGGTAGATTATTTTTTTCATATGTTCTCTCTCGCTCTGGTGTTAGAGGCATGGTATCATCAGTGGGATGTACTGTATGGCTAGGTAGTCAGAAAGTGGGAGACAAAATGTAGTCGAGTGTGATACGCATAGCCATGAAAGGAGAGACCATATATATATATATATATTTTTTACACACACACACATATACACACATATACAGTACCAGTCAAAGGTTAGGACACACTTACTAATTCCAGGGTTTTTCTTTATTTTTACTATTTTCTACATTGTAGAATAACAGCGAAGACATCAAAACTATGAAATAACACATATGAAATCATGTAGTAACCAATAAACTGTTAAACAAATCAAAATCTATTTTAGATTTGAAATTCTTCAAAGTAGCCACCCTTGGCATTCTCTCAACCAGCTTCATGAGGTGGTTGCACCTGGAATGCACTTCAATTAACAGGTGTATCTTGTTAAAAGTTAATTTGTGGAATTTCTTCACTTCTTAATGCGTTTGAGCCAATCAGTTGAGTTGTGACAGGGTAGGGATGGTATACTGCAGATAGCCCTATTTGGTAAAAGACCAAGTCCATATTATGGCAATGACAGCTCAAATAAGCAAAGAGAAACCTGGTCATCCCTACTGCCTCTGATCTGGAGGACTCACTAAACAGAGAACATCCCTGGTCATCCATACTGCCTCTGATCTGGAGGACTCACTAAACAGAGAACATCTCTGGTCATCCCTACTGCCTCTGATCTGGAGGACTCACTAACCAGAGAACATCCCTGGTCATCCCTACTGCCTCTGATCTGGAGGACTCACTAAACACACATGCTTTGTTTGTAAATAATATCTGAATGTTGGAGTGTTAAAAACAAGAAAATGGTGCTGTCTGGTTTTCTTTTTTAAATGATTTACACATTTACTATTTAAAACCATTTCATATTTAAAGCCAAATACTTTTAGACTTTTGCTCAAGTAGTATTTTACTGTGTGACTTTTACCCTAGTCATTTTCTATTGAGGTATCTTTACTTTTACTCAAGTCTGACAATTTGGTACTTTTTCCACCACTGAATATAGTAATGTTCTCAAAATGGTTTGACATTGGGAATGTTCTCAAATGGTTCAGAGAACGTTGAGAAACAACATTCTTCTGTGGGAATTTCAGAACCTCAGCATAACGTTTCCTAGAGGTTTTTTAATGGTTCTATTTAAAGTCATGTTCTCAAATCGTTTCCGAAAAACTTTCCATAAAAACCACAAGAAAACGTTTGTAATGTTTAGAGAACGTACTTAGAATTTTATTTTAAAACGTATGCATTTCGCTCTCAGCATCAACAAAGTTCTCTCTACCTATCTTGTTAAGTGTGTTCAGGTGTGTTGACCACGCCCACTAATTAGCCACTTAATGAGTGTTTGTTTCCTTTGAAGTGGGGTCTGTTTAAATAGATGAAAATCAACAGCTTTGTATGAGTTAAAAAACATGTCATGCTAGTTCCATCCTGGTGGTGCATTGGACTCATTCCATGGATAGAGAACAGATGATCATATGTTCAAATCTCACTGATGCTCTGTCAGATAAAAATATATAAAAATGTCATTCATTTCCATGTGTCCCATCTGTGCTTGGAGCTGACCCAAAATAAACTAGCAGTGTTATTAAAAGTCTTATTGAAACATTCAGCGATGATTTTAAGGAAGTTATTTAAATATCTCCAAATAACCTATCATTTCTGTTCTCAGACCGTTAATAAAACCTCCCAGGAAAACATTCAGGGAACCAAAGTAAAATTCTCAGAACCTCGCTGGAACCGTAGTAAAACATTCTCAGAACCTCTCCGGAACCATAGTAAAACATTCTCAGAACCATAGTAAAACATTCTCAGAACCTCGCTGGAACCATAGTAAAACATTCTCAGAACCTCCCCGGAACCATAGTAAAACATTCTCAGAACCTCCCCGGAACCATAGTAAAACATTCTCAGAACCTCCCCGGAACCATAGTAAAACATTCTCAGAACCTCCCTGGAACCATAGTAAAACATTCTCAGAACCTATATGGAACCATAGTAAAACATTCCCAGAACCTCTCTGGAACCATAGTAAAACATTCTCAGAACCTCTCTGGAACCATAGTAAAACATTCCCAGAACCTCTTTGGAACCATAGTAAAACATTCTCAGAACCTCTCTGGAACCATAGTAAAACATTCTCAGAACCTCACTGGAACCATAGTAAAATATTCTCAGAACCTCTCTGGAACCATAGTAAAACATTCTCAGGACCTCCCCGGAACCATAGTAAAACATTCTCAGAACCTATATGGAACCATAGTAAAACATTCTCAGAACCCCCCTGGAACCATAGTAAAACATTCTCAGAACCTCCCTGGAACCATAGTAAAACATTCTCAGAACCTCTCTGGAACCATAGTAAAACATTCTCAGAACCTCACTGGAACCATAGTAAAACATTCTCAGAACCTCTCTGGAACCATAGTAAAACATTCTCAGAACCTCACTGGAACCATAGTAAAACATTCTCAGAACCTCTCTGGAACCATAGTAAAACATTCTCAGAACCTCACTGGAACCATAGTAAAACATTCTCAGAACCTCTCTGGAACCATAGTAAAACATTCTCAGAACCTCACTGGAACCATAGTAAAACATTCTCAGAACCCCCCTGGAACCATAGTAAAACATTCTCAGAACCTCCCTGGAACCATAGTAAAACATTCTCAGAACCCCCCTGGAACCATAGCAAAACTTTCTCAGAACCTCACTGGAACCATAGTAAAATATTCTCAGAACCTCTCTGGAACCATAGTAAAACATTCTCAGAACCTCTTTGGAAACATAGTAAAACATTCTCAGAACCTCTCTGGAACCATAGTAAAACATTCTCAGAACCTCTCTGGAACCATAGTAAAACATTCTCAGAACCTCTCTGGAACCATAGTAAAACATTCTCAGAACCTCTCTGGAACCATAGTAAAACATTCTCAGAATCTCTCTGGAACCATAGTAAAACATTCTCAGAACCTCTCTGGAACCATAGTAAAACATTCTCAGAACCTCTTTGGAACCATAGTAAAACATTCTCAGAACTCCCCTGGAACCATAGTAAAACATTCTCAGAACCTCTCTGGAACCATAGTAAAACATTCTCAGAACCTCTCTGGAACCATAGTAAAACATTCTCAGAACCTCTCTGGAACCATAGTAAAACATTCTCAGAACCATAGTAAAACATTCTCAGAACCTCACTGCAACCTAAAAATAAACTTTCACAGAAAAGGTGACACTTTCAGTTCTGTTCTCAGGAAGTTAAAAAAGCATTTTGTTCTACCGGTTCCCACAACCAATGTGAAACCAAAAACGTATGTTCCCACAACTTCTAAGGAAACAAATGTTGTAGCTGGGTATCTATACAGTTCTAATCTCAATTAAAAGTCATACAGAGTTTAAGAGAGGGTACTTGCAATCATTTGAACATGTTTTGATTCAAAAAGAAGTCTCTGTATAATACTCTGAGGACTTTCAGGTGAGAAGATCCAATTCATATTCAGTATGGAAGCCCAGCTGGGAATCGTTTTTAACTGTGAGACACTGGATCAACGACCATAGTTAGTAACTATACCCCATACTATGAAACAGCCCTTTCCATCATCATACTAGCCTTGTTGTATAGAAACAGAGATATTACAGAGACTAACAAATTGATAGTAATAGTCCCATCCCTCCCCAGTCCCAGCTCTCCCTAGCTCAGCCTCAACCCCAGCCCTCCCCAGTACCAGCTCTCCCTAGCTCAGCCTCAACCCCAGCCCTCCCTAGCTCAGCCTCAACCCCAGCCCTCCCTAGCTCAGCCTCAACCCCAGCCCTCCCTAGCTCAGCCTCAACCCCAGCCCTCCCTAGCTCAGCCTCAACCCCAGCCCTCCCTAGCTCAGCCTCAACCCCAGCTCTCCCAAGCTCAGCCTCAACCCCAGCTCTCCCTAGCTCAGCCTCAACCCCAGCCCAGCCTCAACCCCAGCCCAGCCTCAACCCCAGTCCAGCCTCAACCCCAGCCCAGCCTCAACCCCAGCCCAGCCTCAACTCCAACCCCAGCAATGACGCACAAACACATACACACTGCACAACATTCACACTGATAAATAGCTACGGAGAGGAATGTTACATTTTTTTAATTGAATCTTTATTTAACTAGGCAAGTCAGTTAAGAACAAATTCTTGTTTTACAATGACGGCCTACCCCGGGACAAACCCTCCCCCTAACCCGGACGACGCTGGGCCAATTGTGCGCCGCCCTATGGGATTCCTGATCACGGCCGGTTGTGACACAGCCTGAGAACGAACCCCGGTCTGTAGTGACACCTCTAGCACTGAGATGCAGTGCCTTAGACCGCTGCGATACAGCCTGGATTCAAACCAGGGTCTGTAGTGACGCCTCTAGCACTGAGATGCAGTGCCTTAGACCGCTGTGATACAGCCTGGATTCAAACCAGGGTCTGTAGTGATGCCTTTAGCACTGAGATGCAGTGCCTTAGACCGCTGTGATACAGCCTGGATTCAAACCAGGGTCTGTAGTGACGCCTCTACCACTGGGATGCAGTGCCTTAGACCGCTGTGATACAGCCTGGATTCAAACCAGGGTCTGTAGTGACGCCTCTAGCACTGCGATGCAGTGCCTTAGACCGCTGTGATACAGCCTGGATTCAAACCAGGGTCTGTAGTGACGCCTCTACCACTGCGATGCAGTGCCTTAGACCGCTGTGATACAGCCTGGATTCAAACCAGGGTCTGTAGTGACGCCTCTACCACTGCGATGCAGTGCCTTAGACAGCTGTGATACAGCCTGGATTCAAACCAGGGTCTGTAGTGATGCCTCTAGCACTGAGATGCAGTGCCTTAGACAGCTGTGATGCAGCCTGGATTCAAACCAGGGTCTGTAGTGACGCCTCTACCACTGCGATGCAGTGCCTTAGACCGCTGTGATACAGCCTGGATTCAAACCAGGGTCTGTAGTGACGCCTCTACCACTGCGATGCAGTGCCTTAGACCGCTGTGATACAGCCTGGATTCAAACCAGGGTCTGTAGTGACGCCTCTAGCACTGAGATGCAGTGCCTTAGACCGCTGTGATACAGCCTGGATTCAAACCAGGGTCTGTAGTGATGCCTCTAGCACTGAGATGCAGTGCCTTAGACCGCTGTGATACAGCCTGGATTCAAACCAGGGTCTGTAGTGACGCCTCTACCACTGCGATGCAGTGCCTTAGACCGCTGTGATACAGCCTGGATTCAAACCAGGGTCTGTAGTGACGCCTCTAGCACTGAGATGCAGTGCCTTAGACCGCTGTGATACAGCCTGGATTCAAACCAGGGTCTGTAGTGACGCCTCTAGCACTGAGATGCAGTGCCTTAGACCGCTGTGATACAGCCTGGATTCAAACCAGGGTCTGTAGTGACGCCTCTAGCACTGAGATGCAGTGCCTTAGACCGCTGTGATACAGCCTGGATTCAAACCAGGGTCTGTAGTGACGCCTCTACCACTGCGATGCAGTGCCTTAGACCGCTGTGATACAGCCTGGATTCAAACCAGGGTCTGTAGTGACGCCTCTAGCACTGGGATGCAGTGCCTTAGACCGCTGTGATACAGCCTGGATTCAAACCAGGGTCTGTAGTGACGCCTCTAGCACTGGGATGCAGTGCCTTAGACCGCTGTGATACAGCCTGGATTCAAACCAGGGTCTGTAGTGACGCCTCTAGCACTGCGATGCAGTGCCTTAGACCGCTGTGATACAACCTGGATTCAAACCAGGGTCTGTAGTGATGCTTCTAGCACTGGGATGCAGTGCCTTAGACCGCCGCGCCACTCGGGAGGATACTAAAAAAATAAAAAATAAATAAATAAATAAAAAGGAGTACAGGAAGCCCAGGGGCGGAAATCACGTTTCCAATACTTCCTGAATGTGACTTTCCCCACTGACATATACTTACTTTCCTCTCTAAAAACAGATGTGTAGGGAATCTAATTATATCCTTACAAATTATCAAAGGGCCAAAAAACCTAGCGATGTCTCCTTTGAAACGTGGAAGTAACATCTGTCTGTGGCTGCCATGAAACGGGAGAAAAAACAGCTGTGCCTGCTATGCTGTTGACTTGCATGGCTTATAAAAGCTATACAAATTTTAAAAAAAAAGAGTCGCACACTCTATATAGAAACTCCTAGTAATTTATTCGGTAAATTAACAAATGTTTCGGTAATCACTGTGCCGTTACCATGGCAATATTATCAACAGACTCAGTAGGTCGTTTTTTTTTTGTTGAGGTACACCCCACACACCAACCAGTTCACAACGATAGTCGGTGCCAGGCTCGCTGGTTCCAGTATCTCAGAAACGACCGGCCTCCTGGGCTTTTCACACACGACAGTGTCTAAGGGTTTACTGAGAACGGTGCAACAACGAAACACACATCCAGTCAGCGGCAGTCCTGTGGGTGAAAACACCTGGTTGATAAGAGAGGTGGGAAGGAGAATGGCAAGAATCGTGCACGCTAACAGGCACTAACAGGCCGGCCACAAACACACAGACAGGCGCAGTACAACAGCGGTGAGCAGAACGGCATCTCGGAACGCACAACTCGTCGATCCTTGTCACGGACGGGTTATTACAGCAGGCGACCACACCGGGTTCCACTGCTATCAGCTAAAAACAAGAAGAAGACGCTCCAGCGGACACACGATCACCAACACTGGACAATTAAGGCGTGAAAAAAACATTGCCTGGTCCGATGAATCAAATCAAATCAAATGTTATTTATCATATGCGCCGAATACAACAGGTGTAGACCGTACCGTGAAATGCTTACTGACAAGCCCGGGTTCCTGTGGCGTCGTGCTGATGTCAGGCTTTGGTGTTAGCAGCATGAGTCCATGGCCCCATCTTGCCTGGTGTCAATGGCTGGTGGCTGGTGGTCAGGTGGTGTAATGGTGAGGGGGAATGTTTTCCTTGGGCAGGTTAGGTCCCTTGATAAATAAACGTAATAAACTGGCTACCGGGTAGGTACACACTGCCATATACTACACAGCAGTCCAGCAGTCCTCTCCCTCACGGCCTTACCCAGCCAACAAACCTATTAGAAACTATTATTACATTTTTTTTAAAGCAAAAATAATGTTCCCTTCTCATATTCCACTAATAAGCTGTTGCCTGTGGTACTTTAAAATCACTGCCAGAGGAGAGAGGTGAGAGAACGAGATGAAGAGAGCGCGATACGGAGAGAACGAGAGAGAGAGAGAGAGAGAGAAATATATTGAAAAAATATATAAATGCAACATGCAAACAATTTCAACGATTTTACCGAGTTACAGTTCAGGAAATCAGTCAATTGAAATAAATCAATTAAGAGTATGTATCTGGTCAATATGTCAGTGTATCATGTCTGTTTGTAACAGTGTGCTTTTGTGTAAATGTGATTGTATTATACATTTATTGTAATAGTCCAAAGTTCTAGTTCAGGAAATCAGTCAATTGAAATAAATCAATTAGGTCCTAATCTATGCATTGCACATGACTGGGCAGGGGCACAGCCATGGGTGGGCCTGGGTGGGCATCGGCCCACTCACTGGGGAGCCAGGATCAACCAATCAGAATGAGTTTTTCCCCCACAAAAGAGCTTTACTACAGACAGAAATTACTCCTCCGTTTCATCAGGTGTCTGGGTGGCTGGTCTCAAACGATCCCGCAGGTGAAGAAGCTGGATGTGGAGGTCCTGGGCTGGCGTGATTACATGTGGTCTGCGGTTGTGAGGCTGGTTGGACGTACTGCCGAATTCTCAAAAAATAATGTTGGAGGTGGCTTATATGAGAAATTAATATTCAATTTAATGGCAACAGCTCTGGAGGACATTCCTGCAGTCAGAATGCCAATTGCAAGCTCCCTCAAAACTTGAGACATCTGTGGCATTGTGTTGTGTGACAAAACTGCACATTTTAGAGAGGCCTTCTATTGTCTTCAGCAAAAGGTGCACCTGTGTAATGATCATGCTGTTTAAATTAGCTTCTTGATATGCCACAGCTATCAGGTGGATGGATTATCTTGGCAAAATAGAAATGCTCACTTACAGCAATGTAAACAAATTTTGTGCACAACATTTTATAGAAATAAGATTTTTGTGCAGTATGGAAAGTTTCTGAGATCGTTTATTTCAGCTCATGAAACATGGGACCAACGTTTCTGATTTTGTTAGATAGAGAGCGTTCCAAATGACATCACTATTTCCTGGACAAAAGCAGTGCTCTACGTTGGATACGGCAGGGTAGCCTAGTGGTTAGAGAGTTGGACTAGTAATCGGAAGCTGAGAGTTGGACTAGTTGGACTAGTAACCGGAAGCTGAGAGTTGGACTAGTTGGACTAGTAACCGGAAGCTGAGAGTTGGACTAGTTGGACTAGTAACCGGAAGCTGAGAGTTGGACTAGTAACCGGAAGCTGACAAGGTACAAATCTGTCATTCAGCCCCTGAACAGGCAGTTAACCCACCGTTCCTAGACCAGTTAACCCACCGTTCCTAGACCAGTTAACCCACTGTTCCTAGACCAGTTAACCCACGGTTCCTAGACCAGTTAACCCACCGTTCCTAGACCAGTTAGTTAACCCACTGTTCCTAGGCCGTCATTGAAAATAAGAATTTGTTCTTAACTGACTTGCCTAGTTAAATAAAGGTAAAAAAAATATATAAAAAAATACACAGATTAGGGTATTTTGTATGCATGTCCCCCTTGACTTTACCACTAGACTGAAATGCTCTAGTTGATATGGTGCTGCATTACACAATGCAGATCATCCGTTTATTTACGCAGACCTAAGTGGTCAGCACCAGAGGATGTCATAGCATTATGTGATAATGTCAATATCATTACTGTGACATACAGTTCAATTAGACAATACTTTCTCGTCTTCCAAATGCAAATGCCAGGCAACATTTACTCACCCTTCTGTTTTTCACACTGGGTGAATTTTTTTTTTTTTTTTAATTTTAATTAAAAAAAAAAAAAGTATATATGCTGAATGTCACCATTGAGCCACACTAAACTCACATGTATGACACATGGTTCTCCTGCTTGGCCCACAGCACTAAGCTGTTCCATACTAAACTCACATGTATGACACATGGTTCTCCTGCTTGGCCCACAGCACTAAGCTGTTCCATACTAAACTCACATGTATGACACATGGTTCTCCTGCTTGGCCCACAGCACTAAGCTGTTCCATACTAAACTCACATGTATGACACATGGTTCTCCTGCTTGGCCCACAGCACTAAGCTGTTCCATACTAAACTCACATGTATGACACATGGTTCTCCTGCTTGGCCCACAGCACTAAGCCGTTCCATACTAAACTCACATGTATGACACATGGTTCTCCTGCTTGGCCCACAGCACTAAGCTGTTCCATACTAAACTCACATGTATGACACATGGTTCTCCTGCTTGGCCCACAGCACTAAGCTGTTCCATACTAAACTCACATGTATGACACATGGTTCTCCTGCTTGGCCCACAGCACTAAGCTGTTCCATACTAAACTCACATGTATGACACATGGTTCTCCTGCTTGGCCCACAGCACTAAGCCGTTCCATACTAAACTCACATGTATGACACATGGTTCTCCTGCTTGGCCCACAGCACTAAGCTGTTCCATACTAAACTCACATGTATGACACATGGTTCTCCTGCTTGGCCCACAGCACTAAGCTGTTCCATACTAAACTCACATGTACGATACAGGGTTCTCCTGCTTGGCCCACAGCACTAAGCTGTTCCATACTAAACTCACATGTATGACACATGGTTCTCCTGCTTGGCCCACAGCACTAAGCTGTTCCATACTAAACTCACATGTACGATACATGGTTCTCCTGCTTGGCCCACAGCACTAAGCTGTTAGATACTAAACTCACATGTATGACACATGGTTCTCCTGCTTGGCCCACAGCACTAAGCTGTTCCATACTAAACTCACATGTACGATACATGGTTCTCCTGCTTGGCCCACAGCACTAAGCTGTTCCATACTAAACTCACATGTACGATACAGGGTTCTCCTGCTTGGCCCACAGCACTAAGCTGTTCCATTCTTCATCTCCAGCTACCTTAGTCAATATCCATCCTCCCTCTCTGACAAAAACTCCATACATGTTGTGATTTGACAAAGTCAACTCTTCTTGTTGAATGGCTGTGTCTCTGAACTCTGTCTGACCTATATGTTTCACATGCTTCCTCCGTCTTTCTCTGTTTTGATCTCCTCTCCCTTCCCTCTCTCCTCTCCTCTCCCTTCCCTCTCTCCTCTCCTCTCCTCTCCCTTCCCCTCTCCTCTCCTCTCCCTTCCCCTCTCCTCCCCTCTGCTGATTTTCAGCAATAGGGGCAGTTCCACTGCGACTGCCGGTGCTGAGTGAGGATAATTGGTCTCTCCTGAGGCCCTGGCTGTAACATGCTGAGACGGTTCCTGGTCCAAAGGCAACTTCCTCCATCAGAACCAGAGATTCTGCTTGCAATGTGGCTTCTACTCTGGTTGAGATATAAATTCCAGTCAAACATACATGGAGGAAACTGAGGAGGACGAGGAGAATACACTGAGGAGGAAGGAGGAGGAGAACACACTGAGGAGGAGGAGAATACACTGAGGAGGAGAATACACTGAGGAGGAGGAAGGAGGAGGAGAACACACTGAGGAGGAGGAGAATACACTCAGGAGGAGGAAGGAGGAGGAGAACACACTGAGGAGGAGGAAGAAGGAGGAGAACACACTGAGGAGGAGGAAGGAGGAGGAGAATACTCTGAGGAGGAGGAAGGAGGAGGAGAATACACTGAGGAGGAGGAAGGAGGAGGAGAATACTCTGAGGAGGAGGAAGGAGGAGGAGAATACACGGAGGAGGAAGGAGGAGGATAATACACTGAGGAGGAGGAAGGAGGAGGAGAACACACTGAGGAGGAAGGAGGAGGAGAAAACACTGAGGAGGAGGAAGGAGGAGGAGAATACACTGAAGAGGAGGAGAATACACTGAGGAAAAATAGAATACTCTGAGGAAGAGGAGAATACTCTGAGGAGAAAGAGAATAAACTGAGGAGGAGGGAGGAGGAGAATACACTGAGGAGGAGGAGAATACTCTGAGGAGGAAGAGGAGGAGAATACTCTGAGGAGAATTAGAATACTCTGAGGGGGAGGAGAATGCTCTGAGGAGAAAGTGAATACTCTGAGGAGGAGGAGAATAACCTGAGGAGGAGAATACACTGAGGAGGAGGAGAATACTCTAAGGATGAGGAGGATACTCTGAGGAGGATGAGAATACTCAGAGGAGGAGGAGAATACTCAGAGGAGAATACTCTGAGGAGGAGGAGAATACTCTGAGGAGGAGGGAGGAGGAGAATACACTGACGAGGAGGAGAATACTCTGAGGGGGAGGAGAATACTCTGAGGAGGAAGATAATACTCTGAGGGGGAGGAGAATGCTCTGAGGAGCAGGAGAATACTCTGAGGAGGAGGAGAATACACTGAGGAGAAAGAGAATACTCGGAGGAAGAGGAGAATACTGAGGAGAAAGAGAATACTCTGAGGAGGAGGAGAATACTCTGAGGAAGAGGAGAATACTCTGAGGAGAAAGAGAATACACTGAGGAGGAGGGAGGAGGAGAATACACTGAGGAGGAGGAGAATACTCTGAGGGGGAGGAGAATACTCTGAGGAAGAGGAGAATACTCTGAGGAGAAAGAGGAGGAGAATACTCTGAGGAGAATTAGAATACTCTGAGGGGGAGGAGAATGATCTGAGGAGAAAGAGAATACTCTGAGGAGCAGGAGAATACTCTGAGGAGGAGGAGAATAATCTGAGGAGGAGAATACACTGAGGAGGAGGAGAATACTCTGAGGAGGAGGAGAATACTCTGAGGAGGAGGAGGAGAATACTCTGAGGATGAAGAGGAGGAGAATACACTGAGGAGGAAGCGGAGGAGAATACTCTGAGGAGGAAGAGAAGGAGAATACTCTGAGGAGAAAGAGAATACTCTGAGTGGGAGGAGAATGCTCTTAGGAGAAACGAATACTCTGAGGAGCAGGAGAATACTCTGAGGAGCAGGAGAATACTCTGAGGAGGAGGAGAATAATCTGAGGAGGAGAATACACTGAGGAGGAGGAGAATACTCTGAGGAGGAGGAGAATACATTGAGGAGGAGGAGAATACTCTGAGGAAGAGGAGAATACTGAGGAGAAAGATAATACTCTGAGGAGGAGGAGAACTCTGAGGAGGAGGAGAATACCGAGGAGAAAGAGAATACTCTGAGGAGAAAGAGAACACTCTGAAGAGGAGGAGAATACTCTGAAGAGGAGAACACTCTGAAGAGGAGGAGAATACTCTGAGGAGGAGGAGAACTCTGAGGAGGAGGAGAATACTGAGTAGAAAGAGAACACTCTGAAGAGGAGGAGAATACTCTGAAGAGGAGGAGAATACTGAGGAGAAAGAGAATACTCTGAGGAGGAGGAGAATACTCTGAAGAGGAGGAGAATACTCTGAAGAGGAGGAGAATACTCTGAAGAGGAAGAGAATACTCTGAGGAGGAGGAGAATACACTGAGGAGGAGGAAGGATTAGGAGAATACCCTGAGGAGGAGAATACCCTGAGGAGGAGAATACCCCGAGGAGGAGGAGAATACTCAGAGGAGGAGGAGAATACTCTGAGGATTAGGAGAATACCCTGAGGAGGAGGAGAATACTCCGAGGAGGAGGATAATACTCTGAGGAGGAGGAGAATACTCTGAGGAGGAGGAGAATACTCTGAGGAGGAGGAGAATACTTGGAGGAGGAGGACAATACACTGAGGAGGAGGAAGGAGGAGGAGATTACACTGAGGAGGAGGAGAATACACTGAGGAGGAGGAAGGAGGAGGAGAATACACTGAGGAGGAGAATACTGAGGAGAAAGAGAATACTCAGAGGAGGAGGAGAATACTCTGAGGAGGAGGGAGGAGGAGGAGGAGAATATACTGAGGAGGAGGAGAATACTCTGAGGAGGAGGAGAATACACTGAGGAGGAGGAGAATACTCTGAGGAGGAGGAGAATACTCAGAGGAGGAGGATAATACTCTGAGGAGGGGGAGAATACTCTGAGGAAGAGGACAATACACTGAGGAGGAGGAGAATACACTGAGGAGGAGTAAGGAGGAGGAGAATACACTGAGGAGGAGGAGAAAACTCTGAGGAGAAAGAGAATACTCTGAGGAGGAGGAGAATACACTCAGGAGGAGGAAGGAGGAGGAGAACACACTGAGGAGGAGGAAGAAGGAGGAGAACACACTGAGGAGGAGGAAGGAGGAGGAGAATACTCTGAGGAGGAGGAAGGAGGAGGAGAATACACTGAGGAGGAGGAAGGAGGAGGAGAATACTCTGAGGAGGAGGAAGGAGGAGGAGAATACACGGAGGAGGAAGGAGGAGGATAATACACTGAGGAGGAGGAAGGAGGAGGAGAACACACTGAGGAGGAAGGAGGAGGAGAAAACACTGAGGAGGAGGAAGGAGGAGGAGAATACACTGAAGAGGAGGAGAATACACTGAGGAAAAATAGAATACTCTGAGGAAGAGGAGAATACTCTGAGGAGAAAGAGAATAAACTGAGGAGGAGGGAGGAGGAGAATACACTGAGGAGGAGGAGAATACTCTGAGGAGGAAGAGGAGGAGAATACTCTGAGGAGAATTAGAATACTCTGAGGGGGAGGAGAATGCTCTGAGGAGAAAGTGAATACTCTGAGGAGGAGGAGAATAACCTGAGGAGGAGAATACACTGAGGAGGAGGAGAATACTCTAAGGATGAGGAGGATACTCTGAGGAGGATGAGAATACTCAGAGGAGGAGGAGAATACTCAGAGGAGAATACTCTGAGGAGGAGGAGAATACTCTGAGGAGGAGGGAGGAGGAGAATACACTGACGAGGAGGAGAATACTCTGAGGGGGAGGAGAATACTCTGAGGAGGAAGATAATACTCTGAGGGGGAGGAGAATGCTCTGAGGAGCAGGAGAATACTCTGAGGAGGAGGAGAATACACTGAGGAGAAAGAGAATACTCGGAGGAAGAGGAGAATACTGAGGAGAAAGAGAATACTCTGAGGAGGAGGAGAATACTCTGAGGAAGAGGAGAATACTCTGAGGAGAAAGAGAATACACTGAGGAGGAGGGAGGAGGAGAATACACTGAGGAGGAGGAGAATACTCTGAGGGGGAGGAGAATACTCTGAGGAAGAGGAGAATACTCTGAGGAGAAAGAGGAGGAGAATACTCTGAGGAGAATTAGAATACTCTGAGGGGGAGGAGAATGATCTGAGGAGAAAGAGAATACTCTGAGGAGCAGGAGAATACTCTGAGGAGGAGGAGAATAATCTGAGGAGGAGAATACACTGAGGAGGAGGAGAATACTCTGAGGAGGAGGAGAATACTCTGAGGAGGAGGAGGAGAATACTCTGAGGATGAAGAGGAGGAGAATACACTGAGGAGGAAGCGGAGGAGAATACTCTGAGGAGGAAGAGAAGGAGAATACTCTGAGGAGAAAGAGAATACTCTGAGTGGGAGGAGAATGCTCTTAGGAGAAACGAATACTCTGAGGAGCAGGAGAATACTCTGAGGAGCAGGAGAATACTCTGAGGAGGAGGAGAATAATCTGAGGAGGAGAATACACTGAGGAGGAGGAGAATACTCTGAGGAGGAGGAGAATACATTGAGGAGGAGGAGAATACTCTGAGGAAGAGGAGAATACTGAGGAGAAAGATAATACTCTGAGGAGGAGGAGAACTCTGAGGAGGAGGAGAATACCGAGGAGAAAGAGAATACTCTGAGGAGAAAGAGAACACTCTGAAGAGGAGGAGAATACTCTGAAGAGGAGAACACTCTGAAGAGGAGGAGAATACTCTGAGGAGGAGGAGAACTCTGAGGAGGAGGAGAATACTGAGTAGAAAGAGAACACTCTGAAGAGGAGGAGAATACTCTGAAGAGGAGGAGAATACTGAGGAGAAAGAGAATACTCTGAGGAGGAGGAGAATACTCTGAAGAGGAGGAGAATACTCTGAAGAGGAGGAGAATACTCTGAAGAGGAAGAGAATACTCTGAGGAGGAGGAGAATACACTGAGGAGGAGGAAGGATTAGGAGAATACCCTGAGGAGGAGAATACCCTGAGGAGGAGAATACCCCGAGGAGGAGGAGAATACTCAGAGGAGGAGGAGAATACTCTGAGGATTAGGAGAATACCCTGAGGAGGAGGAGAATACTCCGAGGAGGAGGATAATACTCTGAGGAGGAGGAGAATACTCTGAGGAGGAGGAGAATACTCTGAGGAGGAGGAGAATACTTGGAGGAGGAGGACAATACACTGAGGAGGAGGAAGGAGGAGGAGA
The DNA here is from genome assembly GCF_057628025.1 of Oncorhynchus mykiss. Classification (NCBI taxonomy): domain Eukaryota; kingdom Metazoa; phylum Chordata; class Actinopteri; order Salmoniformes; family Salmonidae; genus Oncorhynchus; species Oncorhynchus mykiss. Next base: position 46,563,734 of record NC_143041.1, on the reverse strand, counting down.
TTACACTGAGGAGGAGGAGAATACACTGAGGAGGAGGAAGGAGGAGGAGAATACACTGAGGAGGAGAATACTGAGGAGAAAGAGAATACTCAGAGGAGGAGGAGAATACTCTGAGGAGGAGGGAGGAGGAGGAGGAGAATATACTGAGGAGGAGGAGAATACTCTGAGGAGGAGGAGAATACACTGAGGAGGAGGAGAATACTCTGAGGAGGAGGAGAATACTCAGAGGAGGAGGATAATACTCTGAGGAGGGGGAGAATACTCTGAGGAAGAGGACAATACACTGAGGAGGAGGAGAATACACTGAGGAGGAGTAAGGAGGAGGAGAATACACTGAGGAGGAGGAGAAAACTCTGAGGAGAAAGAGAATACTCTGAGGAGGAGGAGAATACTCTGAGGAGGAGGAGAACTCTGTGGAAGAGGATAATACTCGGAGGAAGAGGAGAATACACTGAGGAGAAAGAGAATACTCTGAGGAGGAGGAGAACTCTGAGGAGGAGGATAATACTCTGAGGAGGAGAATACTCTGAAGAGGAGGAGAATACTCTGAAGAGGAGGAGAATACTCTGAGGAAGAGGAGACTACTCTGAGGAGGAGGAGAACTCTGAGGAGGAGAAAAATACTCTGAGGAAGAGGAGGAGAATACTCTGAGGAGGAGGAGAATACACTGAGGAGGAGGAGAATACTCTGAGGAGGAGGAGAAGACACTGAGGAGGAGGAAGGAGGAGGAGAATACACTGAGGATTAGGAGAATACCCTGAGGAAAAGGAGAATACTCTGAGGAGGTGGAGAACTCTGAGGAGGAGGATAATACTCTGAGGAAGAGGAGAATACTCTGAGGAGGAGGAGAATACTCTGAAGAGGAGGAGAAAACTCTGAGGAAGAGGAGACTACTCTGAGGAGGAGGAGAACTCTGAGGAGGAGAATAATACTCTGAGGAAGAGGAGGAGAATACTCTGAGGATGAGGAGAATACACTGAGGAGGAGGAGAATACTCTGAGGAGGAGGAGAAGACACTGAGGAGGAGGAAGGAGGAGGAGAATACACTGAGGAGAAAGAGAATAGTCTGAGGAGGAGGAGGAGAAAACTCTGAGGGGGAGGAGAAAACACTGAGGAGGAGAATACTGAGGAGAAAGAGAATACTCTGAGGGGGAGGAGAATACCCTGAGGAGAAGGAGAATACTCTGAGGAGGAGAATACTATGAGGAGGAGGAGAATACTATGAAGAGGAGGAGGAGGAAGGAGGAGGAGAATACTCTGAGGAGAAAGAGAATACTCTGAGGATGAGTAGAATACTCTGAAGAGGAGGAGAATACTCTGAGGAGGAGAATACACTGAGGAGGAGGAGAATACTCTGAGGAGGAGGAGAAGACACTGAGGAGGAGGAAGGAGGAGGAGAATACACTGAGGATTAGGAGAATACCCTGAGGAAAAGGAGAATACTCTGAGGAGGTGGAGAACTCTGAGGAGGAGGATAATACTCTGAGGAAGAGGAGAATACTCTGAGGAGGAGGAGAATACTCTGAAGAGGAGGAGAAAACTCTGAGGAAGAGGAGACTACTCTGAGGAGGAGGAGAACTCTGAGGAGGAGAATAATACTCTGAGGAAGAGGAGGAGAATACTCTGAGGATGAGGAGAATACACTGAGGAGGAGGAGAATACTCTGAGGAGGAGGAGAAGACACTGAGGAGGAGGAAGGAGGAGGAGAATACACTGAGGAGAAAGAGAATAGTCTGAGGAGGAGGAGGAGAAAACTCTGAGGGGGAGGAGAATACACTCAGGAGGAGAATACTGAGGAGAAAGAGAATACTCTGAGGAGGAGAATACTATGAGGAGGAGGAGAATACTATGAAGAGGAGGAGGAGGAAGGAGGAGGAGAATACTCTGAGGAGAAAGAGAATACTTTGAGGATGAGTAGAATACTCTGAAGAGGAGGAGAATACTCTGAGGAGGAGGAGGAGGAGAATACACTGAGGAGAAAGAGAATACACTGAGGAGAAAGACAATACTCTGAGGCGGAGGAGAATACTCAGAGGAGGAGAATACTCTGAGGAGGAGGACAATACTCTGGGGAGGAGGACAATACTCTGAGGAGAAGGAGAATACTCAGAGGAGGAGAATACTCTGAGGAGGAGGACAATACACTGAGGAGGAGAATACACTGAGGAGGAGGGAGGAGGAGGAGGATACTCTGAGGAGGAGGAAGGGGGAGGACAATACTCTGAGGAGAATGAGAATACTCTGAGGGTGAGGAGAATACTCTGAGGAGGAAGAGGATACTCTGGGGAGGAGGAGGATACTCTGCGGGTGAGGAGGATACTCTGAGGAGGAGGAAGGGGGAGGACAATACTCTGAGGAGAATGAGAATACTCTGAGGGTGAGGAGAATACTCTGAGGAGGAAGAGGATACTCTGGGGAGGAGGAGGATACTCTGCGGGTGAGGAGGATACTCTGAGGAGGAGGAGGATACTCTGGGGAGGAGGAGGATACTCTGAGGGTGAGGAGAATACTCTGAGGGTGAGGAGAATACTCTGAGGAGGAGGATGATACTCTGAGGAGGAGGAGAATGCTCTGAGGAGGAGGAGAATACTCAGAGGAGGAGGACAATACACTGAGGAGGAGGAGAATACACTGAGGAGGAGGAAGGAGGATACTCTGAGGAGGAGGAGAATACACTGAGGAGGAGGAAGGAGGAGGACAATACTCTGAGGAGAAAGAGAATACTCTGAGGGTGAGGAGAATACTCTGAGGAGGAGGATGATACTCTGAAGAGGAGGAGGATAATACTCTGAGGAGGAGGATGATAATACTCTGAGGAGGAGGAGAATACTCTGAGGAGGAGGAGAATACTCTGAGGAGGAGGACAATACACTGAGGAGGAGGAGAATACACTGAGGAGGAGGAAGGAGGAGGAGGATACTCTGAGGAGGAGGAGAATACACTGAGGAGGAGGAAGGAGGAGGACAATACTCTGAGGAGAAAGAGAATACTCTGAGGGTGAGGAGAATACTCTGAGGAGGAGGATGATACTCTGAGGGTGAGGAGGATACACTGAGGAGGAGGAAGGAGGAGGACAATACTCTGAGGAGAAAGAGAATACTCTGAGGGTGAGGAGAATACTCTGAGGAGGAGGACGATACTCTGAGGAGGAGGATGATACTCTGAGGAGGAGGAGGAGGATACTCTGGGGAGGAGGAGGATACTCTGGGGAGGAGGAGGATACTCTGAGGGTGAGGAGGATACTCTGAGGAGGAGGAGGATACTCTGGGGAGGAGGAGGATACTCTGAGGGTGAGGAGAATACTCTGAGGGTGAGGAGAATACTCTGAGGAGGAGGATGATACTCTGAGGAGGAGGAGAATGCTCTGAGGAGGAGGAGAATACTCCGAGGAGGAGGACAATACACTGAGGAGGAGGAGAATACACTGAGGAGGAGGAAGGAGGATACTCTGAGGAGGAGGAGAATACACTGAGGAGGAGGAAGGAGGAGGACAATACTCTGAGGAGAAAGAGAATACTCTGAGGGTGAGGAGAATACTCTGAGGAGGAGGATGATACTCTGAAGAGGAGGATGATAATACTCTGAGGAGGAGGAGGATAATACTCTGAGGAGGAGGAGAATACTCTGAGGAGGAGGAGAATACTCTGAGGAGGAGGACAATACACTGAGGAGGAGGAGAATAAACTGAGGAGGAGGAAGGAGGAGGAGGATACTCTGAGGAGGAGGAGAATACACTGAGGAGGAGGAAGGAGGAGGACAATACTCTGAGGAGAAAGAGAATACTCTGAGGGTGAGGAGAATACTCTGAGGAGGAGGATGATACTCTGAGGAGGAGGAGGATACTCTGAGGGTGAGGAGGATACTCTGAGGGTGAGGAGGATACACTGAGGAGGAGGAAGGAGGAGGACAATACTCTGAGGAGAAAGAGAATACTCTGAGGGTGAGGAGAATACTCTGAGGAGGAGGACGATACTCTGAGGAGGAGGATGATACTCTGAGGAGGAGGATGATACTCTGAGGAGGAGGAGGAGGATACTCTGGGGAGGAGGAGGATACTCTGAGGGTGAGGAGGATACTCTGAGGAGGAGGAGGATACTCTGGGGAGGAAGATAATATACTGAAGAGGAAGAGGATACACTGAAGAGGAAGAGGATACACTGCGGAGGAAGAGGATACACTGGGGAGGTGAAAACCACAAACCATCAGCAACGTCATTGTTTATTGATTGATTAATTGCTAAACAGGAGCAGCCTAGAATAGCATAGTAAGCAGCAGTATCGCTTGGCCAGCTCTGGTCACACTACGCATCAGCAAAACCAGTGCTGCTACTCATGAGAAACACTAAACCTCCTGCTGATGTAGCAGTGGTATCCTGTCTCCATAGATAACTGTAGCATCATCCAATGGGCTGCCAACCCTCCAACAACAGGCAGCAGTGGTATCCTGTCTCCATAGATAACTGTAGCATCATCCAATGGGCGACCAACCCTCCAACAACAGGCATCAGTGGTATCCTGCCTCCATAGATAACTGTAGCTTCATCCAATGGGCTGCCAACCCTCCAACAACAGGCAGCAGTGGTATCCTGTCTCCATAGATAACTGTAGCATCATCCAATGGGCGACCAACCCTCCAACAACAGGCATCAGTGGTATCCTGCCTCCATAGATAACTGTAGCTTCATCCAATGGGCTGCCAACCCTCCAACAACATATAACAGTGGTATCCTGTCTCCATAGATAACTGTAGCATCATCCAATGGGCGACCAACCCTCCAACAACAGGCATCAGTGGTATCCTGTCTCCATAGATAACTGTAGCATCATCCAATGGGCTGCCAACCCTCCAACAACAGGCAGCAGTGGTATCCTGCCTCCATAGATAACTGTAGCTTCATCCAATGGGCTGCCAACCCTCCAACAACAGGCAGCAGTGGTATCCTGCCTCCATAGATAACTGTAGCTTCATCCAATGGGCTGCCAACCCTCCAACAACAGGCATCAGTGGTATCCTGCCTCCATAGATAACTGTAGCTTCATCCAATGGGCTGCCAACCCTCCAACAACAGGCAGCAGTGGTATCCTGCCTCCATAGATAACTGTAGCATCATCCAATGGACTGCCAACCCTCCAACAAAAGGCATCAGTGGTATCCTGCCTCCATAGATAACTGTAGCTTCATCCAATGGGCTGCCAACCCTCCAACAACAGGCAGCAGTGGTATCCTGCCTCCATAGATAACTGTAGCTTCATCCAATGGGCTGCCAACCCTCCAACAACAGGCAGCAGTGGTATCCTGCCTCCATAGATAACTGTAGCATCATCCAATGGGCGACCAACCCTCCAACAACAGGCATCAGTGGTATCCTGCCTCCATAGATAACTGTAGCTTCATCCAATGGGCTGCCAACCCTCCAACAACATATAACAGTGGTATCCTGCCTCCATAGATAACGGTAGCATCATCCAATGGGCGACCAACCCTCCAACAACAGGCAGCAGTGGTATCCTGCCTCCATAGATAACTGTAGCATCATCCAATGGGCTGCCAACCCTCCAACAACATATAACAGTGGTATCCTGCCTCCATAGATAACGGTAGCATCATCCAATGGGCGACCAACCCTCCAACAACAGGCATCAGTGGTATCCTGCCTCCATAGATAACTGTAGCATCATCCAATGGGCGACCAACCCTCCAACAACAGGCATCAGTGGTATCCTGCCTCCATAGATAACTGTAGCTTCATCCAATGGGCTGCCAACCCTCCAACAACAGGCATCAGTGGTATCCTGCCTCCATAGATAACTGTAGCATCATCCAATGGGCTGCCAACCCTCCAACAACAGGCAGCAGTGGTATCCTGCCTCCATAGATAACTGTAGCATCATCCAATGGGCTGCCAACCCTCCAACAACAGGCATCAGTGGTATCCTGCCTCCATAGATAACTGTAGCATCATCCAATGGGCTGCCAACCCTCCAACAACAGGCAGCAGTGGTATCCTGCCTCCATAGATAACTGTAGCTTCATCCAATGGGCTGCCAACCCTCCAACAACAGGCAGCAGTGGTATCCTGTCTCCATAGATAACTGTAGCATCATCCAATGGGCGACCAACCCTCCAACAACATAAAACAGTGGTATCCTGCCTCCATAGATAACTGTAGCATCATCCAATGGGCTGCCAACCCTCCAACAACAGGCATCAGTGGTATCCTGCCTCCATAGATAACTGTAGCATCATCCAATGGGCTGCCAACCCTCCAACAACAGGCATCAGTGGTATCCTGTCTCCATAGATAACTGTAGCATCATCCAATGGGCTGCCAATCCTCCAACAACAGGCAGCAGTGGTATCCTGCCTCCATAGATAACTGTAGCATCATCCAATGGGCTGCCAACCCTCCAACAACAGGCATCAGTGGTATCCTGCCTCCATAGATAACTGTAGCATCATCCAATGGGCTGCCAACCCTCCAACGACAGGCAGCAGAGGTATCCTGCCTCCATAGATAACTGTAGCATCATCCAATGGGCTGCCAACCCTCCAACAACAGGCATCAGTGGTATCCTGCCTCCATAGATAACTGTAGCATCATCCAATGGGCTGCCAACCCTCCAACAACAGGCAGCAGTGGTATCCTGCCTCCATAGATAACTGTAGCATCATCCAATGGGCTGCCAACCCTCCAACAACAGGCAGCAGTGGTATCCTGCCTCCATAGATAACTGTAGCTTCATCCAATGGGCGACCAACCCTCCAACAACAGGCAGCAGTGGTATCCTGTCTCCATAGATAACTGTAGCATCATCCAATGGGCTGCCAATCCTCCAACAACAGGCATCAGTGGTATCCTGTCTCCATAGATAACTGTAGCATCATCCAATGGGCGACCAACCCTCCAACAACATATAACAGTGGTATCCTGCCTCCATAGATAACTGTAGCATCATCCAATGGGCTGCCAACCCTCCAACAACAGGCAGCAGTGGTATCCTGTCTCCATAGATAACTGTAGCATCATCCAATGGGCGACCAACCCTCCAACAACAGGCAGCAGTGGTATCCTGCCTCCATAGATAACTGTAGCATCATCCAATGGGCTGCCAACCCTCCAACAACAGGCATCAGTGGTATCCTGCCTCCATAGATAACGGTAGCATCATCCAATGGGCTGCCAACCCTCCAACAACAGGCATCAGTGGTATCCTGCCTCCATAGATAACTGTAGCTTCATCCAATGGGCGACCAACCCTCCAACAACAGGCAGCAGTGGTATCCTGTCTCCATAGATAACTGTAGCATCATCCAATGGGCTGCCAATCCTCCAACAACAGGCATCAGTGGTATCCTGTCTCCATAGATAACTGTAGCATCATCCAATGGGCGACCAACCCTCCAACAACATATAACAGTGGTATCCTGCCTCCATAGATAACTGTAGCATCATCCAATGGGCTGCCAACCCTCCAACAACAGGCAGCAGTGGTATCCTGTCTCCATAGATAACTGTAGCTTCATCCAATGGGCGACCAACCCTCCAACAACAGGCATCAGTGGTATCCTGCCTCCATAGATAACTGTAGCATCATCCAATGGGCTGCCAACCCTCCAACAACAGGCAGCAGTGGTATCCTGCCTCCATAGATAACTGTAGCATCATCCAATGGACGACCAACCCTCCAACAACAGGCAGCAGTGGTATCCTGCCTCCATAGATAACTGTAGCATCATCCAATGGACGACCAACCCTCCAACAACAGGCAGCAGTGGTATCCTGTCTCCATAGATAACTGTAGCATCATCCAATGGACGACCAACCCTCCAACAACAGGCAGCAGTGGTATCCTGCCTCCATAGATAACTGTAGCATCATCCAATGGACGACCAACCCTCCAACAACAGGCAGCAGTGGTATCCTGCCTCCATAGATAACTGTAGCATCATCCAATGGGCGACCAACCCTCCAACAACAGGCAGCAGTGGTATCCTGTCTCCATAGATAACTGTAGCATCATCCAATGGACGACCAACCCTCCAACAACAGGCATCAGTGGTGGGAAGCTTGCCCCCCAAAAAAAAGAAAACGTAAGGAATTCCTTGGCTATTTAATTAGCACTATACCATTTGTATTATCTGAATAATGTCTGCGATATTATTCCCCCCCCCCCCCCAGTCTTGACAACAACTGTAGCCACCAGTAGCTAGGTTTTGAAATTGGTAGATACCATAGCAGTGGTACACTTCACATGAACCTATCCTGATTATTGACTCAAAGTCATTGAACACAAAAACACAAAAAACTAGGGCAAATAACAAGTCATGTACACTGAGTGTACAAAACATTAGGAACTTTCAATGACGGACTGACCAGGTGAATCCAGGTGAAAGATATGATCCCTTATTGATGTCACTTGTTAAAGCCACTTCAATCAGTGTAGATGAAGGGGAGGAGACGGGTTAAAGAAGGATTTTTAAGCCTTGAGACATGGATTGTGTATGTGTGTCGTTCAGAGGGTGAATGGGTAAGACAACATATTGAAGTGTCGTTGAACGAGGTATGGTAGTAGGTACCAGACGCACCGGTTTGTGTCCAGAACTGAAACGCTGCTGGGATTTTCACACTCAACAGTTTCCTGTGTGTATCAAGAATGGTCCACCACCCAAAGGACACCCAGACAACTTGACACAACTGTGGGAAGCATTGGAGTCAACATGGGCCAGCATCAAGGGCAAAAGGGGGTGCAACTCTATATTAGGAAGGTGTTCCTAATGTTTTGTACACTCAGTCTATATGTAAGTCTTTATTAGGAAGGTGTTCCTAATGTTTTGTACACTCAGTCTATATGTAAGTCTTTATTAGGAAGGTGTTCCTAATGTTTTGTACACTCAGTCTATATGTAAGTCTTTATTAGGAAGGTGTTCCTAATGTTTTGTACAATCAGTCTATATGTAAGTCTTTATTAGGAAGGTGTTCCTAATGTTTTGTACACTCAGTCTATATGTAAGTCTTTATTAGGAAGGTGTTCCTAATGTTTTGTACACTCAAGTCTATGTAAGTCTTTATTAGAAAGGTGTTCCTAATGTTTTGTCAACTCAGATTATATGTAAATGGTGCAACTCTAGATTAGAAAGGCATTCATAATGTTTAGTCCACTCAGTGTATTTGTAAGTGATCATGTTTTGTGACAGATGGTGTCAGAAAGGTCACAGACTTGTATGGGGTCCCATCGGATAGGGAACAAGCCATGAGCATCTCTGCTTCGCTCTGGAGGGTCTAACCTTGTGAAGGCTGCCACCAAAGAGCCTTTTGATGTCAGCATGCTGGAGGTAGACCCCCCCCCCCCATACCAGGCTCTAATTCCACAGAGACACACAGCACCCTTCCCCGTGGAGGGAGGGAGACAGCACTTATACCTGGGGAGAAATCAATACTCAACACTCTAGGGAAGCATTCATGGGATATTCACATTATTTTGAATACAGTAATGATTGTAGGACGGGGGGCGTGTATTACAAATGATCTAATTAAATCAGCAAAAAAAAAGAAAAGAAACGGCCCTTTTTCAGGACCCTGTCTTTCAAAGATAAATCGTAACAATCCAAATAACTTCACAGATCTTCATTGTAAAGGGTTTAAACACTGTTTCCCATGCTTGTTCAATGAACCATAAACAATTAATGAACATGCACCTGTGGAACGGTTGTTAAGACACTAACAGCTTACAGACGGTAGGCAATTAAGGTCACGGTTATGAATACTTAGGACACTAAAGAGGCCTTTCTACTGACTCTGAAAAACACCAAAAGAAAGATGCCCAGGGTCCCTGAGCATCTGCGTGAACGTGCCTTAGGCATGCTGCAAGGAGGCATGAGGACTGCAGATGAGGCCAGGGCAATAAATTGTAATGTCCGTACTGTGAGACGCCTAAGACGGCGCTACATGTAGACAGGATGGACAGCTGATCGTCCTCGCAGTGGCAGACCACGTGTAACAACACCTGCACAGGATTGGTACATCCAAACATCACACATGCGAGACAGGTACAGGATGTCAACAACAACTGCCCGAATAACACCACAATCCCTCCATCAGTGCTCAGACTGTCCGCAATAGGCCTGTCTCTAGCCTAATGTTCAGCGGCCTGTCTAAAGCCTAATGTCCACAAATACAGTGGGGAGAACAAGTATTTGATACACTGCCGACTTTGCAGGTTTTCCTACTTACAAAGCATGTAGAGGTCTGTAATTTTTTATCATAGGTACACTTCAACTGTGAGAGACGGAATCTAAAACAAAAATCCAGAAAATCACATTGTATGATTTTTAAGTAATTAATTTGCATTTTATTGCATGACATTAGTATTTCATCACCTACCAACCAGTAAGAAATCCAGCTCTCACAGACCTGTTAGTTTTTCTTTAAGAAGCCCTCCTGTTCTCCACTAATGACCTGTATTAACTGCACCTATTTGAACTTGTTACCTGTATAAAAGACACCTGTCCACACACTCAATCAAACAGACTCCAACCTCCCCAGAATGGCCAAGACCAGAGAGATGTGCAAGGACATCAGGGATAAAATTGTAGACCTGCACAAGGCTGGGATGGGCTACAGGACAATAGGCAAGCAGCTTGGTGAGAAGGCAACAACTGTTGGCGCAATTATTAGAAAATGGAAGAAGTTCAAGATGGGGCTCCATGCAAGATCTCACCTCTTGGAGCATCATTGATCATGAGGAAGGTGAGGGATCAGCCCAGAACTACACGGCAGGACCTAGTCAATGACCTGAAGAGAGCTGGGCCCATAGTCTCAAAGAAAACCATTAGTAGCACACTATGCCGTCATGGATTAAAATCCTGCAGCACACGCCAGATCCCCCTGCTCAAGCCAGCGCATGTCCAGGCCCGTCTGAAGTTTGCCCATGACCATCTGGATGATCCAGAGGAGGAATGGGAGAAGGTCATGTGGTCTGATGAGACAAAAATAGAGCTTTTTGGTCTAAACTCCACTCGCCATGTTTGGAGGAGGAAGAAGGATGAGTACAACCCCAAGAACACCATCCCAACCGTGAAGCATGGAGGTGGAAACATCATTCTTTGGGGATGCTTTTCTGCAAAGGGGACAGGACGACTGCACCGTATTGAGGGGAGGACGGATGGGGCCATGTATCGCGAGATCTTGGCCAACAACCTCCTTCCATCAGTAAGAGCATTGAAGATGAGTCGTGGCTGGGTCTTCCAGCATTACAACGACCCGAAACACACAGCCAGGGCAACTAAGGAGTGGCTCCGTAAGAAGCATCTCAAGGTCCTGGAGTGGCCTTGCCAGTTTCCAGACCTGAACCCAATAGAAAATCTTTGGAGTGAGCTGAAAGTCCATATTGCCCAGCGACAGCCCCGAAACCTGAAGGATCTGGAGAAGGTCTGTATGGAGGAGTGGGCCAAAATCCCTGCTGCAGTGTGTGCAAACCTGGTCAAGAACTACAGGAAACGTATGATCTCTGTAATTGCAAACAAAGGTTTCTGTACCAAATATTAAGTTCTGCTTTTCTGATGTATCAAATACTTATGTCATGCAATAAAATGCAAATAAATTACTTAAAAATCATACAATGTGATTTTCTGGATTTTTGTTTTAGATTCCGTCTCTCACAGTTGAAGTGTACCTATGATAAAAAATGACAGACCTCTACAAATCTTTGTAAGTAGGAAAACCTGCAAAATCGGCAGTGTATCAAATACTTGTTCTCTCCACTGTATTTTGGTATCTGGCTTGATGACAATCTGTCATTTAAAAAAACGTGTCACTGAGCCGGTGAAGTTCAAGGTTGGTTTCTTTTAGACACAAAGCATGTCTGACTTTTGTTAATAGAAAGGAAATTGTCCAGGCCACGTTTGTCTATTTTAGATTATGAGAATATGATCTATATGCATGCAGCAGCATGTACACTTAAACCACTAGATGCTGCTTTCCATTGTTCCCTTGGGTTTATTACCGGTGATGGTTATATAACTCACATTTGGGCCCTTAGGTTTATTACTGGTGATGGTTCTAGAACTCACCATTGTTCCCTAAGGTTTATTACTGGTGATGGTTCTAGAACTCACCATTGTTCCTTACGGTTTATTACTGGTGATGGTTCTAGAACTTACCATCGTGTTTTGTATCAAAACATAGGTTGGCCCTCTTTGTATGTAAGGAAAGAGCAGCATTCTCTTGTGTTTATCTACAAAACTTCTTATGTATCTATCATCATTAAATCAATTTAGACTTAAAAATGACCAATCCCGGTTTCATGCTTGGATAACACTGGAGGCCCCTTCGGTCTCCACAGAGTTGGGTAAAGCTGCTTTAAAAAAAAGCTCTGAAATTAGATGTTCTGGTCCCTCTGTCAATTCAGAGTAATGACCAGAGACCTTTATGTTGATAAATGTGTCTTGTTTTCTTAATATATTTTGTAATTTTGTATATTGAATGTCTTTGTTGTATTTATGCAGGGCTCATCTGTAAAACAGACCTTAGACTCATTATAACCTCCTTGTCAAAATAAAGGCTACATAAATATAACCTGTCTATAGACTGACGTCCACCAGAATAGAACCATCCGTCATTGAGGTTGTTAAGGTATGGTTCTATTTTAACCTGCACCATCAGTCAATGAGGTTGTTAAGGTATGGTTCTATTTTAACCTGCACCATCAGTCAATGAGGTTGTTAAGGTATGGTTATATTTTAACCTGCACCATCAGTCAATGAGGTTGTTAAGGTATGGTTCTATTTCAACCTGCACCATCAGTCAATGAGGTTGTTAAGGTATGGTTCTATTTTCACCTGCACCATCAGTCAATGAGGTTGTTAAGGTATGGTTCTATTTTAACCTGCACCATCAGTCAATGAGGTTGTTAAGGTATGGTTCTATTTTAACCTGCACCATCAGTCAATGAGGTTGTTAAGGTATGGTTCTATTTTAACCTGCACCATCAGTCAATTACGTTAAGGTATGGTTCTATTTTAACCTGCACCATCAGTCAATGAGGTTGTTAAGGTATGGTTCTATTTTAACCTGCACCATCAGTCACTGAGGTTGTTAAGGTATGGTTCTATTTTAACCTGCACCATCAGTCATTGAGGTTGTTAAGGTATGGTTCTATTTTCACCTGCACCATCAGTCAATTACGTTGTTAAGGTATGGTTCTATTTTAACCTGCACCATCAGTCAATGAGGTTGTTAAGGTATGGTTCTATTTTAACCTGCACCATCAGTCAATTACGTTAAGGTATGGTTCTATTTTAACCTGCACCATCAGTCAATGAGGTTGTTAAGGTATGGTTCTATTTTAACCTGCACCATCAGTCAATGAGGTTGTTAAGGTATGGTTCTATTTTAACCTGCACCATCAATCAATGAGGTTGTTAAGGTATGGTTCTATTTTCACCTTCACCATCAGTCAATGAGGTTGTTAAGGTATGGTTCTATTTTAACCTGCACCATCAGTCAATGAGGTTGTTAAGGTATGGTTCTATTTTAACCTGCACCATCAGTCAATGAGGTTGTTAAGGTATGGTTCTATTTTAACCTGCACCATCAGTCAATTACGTTGTTAAGGTATGGTTCTATTTTAACCTGCACCATCAGTCAATGAGGTTGTTAAGGTATGGTTCTATTTTAACCTGCACCATCAGTCAATTACGTTAAGGTATGGTTCTATTTTAACCTGCACCATCAGTCAATTACGTTGTTAAGGTATGGTTCTATTTTAATCTGCACCATCAGTCAATGAGGTTGTTAAGGTATGGTTCTATTTTAACCTGCACCATCAGTCAATGAGGTTGTTAAGGTATGGTTCTATTTTAACCTGCACCATCAGTCAATGAGGTTGTTAAGGTATGGTTCTATTTTAACCTGCACCATCAGTCAATGAGGTTGTTAAGGTATGGTTCTATTTTAACCTGCACCATCAGTCAATGAGGTTGTTAAGGTATGGTTCTATTTTAACCTGCACCATCAGTCAATGAGGTTGTTAAGGTATGGTTCTATTTTAACCTGCACCATCAGTCAATGAGGTTGTTAAGGTATGGTTCCATTTTAACCTGCACCATCAGTCAATTACGTTAAGGTATGGTTCTATTTTCACCTGCACCATCAGTCAATTACGTTAAGGTATGGTTCTATTTTCACCTGCACCATCAGTCAATTACGTTAAGGTATGGTTTTATTTTAACCTGCACCATCAGTCAATTACGTTAAGGTATGGTTCTATTTTAACCTGCACCATCAGTCAATTACGTTGTTAAGGTATGGTTCTATTTTCACCTGCACCATCAGTCAATGAGGTTGTTAAGGTATGGTTCTATTTTAACCTGCACCATCAGTCAATGAGGTTGTTAAGGTATGGTTCTATTTTAACCTGCACCATCAGTCAATGAGGTTGTTAAGGTATGGTTCTATTTTAACCTGCACCATCAGTCAATGAGGTTGTTAAGGTATGGTTCTATTTTAACCTGCACCATCAGTCAATGAGGTTGTTAAGGTATGGTTCTATTTTAACCTGCACCATCAGTCAATTACGTTAAGGTATGGTTCTATTTTAACCTGCACCATCAGTCAATTACGTTGTTAAGGTATGGTTCTATTTTCACCTGCACCATCAGTCAATGAGGTTGTTAAGGTATGGTTCTATTTTAACCTGCACCATCAGTCAATGAGGTTGTTAAGGTATGGTTCTATTTTCACCTGCACCATCAGTCAATTACGTTAAGGTATGGTTCTATTTTAACCTGCACCATCAGTCAATGAGGTTGTTAAGGTATGGTTTTATTTCAACCTGCACCATCAGTCAATGAGGTTGTTAAAGTATGGTTCTATTTTAATCTGCACCATCAGTCAATTACGTTGTTAAGGTATGGTTCTATTTTAACCTGCACCATCAGTCAATGAGGTTGTTAAGGTATGGTTCTATTTTAACCTGCACCATCAGTCAATGAGGTTGTTAAGGTATGGTTCTATTTTAACCTGCACCATCAGTCAATGAGGTTGTTAAGGTATGGTTCTATTTTAACCTGCACCATCAGTCAATGAGGTTGTTAAGGTATGGTTCTATTTTAACCTGCACCATCAGTCAATGAGGTTGTTAAGGTATGGTTCTATTTTAACCTGCACCATCAGTCAATGAGGTTGTTAAGGTATGGTTCTATTTTAACCTGCACCATCAGTCAATGAGGTTGTTAAGGTATGGTTCTATTTTAACCTGCACCATCAGTCAATGAGGTTGTTAAGGTATGGTTCTATTTTAACCTGCACCATCAGTCAATGAGGTTGTTAAGGTATGGTTCTATTTTAACCTGCACCATCAGTCAATGAGGTTGTTAAGGTATGGTTCTATTTTAACCTGCACCATCAGTCAATGAGGTTGTTAAGGTATGGTTTTATTTCAACCTGCACCATCAGTCAATGAGGTTGTTAAGGTATGTGACTCATTTCAGGAAACTAGGTGTATGTCGCACTTCACTACTTAACAGGAGAACCGTTTGAAATTAAACAAAAAAAATAGAAATGCATTTTTGGGCAGAAATGCCTTCTGGAACATGTGAACTTTCAAGAGCTTTAATAACAAAAGTGTATGCCATCTTTAAATACGAATAGAATTGTTAAATGACTTGCCTAGTTGGTTTAGCAATAGAAAAAGACAGGAATCTTCCCGCTAGCCATGATTGGCTGAGATAATGGATGGGTGGGACATGCTGAGAGATGAGTTTGGATTGGTCTACCATGTAGCATGCTTCTGTCTATAACATGAGCTGCTCATTATGTATAGGTAATCCTTTCTAACGTGGCTTTTTTGAAAAAGATACCTCAAAGACCTTCAAAATTGTTGCTAATGATCTCCACTTTCTGGAGGACGATTGTGCCATGCTGACTCTCTAGGACTCTTAAAAAGGAATAAGATGACGAGGAAATAAGTTGACCGAGTTTTGAAATCAGTGGAATGCCCGGTGGAAGCAGAGTATGACAGCTAACGAGATCGAGAAAATTCTGCCGTTTTATTGCAAATATGTGGAGGTAGTCGAAAAGAGGACACACAAAACACCTGTCTCCCGGATTACATCATCAAACTAAGGGTAACCATGGCATCCGTGACAGAGAGGAAGAAGCATCCATGTGAACATCCATGTGAACGGGTAAGAGTCTAGCTACATTTTAGATATTATACATTTCTAATTTTGCCAGAAAGTTGTTTTCATTGCAAGTTAAAGCGTACTGATAGCTAGCTAGCTAGCTGATGTTAGGTGGCTGGCTTGCGAGCTAACGTTATGTGTATGATCTGTGTAGTAATATTATTTGCTTCTCAGAAATCCATTTGCATTGCTAGTTATAGACTAATGTTAGCTAGCTAGCTAGCTAGTTGGTTAGCTTTAGCTACCTGCAAATTCATGCATGGTAGTAACATTATGAGTTGGAATTGTGGTTAATTGTTTAGCTAGCTAGCTACCTACAGGTCTAAACAAAAGACTCCACTGTGCAAGTGACCATTTCACTGTACCGTTGACACTTTCTGTATCCTGTCCATATGACAAATAAACATAGATTTGATTTGATATAGTGTGTGTTTACTAGAGACTAATGTGAAGAACAACAAGTTCTAAAATTCTCCAGTAGAATGCCCTGCTTTTATTACATCACACTCACAACCGTAAGTCATTTGTCATTAGCTCGCCATTAACTTGTAAACAATGATCTTGTTGCCAGTTTATTTTCCTGTAGTAATGAATACAAATTAGCTAAAGTTAAGACGTTGTCAGCTATGATATAGTCAATATTTGAACCCGGATAGCCAGCTAACTTAACATTAGCTAACAAGCTAGAAACGAACCAAAACATTGTTTTGAAAGTTGCTTTTAATTGCCTGGTTTCCTAGATTGACATTTACTAAACTCAGTTTTAAACAGATGGGTTTATTGGTTTTAAAATACCCGTTATGCTATTTTGGACCATCAAGCTGCTCATGTCATGCAGCCTGTTGTTTTTGTGTTTCTACTTTTTCATAACGACAACGACAACTTTGATGTCAGACGACAATAGAATGTTCATGATGTCACCGTGACAACAGTCTACAGACATGTTGATAGACATGTTATAAACCAGACTTTAGTCTTGAAATCTTTGGTTGTTTACTACACTACATTACTCCCTCTGTTTAGCACATGGCCTCACATGTGAATCCTTAAAGAGATGGGTGGGGCTAAAGCTTGAGAGGGTGTGAACGATGCTGAATGGGGGTTACAGTTTATCAATTTTCAAAGCAGAATTACGTTCCCATTGTTCCTCAACTGTAGTGTAGGATATACCATTTTTCTAGTTCTGAGTCTCTACTTTTATCCAATGTAAAAAAAAAAAAACATTTCAATTTTTGCTACATAAGGCCAAATCGAGCCAATCGGTCAGGTACGGTTAAATTTTAACCTGCACCATTAGTCATTGAGGATAAGGGATGTTTTAATCTTAACCTGCACCATTGTTTCTGTGAATAATTGAGGTCTGAAAAAGGACATTTGAAAGACAGTGCAGGCATATGTTATATTCAATATGGGTTCCTAGGATCATATTACAAACTAAAAAAACAACAATATTCGTATAAAACGAGTTACATATTTTTAATTAATTATCCCTCCACAAAAAAATCCATTATCACACAAAACAATTCAAAACCAATTTCTCACTTTTCAATGTTTTAAGATGTTGAGGCATACAGCATTATCTTAATAAATCACTTTTCCTACAGTCAGACTACTACTTAGAGTTGAAAATCTAATTATATTATCGGACAGGGTGTCATTAAGTACACTTGTTCACATTATTTCCTGTATGTGGCACAAAAATAACAAATAATATATCCACTTAAGCCCACGGCTAGGGCCATGGTAATATATCCACTGAATGGAGGCCATGGTAATATATCCACTGAATGGAGGCCATGGTAATATATCCACTGAATGGAGGCCATGGTAATATATCCACTGAATGGAGGCCATGGTAATATATCCACTGAATGGAGGCCATGGTAATATATCCACTGAATGGAGGCCATGGTAATATATCCACTGAATGGAGGCCATGGTAATATATCCACTGAATGGAGGCCATGGTAATATATCCACTGAATGGAGGCCATGGTAATATATCCACTGAATGGAGGCCATGGTAATATATCCACTTAAGCCCACGGCTAGGGCCATGGTAATATATCCACTGAATGGAGGCCATGGTAATATATCCACTGAATGGAGGCCATGGTAATATATCCACTGAATGGAGGCCATGGTAATATATCCACTGAATGGAGGCCATGGTAATATATCCACTGAATGGAGGCCATGGTAATATATCCACTGAATGGAGGCCATGGTAATATATCCACTGAATGGAGGCCATGGTAATATATCCACTGAATGGAGGCCATGGTAATATATCCACTGAATGGAGGCCATGGTAATATATCCACTGAATGGAGGCCATGGTAATATATCCACTGAATGGAGGCCATGGTAATATGTCCACTGAATGGAGGCCATGGTAATATATCCACTGAATGGAGGCCATGGTAATATATCCACTGAATGGAGGCCATGGTAATATATCCACTGAATGGAGGCCATGGTAATATATCCACTGAATGGAGGCCATGGTAATATATCCACTGAATGGAGGCCATGGTAATATATCCACTGAATGGAGGCCATGGTAATATATCCACTGAATGGAGGCCATGGTAATATATCCACTGAATGGAGGCCATGGTAATATATCCACTGAATGGAGGCCATGGTAATATATCCACTGAATGGAGGCCATGGTAATATATCCACTGAATGGAGGCCATGGTAATATATCCACTGAATGGAGGCCATGGTAATATATCCACTGAATGGAGGCCATGGTAATATATCCACTGAATGGAGGCCATGGTAATATATCCACTGAATGGAGGCCATGGTAATATATCCACTGAATGGAGGCCATGGTAATATATCCACTGAATGGAGGACATGGTAATATATCCACTGAATGGAGGCCATGGTAATATATCCACTGAATGGAGGCCATGGTAATATATCCACTGAATGGAGGCCATGGTAATATATCCACTGAATGGAGGCCATGGTAATATATCCACTGAATGGAGGCCATGGTAATATATCCACTGAATGGAGGCCATGGTAATATATCCACTGAATGGAGGCCATGGTAATATATCCACTGAATGGAGGCCATGGTAATATATCCACTGAATGGAGGCCATGGTAATATATCCACTGAATGGAGGCCATGGTAATATATCCACTGAATGGAGGCCATGGTAATATATCCACTGAATGGAGGCCATGGTAATATATCCACTGAATGGAGGCCATGGTAATATATCCACTGAATGGAGGCCATGGTAATATATCCACTGAATGGAGGCCATGGTAATATATCCACTGAATGGAGGCCATGGTAATATATCCACTGAATGGAGGCCATGGTAATATATCCACTGAATGGAGGCCATGGTAATATATCCACTGAATGGAGGCCATGGTAATATATCAACTGAATGGAGGCCATGGTAATATATCCACTGAATGGAGGCCATGGTAATATATCCACTGAATGGAGGCCATGGTAATATATCCACTGATTGGAGGCCATGGTAATATATCCACTGAATGGAGGCCATGGTAATATATCCACTGAATGGAGGCCATGGTAATATATCCACTGAATGGAGGCCATGGTAATATATCCACTGAATGGAGGCCATGGTAATATATCCACTGAATGGAGGCCATGGTAATATATCCACTGAATGGAGGCCATGGTAATATATCCACTGAATGGAGGCCATGGTATTATATCCACTGAATGGAGGCCATGGTAATATATCCACTGAATGGAGGCCATGGTAATATATCCACTGAATGGAGGCCATGGTAATATATCCACTGAATGGAGGCCATGGTAATATATCCACTGAATGGAGGCCATGGTAATATATCCACTGAATGGAGGCCATGGTAATATATCCACTGAATGGAGGCCATGGTAATATATCCACTGAATGGAGGCCATGGTAATATATCCACTGAATGGAGGCCATGGTAATATATCCACTGAATGGAGGCCATGGTAATATATCCACTGAATGGAGGCCATGGTAATATATCCACTGAATGGAGGCCATGGTAATATATCCACTGAATGGAGGCCATGGTAATATATCCACTGAATGGAGGCCATGGTAATATATCCACTGAATGGAGGCCATGGTAATATGTCCACTGAATGGAGGCCATGGTAATATATCCACTGAATGGAGGCCATGGTAATATATCCACTGAATGGAGGCCATGGTAATATGTCCACTGAATGGAGGCCATGGTAATATATCCACTGAATGGAGGCCATGGTAATATATCCACTGAATGGAGGCCATGGTATTATATCCACTGAATGGAGGCCATGGTATTATATCCACTGAATGGAGGCCATGGTAATATATCCACTGAATGGAGGCCATGGTAATATATCCACTGAATGGAGGCCATGGTAATATATCCACTGAATGGAGGCCATGGTAATATATCCACTGAATGGAGGCCATGGTAATATGTCCACTGAATGGAGGCCATGGTAATATATCCACTGAATGGAGGCCATGGTAATATATCCACTGAATGGAGGCCATGGTAATATATCCACTGAATGGAGGACATGGTAATATATCCACTGAATGGAGGCCATGGTAATATATCCACTGAATGGAGGCCATGGTATTATATCCACTGAATGGAGGCCATGGTACTATATCCACTGAATGGAGGCCATGGTATTATATCCACTGAATGGAGGCCCATGGCTAGAGCCATGGTAATATATCCACTTAGAGGACCATGGCTAGGCCCATGGTAATATATCCACTTAGAGGACCATGGCTAGGCCCATGGTAATATATCCACTTAGAGGACCATGGCTAGGCCCATGGTAATATATCCACTTACAGGACCATGGCTAGGCCCATGGTAATATATCCACTTAGAGGACCATGGCTAGGCCCATGGTAATATATCCACTTAGAGGACCATGGCTAGGGCCATGATAATATATCCACTTAGAGGACCATGGCTAGGGCCATGGTAATATATCCACTTAGAGGACCATGGCTAGGGCCATGGTAATATATCCACTTAGAGGACCATGGCTAGGGCCATGGTAATATATCCACTTAGAGGGCCATGGCTAGGGCCATGGTAATATATCCACTTAGAGGACCATGGCTAGGCCCATGGTAATATATCCACTTAGAGGACCATGGCTAGGGCCATGGTAATATATCCACTTAGAGGACCATGGCTAGGCCCATGGTAATATATCCACTTAGAGGACCATGGCTAGGGCCATGATAATCTGAAATATTTGAAAATAAAATAAATGATCACGGCACACACTTTAAGTGATCATCCCCACACAGAGTCAGCTTCTCTCCAGTGCAGAACAGAGTAACCAGCCAAAGACTAAAGATCATTTCCCAATGATCAAATTAAAAGTTTATTTTATTTGTTTAAATCCTCTCTAAGAACGGCTCTATTCATTCTTTCCATCAACTGGATTTCTGACAACTGATTCATTTAGTCTGGATTTATGGGGGGGGGGGGGGGGGGGGGGGGGTAAAACCAAGGAAACATGACACACTCACAAGATGGATGACAGCCTTTGGCTTTACTATTCCAAATCACAAATCTCAACACATTGAATCTCTATCCATGTGCGTATCAGCTACCAGTGGCAGAATGACAAGACAAACTTCCACTGGAATCTCTCGCGGGGCACAGCGCTTGTTTTGTGTCCGGGGGGGGGGGGGGGGGGGTGGCATCTACGGTCTTCTAGCCGGAGCCGACCTGTGTGACGTGGCGTCTCCGATCTTCTAGGGGGAGCCGACCTGCGTGTGTGTTTCTGGTCTAGGGGGAGACAGAGCTGGCCTCCTGGTAGATGAAGGAGTAGAGGCTGATGTCAGGACGGCGGGTGAAGCAGCTCTGACACACTGAGCTGTAGTACTGACCCAGCAAACTGTACAGAGCCCCTATGAGACAGAGACAGAGACTATGTCAGATACATCATTCATTCACCAAACAACCACAGCAGAGAATCTAGCAGAGGGCAAATATTGACAAATATTATTGCAATTCTTGTTGATTTTACAGTTTGTGATTTAACAAAACGAATTGCTTACCAAAATTACATAATTCTATAACCAATATAGTAAGATGTATGCCTTTGCAATGTGCAAAATCCTGCATACATGTCAGTGTTGTATGTATAGAACTACAGAACACCAGACAGTGTTGTATGTATAGAACACCAGACAGTGTTGTATGTATAGAACACCAGACAGTGTTGCATGTATAGAACACCAGACAGTGTTGTATGTATAGAACACCAGACAGTGTTGTATGTATAGAACACCAGACAGTGTTGTATGTCTAGAACACCAGACAGTGTTGTATGTCTAGAACACCAGACAGTGTTGTATGTCTAGAACACCAGACAGTGTTGTATGTATAGAACACCAGACAGTGTTGTATGTACAGAACACCAGACAGTGTTGTATGTACAGAACACTAGGCAGTGTTGTATGTATAGAACACCAGACAGTGTTGTATGTATAGAACACCAGACAGTGTTGTATGTATAGAACACCAGACAGTGTTGTATGTATAGAACACCAGACAGTGTTGTATGTACAGAACACCAGACAGTGTTGTATGTATAGAACACCAGACAGTGTTGTATGTACAGAACACCAGACAGTGTTGTATGTACAGAACACTAGGCAGTGTTGTAT
This sequence comes from Oncorhynchus mykiss, assembly GCF_057628025.1. NCBI lineage: Eukaryota > Metazoa > Chordata > Actinopteri > Salmoniformes > Salmonidae > Oncorhynchus > Oncorhynchus mykiss. The sequence continues at coordinate 46,540,848 of NC_143041.1, read as the reverse complement.
GTATAGAATTATAGAACACCAGACAGTGTTGTATGTATAGAACTACAGAACACCAGAAAGTGTTGTATGTCTAGAACACCAGACAGTGTTGTATGTACAGAACACCAGACAGTGTTGTATGTACAGAACACTAGGCAGTGTTGTATGTATAGAACACCAGACAGTGTTGTATGTATAGAACACCAGACAGTGTTGTATGTACAGAACACTAGGCAGTGTTGTATGTATAGAATTATAGAACACCAGACAGTGTTGTATGTATAGAACACCAGACAGTGTTGTATGTATAGAACACCAGACAGTGTTGTATGTTTAGAATTATAGAACACCAGACAGTGTTGTATGTATAGAACACCAGACAGTGTTGTATGTATAGAACACCAGACAGTGTTGTATGTTTAGAATTATAGAACACCAGACAGTGTTGTATGTCTAGAACACCAGACAGTGTTGTATGTCTAGAACACCAGACAGTGTTGTATGTATAGAACACCAGACAGTGTTGTATGTATAGAACACCAGACAGTGTTGTATGTATAGAATTATAGAACACCAGACAGTGTTGTATGTTTAGAACACCAGACAGTGTTGTATGTATAGAACTATAGAACACCAGACAGTGTTGTATGTTTAGAACACCAGACAGTGTTGTATGTTTAGAACACCAGACAGTGTTGTATGTATAGAACACCAGACAGTGTTGTATGTACAGAACACCAGACAGTGTTGTATGTACAGAACACTAGGCAGTGTTGTATGTACAGAACACCAGACAGTGTTGTATGTACAGAACACCAGACAGTGTTGTATGTATAGAATTATAGAACACCAGACAGTGTTGTATGTATAGAACACCAGACAGTGTTGTATGTACAGAACACCAGACAGTGTTGTATGTATAGAATTATAGAACACCAGACAGTGTTGTATGTATAGAACACCAGACAGTGTTGTATGTATAGAACACCAGACAGTGTTGTATGTATAGAACACCAGACAGTGTTGTATGTATAGAACACCAGACAGTGTTGTATGTATAGAACACCAGACAGTGTTGTATGTATAGAACACCAGACAGTGTTGTATGTATAGAACTATATGGTAGAGGGAGATCTGGTGTGAGCCAGGGGAATACAGTAGATATGACATGGTAATGTGGATAGGGAGATAGCGTGTGCCTTACCGACGCTGACGTGTCTCTGTGTGAGGGTTAGGGACATGGTAATGTGGATAGGGAGATAGCGTGTGCCTTACCGACGCTGACGTGTCTCTGTGTGAGGGTTAGGGACATGGTAATGTGGATAGGGAGATAGCGTGTGCCTTACCGACGCTGACGTGTCTCTGTGTGAGGGTTAGGGACATGGTAATGTGGATAGGGAGATAGCGTGTGCCTTACCGACGCTGACGTGTCTCTGTGTGAGGGTTAGGGACATGGTAATGTGGATAGGGAGATAGCGTGTGCCTTACCGACGCTGACGTGTCTCTGTGTGAGGGTTAGGGACATGGTAATGTGGATAGGGAGATAGCGTGTGCCTTACCGACGCTGACGTGTCTCTGTGTGAGGGTTAGGGACATGGTAATGTGGATAGGGAGATAGCGTGTGCCTTACCGACGCTGACGTGTCTCTGTGTGAGGGTTAGGGACATGGTAATGTGGATAGGGAGATAGCGTGTGCCTTACCGACGCTGACGTGTCTCTGTGTGAGGGTTAGGGACATGGTAATGTGGATAGGGAGATAGCGTGTGCCTTACCGACGCTGACGTGTCTCTGTGTGAGGGTTAGGGACATGGTAATGTGGATAGGGAGATAGCGTGTGCCTTACCGACGCTGACGTAGTTCTGTGTGAGGGTTAGGGACATGGTAATGTGGATAGGGAGATAGCGTGTGCCTTACCGACGCTGACGTGTCTCTTTGTGAGGGTTAGGGACATGGTAATGTGGATAGGGAGATAGCGTGTGCCTTACCGACGCTGACGTGTCTCTGTGTGAGGGTTAGGGACATGGTAATGTGGATAGGGAGATAGCGTGTGCCTTACCGACGCTGACGTGTCACTGTGTGAGGGTTAGGGACATGGTAATGGGGATAGGGAGATAGCGTGTGCCTTACCGACACTGACGTGTCTCTGTGTGAGGGTTAGGGACATGGTAATGTGGATAGGGAGATAGCGTGTGCCTTACCGACGCTGACGTGTCTCTGTGTGAGGGTTAGGGACATGGTAATGGGGATAGGGAGATAGCGTGTGCCTTACCGACGCTGACGTGTCTCTGTGTGAGGGTTAGGGACATGGTAATATGGATAGGGAGATAGCGTGTGCCTTACCGACGCTGACGTGTCTCTGTGTGAGGGTTAGGGACATGGTAATGGGGATAGGGAGATAGCGTGTGCCTTACCGACGCTGACGTGTCTCTGTGTGAGGGTTAGGGACATGGTAATGTGGATAGGGAGATAGCGTGTGCCTTACCGACGCTGACGTGTCTCTGTGTGAGGGTTAGGGACATGGTAATGGGGATAGGGAGATAGCGTGTGCCTTACCGACGCTGACGTGTCTCTGTGTGAGGGTTAGGGACATGGTAATGGGGATAGGGAGATAGCGTGTGCCTTACCGACGCTGACGTGTCTCTGTGTGAGGAAGTAGTGCATGTCGTAGACGTCTTTCATCAGGGCGCTGTCACCAAAGGTGAAATAGGCCACGTCTCGGCCTGCCTCAGAGGCTGCCAGAATCTGGAGCAGAGCTGGAGGGGTGGAGAGATGTAGGGGGGAGAGAGAAGGACGGAGAGAGAGAGACGGAGAGACAGTGAGAGACATGGAGACAGAGAGAGAGCGAGAAAGAGGGAGAGAGAGAGAGAGAGAGAGAGAGAAACTGTCTATACAGGACCGATACTTTCTACAGAACCAGTACAAGACATGATACAAGGATCAGAGTAAACATGCTGAAGACAGCGACAACACAACCAGATTCAACCGGCGACATTTAAACTGTCATATTACACACCTTGGCTCAGAATGAATGAAGAAATGACTAGAATACCCAGAGTCCCCCACTGAGGAGCCAGACTTAGTCACCGTGTGAGCAAGGGAAGGCAGGCTCTGGCCCCAGAACCTTGTGAATATTTCAGTAAGAGTCTGGAAATAAAGTCTGCTTTATTAATAAAGAAACCGTGACAGAGAGAGGCGACAGTAACGAGCTACGAACGCTGCTGAATAAACATCTGCGACGGTGGGGGGGGGGCTGAAGCTTCTCCTTTCAGACTTTGCTTTCCTCCTTTTTTTTACATTGTCATCACTCTTTCAAATTCCTTCTTTCACAATTAAAAGTATGGGATGGAGCGATTCGAGAGAGAGTCCAGGTAAACAGAGGGGAACATTGGGCTATATAAAAGTGTCTCACAGCACCACTGGGTGCTAAGTGTTAGCGGTAGTTTAGTCTCACAGCACCACTGGGTGCTAAGTGTTAGCGGTAGTTTAGCCTCACAGCACCACTGGGTGCTAAGTGTTAGCGGTAGTTTAGTCTCACAGCACCACTGGGTGCTAAGTGTTAGCGGTAGTTTAGTCTCACAGCACCACTGGGTGCTAAGTGTTAGCGGTAGTTTAGCCTCACAGCACCACTGGGTGCTAAGTGTTAGCGGTAGTTTAGCCTCACAGCACCACTGGGTGCTAAGTGTTAGCGGTAGTTTAGCCTCACAGCACCACTGGGTGCTAAGTGTTAGCGGTAGTTTAGCCTCACAGCACCACTGGGTGCTAAGTGTTAGCGGTAGTTTAGCCTCACAGCACCACTGGGTGCTAAGTGTTAGCGGTAGTTTAGCCTCACAGCACCACTGGGTGCTAAGTGTTAGCGGTAGTTTAGCCTCACAGCACCACTGGGTGCTAAGTGTTAGCGGTAGTTTAGCCTCACAGCACCACTGGGTGCTAAGTGTTAGCGGTAGTTTAGCCTCACAGCACCACTGGGTGCTAAGTGTTAGCGGTAGTGCAGTAGTCTAGTGGTATCCTCCTCTGAGCCCCTGCCTGAGATTTTACCGTAATTCTGTTACCAAACTTTGCGTCTACACAGCTTTTCCCAGTAAATGTTCATAAAAAAAATGTACTGTGTAAATGATTTCAAGTTAGTCCTTGTGCATAGAGTTGTACGGTTTGTTAAACTTTGAAATCAAAATGGTTTTATGTTTGGCATACATTCCTAAGTGAAAGATCGTGAGTCTCAGCGTAAATCCGTTAACGTGGAATTGCCCCTAGGTCTATAATGGATAGGTGGGCTGGGGCAGGCGATCAATTCCACTGTTAATGAAAAATATTAACGTTGTCAGTTGATCAATATGACGGGAGACAAATAGGCATTAAGTAAATAAATGTATTCCACAGCCAAGGCTAACGAGAGAAGGGCCAGTTCACACTAACAGGCAATGCGTCCCAAATGGCACCCTATTCGGTACACTACTTTTGGCCATGGCCCATAGGGTGTACACTATATTATAGGGAATAGGGTGCCATTTGGGACTCAAATCAGGGCCTGTTGAAAAGCGTGGCTTTTCAACTGGAGATTTAATCATATTCTCTCCTATACTCAACAGTTTGGACCACGTCGACACAGAAGAACGTTAAACAATTCATGGATTCTTTAAAATGTTTATTTTTTTTATTTTTAATAAGGTTTAAATAGCAAGTATTGTGATATGTGGTTGTGTTTTATTTCATTTTTTAACCTACCTTTAGTTCAATTCAAGTTGCCCTGGATGAGAACGGTGCTTAACTTGGGCCGGAACACGGTACGGGCACACAAAATGAGTACAGGCACGTTCAGTCCACCTCAAGAAGTGGATAAGAGTGGCTCCTAAATGACTAAAATGTAAATGTAACATCAGCCATTTTGAGTGAAGTGCTAATGTTGCCCCATGCTTACCTTTAAACCTAGCGTCTCCACCGAACACACCACAGCCCCAGTTTCCTGTAGCAACCGCAGAGAGATCCTGACTCCTCTCCCCTGGGCGGGAAAAGCCACAGTATGCCTAAAGGATGGAGCGAGGGGGGGGGGGGGGGAGAAAGATTTAGAACAAAACACAAAAAAAAAGAGCAACCAAATTTCTCAGACAAGTGGGACCATGTAAATTGCACTGGTGAGAAATAAATCCTCAGTAATAAGTCCTCAGTTGGCTGGTCGATGCTGATGTGAGAATACGGATGTGACAGAATGTCAAGTCATCAGACCATGGCAGGCGCTGGGTGGCTGGGTACCAGCCAGTAGTAATGTGTGATGAGATCTCCTTGAACTACACTAAAGCCAGAAGGAGGCCTTTTGCTCCTCTGACGGCCGTTTCGCGCAGTCCCACGTCACCGGTTAGTGTAGTCCCACATCCCAGTTTAGTGTAGTCCCACATCCCAGTTTAGTGTAGTCCCACATCCCTGTTTAGTGTAGTCCCACGTCACCGGTTAGTGTAGTCCCACATCCCAGTTGAGTGTAGTCCCACATCCCAGTTTAGTGTAGTCCCACATCCCTGTTTAGTGTAGCGCCACATCCCTGTTTAGTGTAGCGCCACATCCCTGTTTAGTGTAGTGCCACATCCCTGTTTAGTCCCACATCCCTGTTTAGTGTAGTCCCATATCCCTGTTTAGTGTAGCGCCACATCCCTGTTTAGTGTAGCGCCACATCCCTGTTTAGTGTAGCGCCACATCCCTGTTTAGTGTAGCGCCACATCCCTGTTTAGTGTAGCGCCACATCCCCGTTTAGTGTAGTCCCACATCCCTGTTTAGTCCCACATCCCTGTTTAGTGTAGTCCCACATCCCTGTTTAGTCCCACATCCCTGTTTAGTGTAGCGCCACATCCCTGTTTAGTGTAGCGCCACATCCCTGTTTAGTGTAGTCCCACATCCCTGTTTAGTCCCACATCCCTGTTTAGTGTAGTCCCACATCCCTGTTTAGTGTAGCGCCACATCCCTGTTTAGTGTAGCGCCACATCCCTGTTTAGTGTAGCGCCACATCCCTGTTTAGTGTAGCGCCACATCCCCGTTTAGTGTAGTCCCACATCCCTGTTTAGTCCCACATCCCTGTTTAGTGTAGTCCCACATCCCTGTTTAGTCCCACATCCCTGTTTAGTGTAGCGCCACATCCCTGTTTAGTGTAGCGCCACATCCCTGTTTAGTGTAGTCCCACATCCCTGTTTAGTCCCACATCCCTGTTTAGTGTAGTCCCACATCCCTGTTTAGTGTAGCGCCACATCCCTGTTTAGTGTAGCGCCACATCCCTGTTTAGTGTAGCGCCACATCCCTGTTTAGTGTAGCGCCACATCCCTGTTTAATGTAGCGCCACATCCCTGTTTAGTGTAGTCCCACATCCCTGTTTAGTCCCACATCCCTGTTTAGTGTAGTCCCACATCCCTGTTTAGTGTAGCGCCACATCCCTGTTTAGTGTAGCGCCACATCCCTGTTTAGTGTAGCGCCACATCCCTGTTTAGTGTAGCGCCACATCCCTGTTTAGTGTAGCGCCACATCCCTGTTTAGTGTAGCGCCACATCCCTGTTTAGTGTAGCGCCACATCCCTGTTTAGTGTAGCGCCACATCCCTGTTTAGTGTAGCGCCACATCCCCGTTTAGTGTAGCGCCACATCCCTGTTTAGTGTAGCGCCACATCCCCGTTTAGTGTAGCTCCACATCCCTGTTTAGTGTAGCGCCACATCCCTGTTTAGTGTAGCGCCACATCCCTGTTTAGTGTAGCGCCACATCCCTGTTTAGTGTAGCGCCACATCCCCGTTTAGTGTAGCGCCACATCCCTGTTTAGTGTAGCGCCACATCCCCGTTTAGTGTAGCGCCACATCCCCGTTTAGTGTAGCGCCACATCCCTGTTTAGTGTAGTCCCATATCCCTGTTTAGTGTAGCGCCACATCCCTGTTTAGTGTAGCTCCACATCCCTGTTTAGTGTAGCGCCACATCCCCGTTTAGTGTAGCGCCACATCCCTGTTTAGTGTAGCGCCACATCCCTGTTTAGTGTAGCGCCACATCCCTGTTTAGTGTAGCGCCACATCCCTGTTTAGTGTAGCGCCACATCCCTGTTTAGTGTAGCGCCACATCCCTGTTTAGTGTAGCGCCACATCCCTGTTTAGTGTAGCGCCACATCCCTGTTTAGTGTAGCGCCACATCCCTGTTTAGTGTAGCGCCACATCCCCGTTTAGTGTAGCGCCACATCCCTGTTTAGTGTAGCGCCACATCCCTGTTTAGTGTAGCGCCACATCCCTGTTTAGTGTAGCGCCACATCCCTGTTTAGTGTAGCCCCACATCCCCGTTTAGTGTAGCGCCACATCCCTGTTTAGTGTAGCGCCACATCCCTGTTTAGTGTAGCGCCACATCCCTGTTTAGTGTAGCGCCACATCCCCGTTTAGTGTAGCGCCACATCCCCGTTTAGTGTAGCGCCACATCCCCGTTTAGTGTAGCGCCACATCCCCGTTTAGTGTAGCGCCACATCCCCGTTTAGTGTAGCGCCACATCCCTGTTTAGTGTAGCGCCACATCCCCGTTTAGTGTAGCGCCACATCCCCGTTTAGTGTAGCGCCACATCCCCGTTTAGTGTAGTCCCACATCCCTGTTTAGTGTAGTCCCACATCCCTGTTTAGTGTAGCGCCACATCCCTGTTTAGTGTAGCGCCACATCCCTGTTTAGTGTAGCGCCACATCCCTGTTTAGTGTAGCGCCACATCCCCGTTTAGTGTAGCGCCACATCCCCGTTTAGTGTAGCGCCACATCCCTGGTACGTTTCATAATGTAATCATGAGAACTCTAGTAGGATCCTATACATTGACACGTGAATGGAATATGTAACCTAATGTACTGGATATTGCCTGCCGGGCTTAAAGCTCGGCACATCATTCAATGTAATGGCACGCTGCGTGTCAACTAAAAGCCCCTGAAGAAAGATCCGCTTGGCCCCGAGTATAAACCATGCATTTTTAAAACGATCATTTAACAACTTCACATGTTGTAGAACAATTACACCTACCAGACCCTGCACTCATTTACATCGCTAAGGGAGGATTTTGACACGGATGGACTTGACACCCTCTAACATGACGTGAGGCACCTCAGCAAATTAAATTATGTATATACCAAGGGGTTCTGGACATCCATTTTCAGTTTCATCCCAAATGGCACCCTATTCCCTATATAGCGCACTACGGGACCTGGTGGAAAGTAGTGCACTATATAGGGAATAGGGTGCCATTTGGGATGTACGCTCCCCTGGAAGGCCAGAGGTAAATTCTAGGGTTTAAAAAGGGCAGATGGGACCGTTTCCTAAACAGCCCTCCAAAAACAGGATTGATCTCCTTGTTCGGGTTATTTTTCCACCTCCTGTCAGAACGGTCAGTTTCTCTCTGAAGTGAAATTGGACAACATCAACATTTCACATTGTCGTTTTCCCTATCGGAGAATATTACGTGAAGAAATTGATAAATAACTTTTTTATGATGTAATTAACCACCACGGTCAGGTTACTATTGTAAAAACAAAAATAATTAACAAAATAATAAATGTGTTGGCAATAACTTTACCGGTTAAACAAAAAATGTTGGATCAACTAATGCATGAAGTTGCAGAGATCGTAATGATACACGATAGCCTTAACTAGCTAATCATAGACATGATCCATTCCTGAATCAACAGCCAATGTTTATTATTGTTTACCTCAGAAGAACAGCGCACGTGAGTCATTTCAGATCACTTTACATTTGGCAGTAGTGATTACGAGATCATTGCGTTGTCTTTTGTCTGATTGTATGCAACGGCTAGACACCAACGCTATTAAAATCAACGTGACGAGACTAATTTGAACTTAAATGACAATTAAGGTTCTCGCTGATGCATATAATTTTTTTTTTTTTTAAAGGGACACACACACACACACACACACACACACACACACACACACACACACGGAAGATCAAAGCTTATAATCAAAGAGCGGTAGCTGTATCCTGACACCCTCCCGACTTCCACTTTCATTAATATTACAGAACGTTCATATTTGTGTCTACAGTACAACGGAAGACAAAATGAATTTAAAAGCAGAAGCACTCCAGATACGAGAAGCAGAGAATGGGCGCTTCTCAAAGACGTAGCCAATTGTTTAAATACAGTATACACTAGTGACTCAAAGCCACAGAGCCACCGTCTTGGTTCTCTCCCCCAAACCTTTGTAAAGAAGATTCTAGAAGCTATAGAAAAATGTTTTACATTAGTTTTTCCCCCACATTAAAAAAAAAACTTAATCCATACTGTTAAATTATATTATATGAGCGAAACTAACAAATATATATAAAAAAATGTTCCTTAAGTATAACTTTTAGAGAGTAGTAAAATGCTACTAAAACAAAACACTTAAATACATTTTATTTTGATGTTGAAACACGTTGATTAAATACTGCAGAATCCCATTCATTCATATGGACTGCTTCTTCTGAGGAGTACCAATATGGCCGACCCGTGGCTTCAAAGCCTCTCATTGGCCCAATACATAGCATCAGCAATCCAGGGTTTATATACATCATTGACCCCAAACCAACACGACGAACTACGTTCATGTTTTATAAATTGCCAAATGGTTACGTCACGTAAGGGTGTTTTGTACTTGTTTGTTCTACAGTAGTGGTAACTCAATAAGATGAGCATGGTTCGTGGCTGAAAGATTTGGGAGAATGATCCTAAAATGTTCATGCATTTTTTTTTTTTTTACTGACTGGAGTACATGAATGCACACTTTAGGATCACTCTCCCAAACCTCCAGCCACTGTGGTGGTTAATTTCTGTATTATCAAACGAGGAGAGTCAAACCTATCACACAAGTCAGAGTTATACGTAAACTGAATTTTTATTAGTGAGAGCTCTGCAATAGCGATGGCTGGTCGACGAACCACCCCCTCAGATGATTCGTTGAGAGCCACGACACAAAGGCTACTAAAATATTTTATAGCAAAGATCCAGCCCCTAGTCTACATAACAAACAACAGATGAGTGGAACGGGTCACAAGGTGAGACTTGAGGTAGAGTACCTTATGATAAGCTTTCGACCACACTATCTACCAAGAGAGTTCTCATCTGTATTATTCGTAGGCATCTATTTACCACCACAGAACGAGGCTGGCACTAAGACCGCTCTCAACCAACTCTATAAGGCCATAAGCAAATGCTCACCCAGAAGCAGCGCTCCTAGTGGCCGGGGACTTAAATGCAGGGAAACTTCAATCAGTTTTACCACATTTTTACCAGCATGTGCAACCAAAAAATAAATAATCCTAGACCACACTTTACTCCACACACAGAGATGCATATACAGCTCCCTCGTCTTCCATTTGGCAAATCTGACCATAATTCTATCTTCCTGATTCCTGCTTACATGTAAAAACTAAAGCAGGAAGTACCAGTGACTCGCTCAATACGATGGTCAGATGACGAGGATGCTAAGCTATATGACTGTTTTACTAGCACAGACTGGAATATGTTCCGGGATTCATCCAATGGCATTGAGGAGAATACCAGCTCAGTCACCGGCTTCATCAATAAGTGCATCGATGACGTCGTCCCAACAGTGACTGTACATACATATCCCAACAAGAAGCCATGGATTACAGGCAACATCCGCATCGAGCTAAAGGCTAGAGTTGCCACTTTCAAGGAGCGGGAGACTAATCCGGGTGCTTATAAGAAATCCCGCTATGCCCTCAGACGAACCATCAAACAAGCAAAGCGTCAATACAGGACTAAGATTGAATCATACTACACCGGCTCTGATGCTCGTCAGATGTGGCAGGGCTTAAAAACTATTACGGACTACAAAGGGAAACCCAGACGCAAGCTGTCCAGTGAAGCTAGCCTACCAGACGAGCTAAATGCCTTTTATGCTTGCTTTAAGGCAAGCAACACTGATTCATGCACAAGCTCACCAGCTGTTTTGGATTACTGTGTATTAACGCTCTCGGTAGCTGATGTGAACAAAACCTTTAAACAGGTCAACATTCAAAGCCGCTGGGCCAGACGGATTACCAGGACGTGTACTCAAAGCATGTGCGGACCAACTGTCAAATGTCTTCACTGACATTTTCAACCTCTCCCTGACCGAGTCTGTAATATCTACATGTTTCAAGCAGACCACCATAGTCCCTGTGCCCAAGGAAGCGAAGGTAATCTGCCTAAATGATTACCACCCAATGGCACTCACATCTGTAGCCATGAAGTGCTTTGAAAGGCTGGTCACGGCTCACATCAACAGCATCCTCCTCTTTCAGGCAGAGAGTAACACCTGGCATACCCCTTTTAATCCACTGTATGTGTGTTGTGTTCCTTTCACCTCTATAGTGGCATCCTGTTAAAACTAGGCCCAGCTACAGCTACACTTGATCCCTGAATCCACTTGTTTAAAAAATGCCTAATTTTCACCTAATTCTCTCATTCTGGAAATGAACCACATACTGTAGAGGGAAAACATGAGTTAACAGATAGTGGTTAGTTCGATAACTATTTTCACACAGATTGCCAGGGTCCAGTAAGCAACTAACGCGTTATAACTTGAAGAACGGCAAGGAGTCGAATACCAGTTAATACTATAGCGAATTAGTTAGGTTACTAACGTTAGCTCATCTGATGTTGTAACGTTAGCTGTCTGACTTTATTAGCCAGCTAATTTTCACACCATAAACTAAATTATTTGATCCGTTAAGTTGGCTAATGTTGCTCAACATTTCTCTGGTTAGCTAACGGAGAATTTGATCCATGCTAGCAAGATACTTAACACTGCTAATACTTGTTCCATCACACTTCTCTCTTTTTCCCCTCACCTCAAACTTCCCAAATGCCAGTTGTTTTTCGGTTACAGCTCATGAAGTACGCTTCATCACCTTCTCACACCCGTCTCCGTGGTCAGGCTTCTCACCTAACGTTACCTCTTCGTTATCGTTCAGGGGACACACTGCTGTAACCTCACCCCGGTCTCCATGGTCAGGCTTCTCACCTAACGTTACCTCTTCGTTATCGTTCAGGGGACTGCTGTAACCTTCTCACCCCGGTCTCCGTGGTCAGGCTTCTCACCTAACGTTACCTCTTCGTTATCGTTCAGGGGACACGCTGCTGTAACCTTCTCACCCCGGTCTCTGTGGTCAGACTTCTCACCAAACTTTACCTCTTCGTTATCGTTCAGGGGACACGCTGCTGTAACCTTCTCACCCCGGTCTCTGTGGTCAGACTTCTCACCAAACGTTACCTCTTCGTTATCGTTCAGGGGACACGCTGCTGTAACCTTCTCACCCCCCGGTCTCTGTGGTCAGGCTTCTCACCTAACGTTACCTCTTCGTTATCGTTCAGGGGACTGCTGTAACCTTCACACCCGTCTCCGTGGTCAGGCTTCTCACCTAACGTTACCTCTTCGTTATCGTTCAGGGGACACGCTGCTGTAACCTTCTCACCCCCCCGGTCTCTGTGGTCAGGCTTCTCACCTAACGTTACCTCTTCGTTATCGTTCAGGGGACTGCTGTAACCTTCTCACACCGGTCTCCGTGGTCAGGCTTCTCACCTAACGTTACCTCTTCGTTATCGTTCAGGGGATGTGCTGCTGTAACTGACCAGCTGTCTTTCCAGAGCGCATACTGATTCTGTAACTAGTAAATTGGTTGTTTCTTCTTTCTTCAGTCGTGTGCAGCATTCTGTTGCTATGTGAACGATTGGCTGAGCCTTGGATACAGCAGCCAGCAGTGATCCGACCCCCCCCCCCCCCCCCCAAACTTTTCTTATCAGATCTACACAAATCACGTAGGTCACCTATTTTGGATTCAAAACGGTGAATATCACCCGAAAGGTGACAAGTTTGTATCCCTGAGACATTGTGGAGAAAAGTGATTGGTTCCTCCATTAATCACACCATCTCTTCAACATGGTTTAAGAAGGTAAAGAGACATTCACATATGAAGACAATGTTCCCTCCTGTCCTCTTCCCTTTCTGATATTCTGCATAGCACCAGGGACATGTGAAAGACAAGCCTGACCTCTCCCCTCTCTGGGCCCCAGGTGACTGAGCCCCAGCTGAGGGAAGAAGTGCAACTGCCAACACCAGAGTCTGAAGGGATACATTCTAATCACATCAGCATACAACGCAGATAAGACATCATAATTATCTATGTTACACGACTAATTCTGATTCTTCTGCCACACCACAAACCATGATCCCCCTGGTCGAGTTACCACCGCTCCCCCTGTCGAGTTACCACCGCTCCCCCTGTCGAGTTACCACTGCTCCCCCCGGTCGAGTTACCACTGCTCCCCCCTGTCGAGTTACCACCGCTCCCCATGGTCGAGTTACCACCGCTACCACCGGTAGAGTTACCACCGCTACCCCCGGTCGAGTTACCACCGCTCCCCCTGGTCGAGTTACCACCGCTCCCCATGGTCGAGTTACCACCGCTACCCCCGGTCGAGTTACCACCGCTCCCCCTGGTCTAGTTACCACCGCCCCCCCTGGTCTAGTTACCACCGGTCGAGTTACCACCGCTCCCCCTGGTCGAGTTACCACCGCTCCCCCTGGTCTAGTTACCACCGCTCCCCCTGGTCAAGTTACCACCGCTCCCCCTGGTCTAGTTACAAACGCTCCCCCTGGTCGAGTTACCACCGCTCCCCCTGGTCTAGTTACCACCGCTTCCACTGGTCAAGTTACAACCGCTCCCCCTGGTCTAGTTACCACCGCTCCCCCTGGTCGAGTTACCACCGGTAGAGTTACCACCGCTCCCCTGGTCGAGTTACCACCGGTCGAGTTACCACCGCTCCCCTGGTCTAGTTACCACCGCTCCCCCTGGTCGAGTTACCACCGCTCCCCCTGGTCGAGTTACCATCGCTCCCCCTGGTCGAGTTACCACCGCTCCCCCTGGCCGAGTTACCACCGCTCCCCCTGGCCGAGTTACCACCGCTCCCCCTGGCCGAGTTACCACCGCTCCCCCTGGCCGAGTTACCACCGCTCCCCTGGCCGAGTTACCACCGCTCCCCCTGGCCGAGTTACCACCGCTCCCCCTGGCCGAGTTACAACCGCTCCCCCTGGTCTAGTTATCACCGCTCACCCTGGTCGAGTTACCACCGCTCAACCTGGTTGAGTTACCACCGGTTGAGTTACCACTGCTCCCCCCTGGTCTAGTTACCACCGGTTGAGTTACCACCTCTCCCCCCGGTCTAGTTACCACCGGTTGAGTTACCACCGCTCCCCCTGGTAGAGTTACCACCGCTCCCCCTGGTCTAGTTACCACTACTCCGCTGGTCTAGTTACCACTACTCCGCTGGTCTAGTTACCACCGCTCCTCCTGGTCTAGTTACCACTACTCCCCTGGTCTAGTTATACCGCTCCCCCTGGTCGAGTTACCAATGCTCCCCCTGGTCTAGTTACCACCGCACCCCCTGGTCTAGTTACCACCGCTCTCCCTGGTCTAGTTACCACCGCTCCCCCTGGTCTAGTTACCACCGCTCCCCCTGGTCTAGTTACCACCGCTCCCCCTGGTCTAGTTACTAACGCTCCCCCTGGTCTAGTTAACACCGCTCCCCTGGTCGAGTTACCACAGCTCCCCATGGACTAGTTACCACCGGTCGAGTTACCACCGCTCCCCCTGGTCGAGTTACCACCGCTCCCCCTGGTTGAGTTACCACCGGTCGAGTTACCACCGCTCCCCCTGGTCGAGTTACCAGCGGTCTAGTTACCACCGCTCCCCCTGGTCGAGTTACCACCGCTCCCCCTGGTTGAGTTACCAGCGGTCTAGTTACCACCGCTCCCCCTGGTCGAGTTACCACCGCTCCCCCTGGTCTAGTTACCACCGGTCGAGTTACCACCGCTCCCCCTGGTCTAGTTACCACCGGTCGAGTTACCACCGCTCCCCCTGGTCGAGTTACCACCTCTCCCCCTGGTCGAGTTACCACCGGCAGAGTTACCACTGCTCCCCCTGGTCGAGTTACCACAGGTAGTTACCACTGCTCCCCTGGTCGAGTTACCACCGGTAGAGTTACCACCGCTCCCCCTGTCTAGTTACCACCGCTCCCCCTAAACGAGTTACCACCGCTGCCCCTGGTCGAGTTACCACTGCTCCCCCTGGTCGAGTTACCACCGGTAGAGTTACCACCGCTCCCCCTTGGTCGAGTTACCACCGGTAGAGTTACCATCGCTTCCCCCTGGTCGAGTTACCGACGGTAGAGTTACCACTGCTCCCCCTGTCTAGTTACCACCGCTCCCCCTGGTCTAGTTACCACCGCTCCCCCTGGTCGAGTTACCACCGGTAGAGTTACCACCGCTCCCCCCTGGTCGAGTTACAACCGGTAGAGTTACCACTGCTTCCCCTGGTCGAGTTACCACCGCTCCCCCCTGGTCGAGTTACCATCGGTAGAGTTACCACTGCTCCCCCTGGTCTAGTTACCACCGCTCCCCCTGGTCTAGTTACCACCGCTCCCCCTGGTTGAGTTACCACCGCTACCCCTGGTCGAGTTACCACCGCTCCCCCTGGTCGAGTTACCACCGCTCCCCCTGGTCGAGTTACCACCGGTAGAGTTACCACTGCTCCCCCTGGTCGAGTTACCACTGCTCCACATGGTCGAGTTACCACTGCTCCCCCTGTCTAGTTATCACCGCTCCCCCTGGTCTAGTTACAGCCGCTCCCCCTGGTCTAGTTACCACCGCTCCCCCTGGTAGAGTTACTACCGCTCCCCCTGGTCGAGTTACCACCGCTCCCCCTGGTCGAGTTACCACCGCTCCCCCTGGTCGAGTTACCACCGCTCCCCCTGGTCACTGCTACCCCTGGTCTAGTTACAGCCGCTCCCCCTGGTCTAGTTACCACCGCTCCCCCTGGTAGAGTTACTACCGCTCCCCCTGGTCGAGTTACCACCGCTCCCCCTGGTCGAGTTACCACCGCTCCCCCTGGTCACTGCTACCCCTGGTCGAGTTACCACCGCTCCCCCTGGTCGAGTTACCACCGCTCCCCCTGGTCGAGTTACCACCGCTCCCCCTGGTTGAGTTACCACCGCTACCCCTGGTCGAGTTACCACCGCTCCCCCTGGTCGAGTTACCACCGGTAGAGTTACCACTGCTCCCCCTGGTCGAGTTACCACTGCTCCACATGGTCGAGTTACCACTGCTCCCCCTGTCTAGTTATCACCGCTCCCCCTGGTCTAGTTACAGCCGCTCCCCCTGGTCTAGTTACAGCCGCTCCCCCTGGTCTAGTTACCACCGCTCCCCCTGGTAGAGTTACTACCGCTCCCCCTGGTCGAGTTACCACCGCTCCCCCTGGTCGAGTTACCACCGCTCCCCCTGGTCGAGTTACCACCGCTCCCCCTGGTCACTGCTACCCCTGGTCTAGTTACAGCCGCTCCCCCTGGTCTAGTTACCACCGCTCCCCCTGGTAGAGTTACTACCGCTCCCCCTGGTCGAGTTACCACCGCTCCCCCTGGTCGAGTTACCACCGCTCCCCCTGGTCACTGCTACCCCTGGTCGAGTTACCACCGCTCCCCCTGGTCGAGTTACCACCGCTCCCCCTGGTCGAGTTACCACTGCTCCCCCTGTCTAGTTATCACCGCTCCCCCTGGTCTAGCTACAGCCGCTCCCCCTGGTCTAGTTACCACCGCTCCCCCTGGTAGAGTTACTACCGCTCCCCCTGGTCGAGTTACCACCGCTCCCCCTGGTCGAGTTACCACCGCTCCCCCTGGTCGAGTTACCACCGCTCCCCCTGGTCGAGTTACCACCGCTCCCCCTGGTCTAGTTACCACCGCTCCCCCTGGTCTAGTTACCACCACTCCCCCTGGTCTAGTTACCACCGCTCCCCCTGGTCGAGTTACCACCAGTAGAGTTACCACCGCTCCCCTGTCTAGTTACCACCGCTCCCCCTGTCTAGTTACCACCGCTCCCCCTGGTCTAGTTACCACCGCTCCCCTGGTCGAGTTACCACCGGTAGAGTTACTACTGCTCCCCCTGGTCGAGTTACCACTGGTAGAGTTACAACCGCTCCCCCCTGGTCGAGTTACCACCGGTCGAGTTATCACCGCTCCCCCTGGTCGAGTTACCATCGCTCCCCCTGGTCTAGTTACCACCGGTCGAGTTACCACCGCTACCCCTGGTCGAGTTACCACCGCTCCCCCTGGTCTAGTTACCACCGCTCCCCCTGGTCGAGTTACCACCGCTCCCCCTGGTCGAGTTACCACCGCTCCCCCTGGTCGAGTTACCACCGCTCCCCCTGGTCGAGTTACCACCGCTCCCCCTGGTCTAGTTACCACCGCTCCCCCTGGTCGACTTACCACCGCTCCCCCTGGTCTAGTTACCACCGCTCCCCCTGGTCTAGTTACCACCGCTCCCCTGGTCTAGTTACCACCGCTCCCCTGGTCGAGTTACCACTGCTCCCCCTGGTCGAGTTACCACTGCTCCCCCTGGTCGAGTTACCACCGGTCGAATTACTACCGCTCCCCCCTGGTCGAGTTACCACCGGTAGAGTTACCACTGCTCCCCCTGGTCGAGTTACCACCGGTAGAGTTACCACTGCTCCCCCTGTCTAGTTACCACCGCTCCCCCTGGTCTAGTTACCACTGCTCCCCCTGGTCGAGTTACCACCGCTCCCCCTGGTCTAGTTACCACTGCTCCCCCTTGTCTAGTTACCACCGCTCCCCCTGGTCTAGTTACCACTGCTCCCCCTGGTCGAGTTACCACCGCTACCCCTGGTCGAGTTACCACCGCTCCCCCTGGTCGAGTTACCACCGCTCCCCCTGGTCGAGTTACCACCGCTCCCCCTGGTCGAGTTACCACCGCTCCCCCTGGTCGAGTTACCACCGCTCCCCCTGGTCGAGTTACCACCGCTCCCCCTGGTCTAGTTACCACCGCTCCCCCTGGTCTAGTTACCACCACTCCCCCTGGTCTAGTTACCACTGCTCCCCCTGGTCGAGTTACCACTGGTAGAGTTACCACTGCTCCCCCTGTCTAGTTACCACCGCTCCCCCTGGTCTAGTTACCACCGCTCCCCCTGGTCTAGTTACCACCGCTCCCCCTGGTCTAGTTACCACCGCTCCCCCTGGTCTAGTTACCACCGCTCCCCCTGGTAGAGTTACTACTGCTCCCCCTGGTCTAGTTACCACCGCTCCCCCTGGTCGAGTTACCACCGCTCCCCCTGGTCGAGTTACCACCGCTCTCCCTGGTCACTGCTCCCCCTGGTCGAGTTACCACCGCTCCCTCTGGTAGAGTTACCACCTCTCCCCCTGGTCGAGTTACCACCGCTCCCCCCAGGTCGAGTTACCACCGCTCCCCCCTGGTCTAGTTACCACCGGTCCCCCTGGTCTAGTTACCACCACTCCCCCTGGTCGAGTTACCACCGCTCCCCCTGGTCGAGTTACCACCGCTCCCCCTGGTCGAGTTACCACCGCTCCCCCTGGTCACTGCTCCCCCTGGTCTAGTTACAACCGCTCCCCCTGGTCTAGTTACCACCGCTCCCCCTGGTCTAGTTACCACCGCTCCCCCTGGTCTAGTTACCACCGCTCCCCCTGGTCTAGTTACCACCGCTCCCCCTGGTCTAGTTACCACCGCTCCCCTGGTCTAGTTACCACCGCTCCCCCTGGTCTAGTTACCACCGCTCCCCCTGGTCTAGTTACCACCGCTCCCCCTGGTCGACTTACCACCGCTCCCCCTGGTCGAGTTACCACCGCTCCCCCTGGTCTAGTTACCACCGCTCCCCTGGTCTAGTTACCACCGCTCCCCTGGTCTAGTTACCACTGCTCCCCCTGGTCGAGTTACCACTGCTCCCCCTGGTCGAGTTACCACCGGTCGAGTTACCACCGCTCCCCCCTGGTCGAGTTACCACCGGTAGAGTTACCACTGCTCCCCCTGGTCGAGTTACCACCGGTAGAGTTACCACCGCTCCCCCTGTCTAGTTACCACCGCTACCCCTGGTCGAGTTACCACTGCTCCCCCTGGTCGAGTTACCACCGCTCCCCCTGGTCACTGCTCCCCCTGGTCTAGTTACCACCGCTCCCCTGGTCTAGTTACCACCGCTCCCCTGGTCTAGTTACCACTGCTCCCCCTGGTCGAGTTACCACTGCTCCCCCTGGTCGAGTTACCACCGGTCGAGTTACCACCGCTCCCCCCTGGTCTAGTTACCACCGGTTGAGTTACCACTGCTCCCCCCTGGTCTAGTTACCACCGGTTGAGTTACCACCTCTCCCCCCTGGTCTAGTTACCACCGGTTGAGTTACCACCGCTCCCCCTGGTAGAGTTACCACCGTTCCCCCTGGTCTAGTTACCACTACTCCGCTGGTCTAGTTACCACTACTCCGCTGGTCTAGTTACCACCGCTCCTCCTGGTCTAGTTACCACTACTCCCCTGGTCTAGTTATACCGCTCCCCCTGGTCGAGTTACCAACGCTCCCCCTGGTCTAGTTACCACCGCACCCCCTGGTCTAGTTACCACCGCTCTCCCTGGTCTAGTTACCACCGCTCCCCCTGGTCTGGTTACCACCGCTCCCCCTGGTCTAGTTACCACCGCTCCCCCTGGTCTAGTTACTAACGCTCCCCCTGGTCTAGTTAACACCGCTCCCCTGGTCGAGTTACCACCGCTCCCCATGGTCTAGTTACCACCGGTCGTGTTACCACCGCTCCCCCTGGTTGAGTTACCAGCGGTCTAGTTACCACCGCTCCCCATGGTCTAGTTACCACCGGTCGAGTTACCACCGCTCCCCCTGGTCGAGTTACCACCGCTCCCCCTGGTTGAGTTACCAGCGGTCTAGTTACCACCGCTCCCCCTGGTCGAGTTACCACCGCTCCCCCTGGTTGAGTTACCAGCGGTCTAGTTACCACCGCTCCCCCTGGTCGAGTTACCACCGCTCCCCCTGGTCTAGTTACCACCGGTCGAGTTACCACCGCTCCCCCTGGTCTAGTTACCACCGGTCGAGTTACCACCGCTCCCCCTGGTCGAGTTACCACCTCTCCCCCTGGTCGAGTTACCACCGGTAGAGTTACCACTGCTCCCCCTGGTCGAGTTACCACAGGTAGTTACCACTGCTCCCCTGGTCGAGTTACCACCGGTAGAGTTACCACCGCTCCCCCTGTCTAGTTACCACCGCTCCCCCTAAACGAGTTACCACCGCTGCCCCTGGTCGAGTTACCACTGCTCCCCCTGGTCGAGTTACCACCGGTAGAGTTACCACCGCTCCCCCCTGGTCGAGTTACCACCGGTAGAGTTACCATCGCTTCCCCCTGGTCGAGTTACCGACGGTAGAGTTACCACTGCTCCCCCTGTCTAGTTACCACCGCTCCCCCTGGTCTAGTTACCACCGCTCCCCCTGGTCGAGTTACCACCGGTAGAGTTACCACTGCTTCCCCTGGTCGAGTTACCACCGCTCCCCCCTGGTCGAGTTACCATCGGTAGAGTTACCACTGCTCCCCCTGGTCTAGTTACCACCGCTCCCCCTGGTCTAGTTACCACCGCTCCCCCTGGTTGAGTTACCACCGCTACCCCTGGTCGAGTTACCACCGCTCCCCCTGGTCGAGTTACCACCGGTAGAGTTACCACTGCTCCCCCTGGTCGAGTTACCACTGCTCCACATGGTCGAGTTACCACTGCTCCCCCTGTCTAGTTATCACCGCTCCCCCTGGTCTAGTTACAGCCGCTCCCCCTGGTCTAGTTACCACCGCTCCCCCTGGTAGAGTTACTACCGCTCCCCCTGGTCGAGTTACCACCGCTCCCCCTGGTCGAGTTACCACCGCTCCCCCTGGTCGAGTTACCACCGCTCCCCCTGGTCACTGCTACCCCTGGTCTAGTTACAGCCGCTCCCCCTGGTCTAGTTACCACCGCTCCCCCTGGTAGAGTTACTACCGCTCCCCCTGGTCGAGTTACCACCGCTCCCCCTGGTCGAGTTACCACCGCTCCCCCTGGTCACTGCTACCCCTGGTCGAGTTACCACCGCTCCCCCTGGTCGAGTTACCACCGCTCCCCCTGGTCGAGTTACCACTGCTCCCCCTGTCTAGTTATCACCGCTCCCCCTGGTCTAGCTACAGCCGCTCCCCCTGGTCTAGTTACCACCACTCCCCCTGGTAGAGTTACTACCGCTCCCCCTGGTCGAGTTACCACCGCTCCCCCTGGTCGAGTTACCACCGCTCCCCCTGGTCGAGTTACCACCGCTCCCCCTGGTCGAGTTACCACCGCTCCCCCTGGTCTAGTTACCACCGCTCCCCCTGGTCTAGTTACCACCACTCCCCCTGGTCTAGTTACCACCGCTCCCCCTGGTCGAGTTACCACCAGTAGAGTTACCACCGCTCCCCTGTCTAGTTACCACCGCTCCCCCTGTCTAGTTACCACCGCTCCCCCTGCTCGAGTTACCACCGCTCCCCCTGCTCGAGTTACCACCGCTCCCCCTGGTCTAGTTACCACCGCTCCCCCTGGTCTAGTTACCACCGCTCCCCCTGGTAGAGTTACTACCGCTCCCCCTGGTCGAGTTACCACCGCTCCCCCTGGTCGAGTTACCACCGCTCCCCCTGGTCACTGCTACCCCTGGTCGAGTTACCACCGCTCCCCCTGGTCGAGTTACCACCGCTCCCCCTGGTCGAGTTACCACTGCTCCCCCTGTCTAGTTATCACCGCTCCCCCTGGTCTAGCTACAGCCGCTCCCCCTGGTCTAGTTACCACCACTCCCCCTGGTAGAGTTACTACCGCTCCCCCTGGTCGAGTTACCACCGCTCCCCCTGGTCGAGTTACCACCGCTCCCCCTGGTCGAGTTACCACCGCTCCCCCTGGTCGAGTTACCACCGCTCCCCCTGGTCTAGTTACCACCGCTCCCCCTGGTCTAGTTACCACCACTCCCCCTGGTCTAGTTACCACCGCTCCCCCTGGTCGAGTTACCACCAGTAGAGTTACCACCGCTCCCCTGTCTAGTTACCACCGCTCCCCCTGTCTAGTTACCACCGCTCCCCCTGCTCGAGTTACCACCGCTCCCCCTGCTCGAGTTACCACCGCTCCCCCTGGTCTAGTTACCACCGCTCCCCCTGGTCTAGTTACCACCGCTCCCCTGGTCGAGTTACCACCGGTAGAGTTACTACTGCTCCCCCTGGTCGAGTTACCACTGGTAGAGTTACAACCGCTCCCCCCTGGTCGAGTTACCACCGGTCGAGTTATCACCGCTCCCCCTGGTCGAGTTACCATCGCTCCCCCTGGTCTAGTTACCACCGGTCGAGTTACCACCGCTACCCCTGGTCGAGTTACCACCGCTCCCCCTGGTCTAGTTACCACCGCTCCCCCTGGTCGAGTTACCACCGCTCCCCCTGGTCGAGTTACCACCGCTCCCCCTGGTCGAGTTACCACCGCTCCCCCTGGTCGAGTTACCACCGCTCCCCCTGGTCTAGTTACCACCGCTCCCCCTGGTCTAGTTACCACCGCTCCCCCTGGTCGACTTACCACCGCTCCCCCTGGTCTAGTTACCACCGCTCCCCCTGGTCTAGTTACCACCGCTCCCCTGGTCTAGTTACCACCGCTCCCCTGGTCGAGTTACCACTGCTCCCCCTGGTCGAGTTACCACTGCTCCCCCTGGTCGAGTTACCACCGGTCGAATTACCACCGCTCCCCCCTGGTCGAGTTACCACCGGTCGAATTACCACCGCTCCCCCCTGGTCGAGTTACCACCGGTAGAGTTACCACTGCTCCCCCTGGTCGAGTTACCACCGGTAGAGTTACCACTGCTCCCCCTGTCTAGTTACCACCGCTCCCCCTGGTCTAGTTACCACTGCTCCCCCTGGTCGAGTTACCACCGCTCCCCCTGGTCTAGTTACCACTGCTCCCCCTTGTCTAGTTACCACCGCTCCCCCTGGTCTAGTTACCACCGCTCCCCCTGGTCTAGTTACCACTGCTCCCCCTGGTCGAGTTACCACCGCTACCCCTGGTCGAGTTACCACCGCTCCCCCTGGTCGAGTTACCACCGCTCCCCCTGGTCGAGTTACCACCGCTCCCCCTGGTCGAGTTACCACCGCTCCCCCTGGTCGAGTTACCACCGCTCCCCCTGGTCGAGTTACCACCGCTCCCCCTGGTCTAGTTACCACCGCTCCCCCTGGTCGAGTTACCACCGCTCCCCCTGGTCGAGTTACCACCGCTCCCCCTGGTCGAGTTACCACCGCTCCCCCTGGTCGAGTTACCACCGCTCCCCCTGGTCTAGTTACCACCGCTCCCCCTGGTCTAGTTACCACCGCTCCCCCTGGTCGACTTACCACCGCTCCCCCTGGTCTAGTTACCACCGCTCCCCCTGGTCTAGTTACCACCGCTCCCCTGGTCTAGTTACCACCGCTCCCCTGGTCGAGTTACCACTGCTCCCCCTGGTCGAGTTACCACTGCTCCCCCTGGTCGAGTTACCACCGGTCGAATTACCACCGCTCCCCCCTGGTCGAGTTACCACCGGTAGAGTTACCACTGCTCCCCCTGGTCGAGTTACCACCGGTAGAGTTACCACTGCTCCCCCTGTCTAGTTACCACCGCTCCCCCTGGTCTAGTTACCACTGCTCCCCCTGGTCGAGTTACCACCGCTCCCCCTGGTCTAGTTACCACTGCTCCCCCTTGTCTAGTTACCACCGCTCCCCCTGGTCTAGTTACCACCGCTCCCCCTGGTCTAGTTACCACTGCTCCCCCTGGTCGAGTTACCACCGCTACCCCTGGTCGAGTTACCACCGCTCCCCCTGGTCGAGTTACCACCGCTCCCCCTGGTCGAGTTACCACCGCTCCCCCTGGTCGAGTTACCACCGCTCCCCCTGGTCGAGTTACCACCGCTCCCCCTGGTCGAGTTACCACCGCTCCCCCTGGTCGAGTTACCACCGCTCCCCCTGGTCTAGTTACCACCACTCCCCCTGGTCTAGTTACCACCGCTCCCCTGGTCAAGTTACCACCGCTCCCCCTGGTCTAGTTACCACCGCTCCCCCTGGTCTAGTTACCACCACTCCCCCTGGTCTAGTTACCACTGCTCCCCCTGGTCGAGTTACCACTGGTAGAGTTACCACTGCTCCCCCTGTCTAGTTACCACCGCTCCCCCTGGTCTAGTTACCACCGCTCCCCCTGGTCTAGTTACCACCGCTCCCCCTGGTAGAGTTACTACCGCTCCCCCTGGTAGAGTTACCACCGCTCCCCCTGGTCTAGTTACCACCGCTCCCCCTGGTCGAGTTACCACCGCTCCCCCTGGTCGAGTTACCACCGCTCCCCCTGGTCACTGCTCCCCCTGGTCGAGTTACCACCACTCCCCCTGGTCTAGTTACCACCGCTCCCCTGGTCTAGTTACCACCGCTCCCCCTGGTCTAGTTACCACCGCTCCCCCTGGTCTAGTTACCACCGCTCCCCCTGGTCTAGTTACCACCGCTCCCCATGGTCTAGTTACCACCGCTCCCCCTGGTCTAGTTACCACTGCTCCCCCTGGTAGAGTTACTACCGCTCCCCCTCGTCGAGTTAACACCGCTCCCCCTGGTCGAGTTAACACCGCTCCCCCTGGTCGAGTTACCACCGCTCCCCCTGGTCTAGTTACCACCGCTCCCCCTGGTCTAGTTACCACCGCTACCCCTGGTCTAGTTACCACCGCTCCCCTGGTCTAGTTACCACCGCTCCCCTGGTCTAGTTTCCACCGCTCCCCTGGTCTAGTTACCACTGCTCCCCCTGGTCGAGTTACCACTGCTCCCCCTGGTCGAGTTACCACCGGTCGAGTTACCACCGCTCCCCCCTGGTCGAGTTACCACCGGTAGAGTTACCACTGCTCCCCCTGGTCGAGTTACCACCGGTAGAGTTACCACCGCTCCCCCTGTCTAGTTACCACCGCTACCCCTGGTCGAGTTACCACTGCTCCCCCTGGTCGAGTTACCACCGCTCCCCCTGGTCGAGTTACCACCGCTCCCCCTGGTCGAGTTACCACCGCTCCCCCTGGTCACTGCTCCCCCTGGTCACTGCTCCCCCTGGTCGAGTTACCACCGCTCCCCCTGGTCGAGTTACCACCGCTCCCCCTGGTCTAGTTACCACCGCTCCCCCTGGTCGAGTTACCACCACTCCCCCTGGCCGAGTTACCACCGCTCCCCCTGGTCTAGTTACCACCGCTCCCCCTGGTCTAGTTACCACCGCTCCCCATGGTCTAGTTACCACCGCTCCCCATGGTCTAGTTACCACCGCTCCCCCTGGTCTAGTTACCACTGCTCCCCCTGGTAGAGTTACTACCGCTCCCCCTGGTCTAGTTACCACCGCTCCCCCTGGTCTAGTTACCACCGCTCCCCCTGGTCTAGTTACCACCGCTCCCCATGGTCTAGTTACCACCGCTCCCCATGGTCTAGTTACCACCGCTCCCCCTGGTCTAGTTACCACTGCTCCCCCTGGTAGAGTTACTACCGCTCCCCCTCGTCGAGTTAACACCGCTCCCCCTGGTCAAGTTACCACCGCTCCCCTGGTCAAGTTACCACCGCTCCCCCTGGTCAAGTTACCACCGCTCCCCCTGGTCGAGTTACCACCGCTCCCCCTGGTCGAGTTACCACCGCTCCCCCTGGTCAAGTTACCACCGCTCCCCTGGTCAAGTTACCACCGCTCCCCCTGGTCAAGTTACCACCGCTCCCCCTGGTCGAGTTACCACTGCTCCCCCTGGTCGAGTTACCACCGCTCCCCTTGGTCACTGCTCCCCCTGGTCAAGTTACCACCGCTCCCCCTGGTCGAGTTACCACCGCTCCCCCTGGTCGAGTTACCACCGCTCCCCTGGTCTAGTTACCACCGCTCCCCCTGGTCTAGTTACCACCGTTCCCCCTGTCTAGTTACCACCGCTCCCCCTGGTCTAGTTACCACCGCTCCCCCTGGTCTAGTTACCACCACTCCCCCTGGTCTAGTTACCACTGCTCCCCCTGGTCGAGTTACCACTGGTAGAGTTACCACTGCTCCCCTGTCTAGTTACCACCGCTCCCCCTGGTCTAGTTACCACCGCTCCCCCTGGTCTAGTTACCACCGCTCCCCCTGGTAGAGTTACTACCGCTCCACCTGGTAGAGTTACCACCGCTCCCCCTGGTCTAGTTACCACCGCTCCCCCTGGTCGAGTTACCACCGCTCCCCCTGGTCGAGTTACCACCGCTCCCCCTGGTCGAGTTACCACCGCTCCCCCTGGTCACTGCTCCCCCTGGTCGAGTTACCACCGCTCCCCCTGGTCGAGTTACCACCGCTCCCCCTGGTCGAGTTACCACCGCTCCCCCTGGTCGAGTTACCACCGCTCCCCCTGGTCGAGTTACCACCGCTCCCCCCTGGTCGAGTTACCACCGCTCCCCCCTGGTCTAGTTACCACCGGTAGAGTTAGCACCGCTCCCCTGGTCTAGTTAGCACCGCTCCCCTGGTCTAGTTACCACCACTCCCCCTGGTCTAGTTACCACCGCTCCCCTGGTCTAGTTACCACCGCTCCCCCTGGTCTAGTTACCACCGCTCCCCTGGTCGAGTTACCACCGCTCCCCCTGGTCGAGTTACCACCGCTCCCCCTGGTCTAGTTACCACCGCTCCCCCTGGTCTAGTTACCACCGCTCCCCCTGGTCTAGTTACCACCGCTCCCCCTGGTCTAGTTACCACCGCTCCCCATGGTCTAGTTACCACCGCTCCCCCTGGTCTAGTTACCACTGCTCCCCCTGGTAGAGTTACTACCGCTCCCCCTCGTCGAGTTAACACCGCTCCCCCTGGTCGAGTTAACACCGCTCCCCCTGGTCGAGTTACCACCGCTCCCCCTGGTCAAGTTACCACCGCTCCCCTGGTCAAGTTACCACCGCTCCCCCTGGTCAAGTTACCACCGCTCCCCCTGGTCGAGTTACCACTGCTCCCCCTGGTCGAGTTACCACCGCTCCCCCTGGTCACTGCTCCCCCTGGTCAAGTTACCACCGCTCCCCTTGGTCGAGTTACCACCGCTCCCCCTGGTCGAGTTACCACCGCTCCCCCTGGTCGAGTTACCACCGCTCCCCCTGGTCACTGCTCCCCCTGGTCACTGCTCCCCCTGGTCGAGTTACCACCGCTCCCCCTGGTCGAGTTACCACCGCTCCCCCTGGTCTAGTTACCACCGCTCCCCCTGGTCTAGTTACCACCGCTCCCCCTGGTCGAGTTACCACCACTCCCCCTGGCCGAGTTACCACCGCTCCCCCTGGTCTAGTTACCTCCGCTCCCCCTGGTCTAGTTACCACCGCTCCCCCTGGTCTAGTTACCACCGCTCCCCTGGTCTAGTTACCACCGCTCCCCTGGTCGAGTTACCACCGCTCCCCTGGTCGAGTTACCACCGCTCCCCTGGTCGAGTTACCACCGCTCCCCTGGTCGAGTTACCACCGCTCCCCTGGTCGAGTTACCACTACTCACCTTATTCAGTTCTCTGTTCATTTTCTCAGGGTGAAACTGTTCGAGGAAGTTCCTGAACTTCAGAGCGTCCATCGCTACGATCTCTGTGCACCTCCTCTGCCAGGTGTCTCTGTGGACGACAGAGTTAAGTCATATCAAATGTATTTTATAAAGCCCTTTTTACATCAGCAGTTGTCACAAAGTGCTTAACAGAAACCTAGTCTAAAAAAAAAACCCCAGAGAGCAAGCAATGCAGAGGCAGAAACACAGTGTCTAGGAAAACTCTCTAGAAGGCAGGAACCTAGGAAGAAACTTAGAGAGGAACCGGGCTCTGAAGGGTGGTCAGTCCTCTCCTGGCGACCGGTTAGTTGGGAGGAAAAGTCATTATATCAGGCTCTTGGTAATTGAGTAAATCAATATTGTAAACAACTTCAGAGTGAAATCCCTTAAATATGTAAAATATATTTTAAAACGGTCTGATCAGTAAGCACGTACCTTGGGGTCTTGTCCTGATGTTTGCCGTCCCATAGGTAGCTGTCTGCGTAGCCAGTGTACGTACTGTACTGCTCAGTACCTGGGGGAAGGCCCAAACAGAACAGACACCGTTCATGACCAGACCAATATCATTAAAGAGATAGTGAAAGATTTTGGCAATTAACTTGTTCTAATTACACCCGAGTCGTGTGTACTCATGGATACCATTTGTATGCTTCTGCCGTGCTGTTTGAAAGAAGTTTAGAGGGAGTTTCGCGAGCCAATGCTAACTAGCGTTAGGGCAATGACCGGAAGTTTACCATTGGCTCGCAAAAAAAAAACACCTTCAACTTCCTTCCAAAACTGTACACAGAGACATACAAATGATATCCCTGAATTCATCTGACTGGCTAATTAGGAAATGGCTTAGTTGCCAAAAATCGCATACTTTTCCCTTTAAATGTTAGCGCTTTGACATCGTCAATTGAAGGACGTTATCAATGGAGCGTCAAATTACTGACACATCAGTGACTGACAATGACCCCGAACAATGTGATATTATTTGAGTAGTTGAGATATGATAAAACAAAACGGTCAGGAAAGCTGTGATTTTTACAGCCAGCCAATCGCTTAATCTTTTTGTTAATTATTCCATGTGAAGTGATGCCACAAGAGAGCAGCTGTCTCCAACAACAGGAAGGTCAACTTATTACCTCCCTAGGAAGAAGAGAGCGCTAGACTGCGTCACAAATGGCATCCTATCCCCTATATAGTACACTACATAAGTAGCCCAACCCACAGTGGAGGAAGGGTTAGAGGGGGAGGATTCAGAACAACAGCCCAACCCACAGGGGAGGAAGGGTTAGAGGGGGAGGATTCAGAACAACAGCCCAACCCACAGGGGAGGAAGGGTTAGAGGGGGAGGGTTCAGAACAACAGCCCAACCCACAGGGGAGGAAGGGTTAGAGGGGGAGGGTTCAGAACAACAGCCCGACCCACAGGGGAGGAAGGGTTAGAGGGGGAGGATTCAGAACAACAGAAGGTACAAATGAACCCCTCATTCATTAGGCCTCATTAGTACCTGCGGTGGCTTTGTGTGTGTGTGTACAAACAAGAGCGGATTACTGAAGCCTGGTCAGTGGGTGCCTCCTCTCAAGAAGCAAGAATCTCACGAGCGTTTCAACATTTGACAAGCCCAGGACGTCATTACCAATCAGCTCATCATTTGATTTTTTTCTAGTGAACTTACACTCATTTGATGTATTTTAACCAGGATTGTCTACTCTGTAAAAATCCCCACTGTTTTCCGGGGAGTCCTGGTAAGTAATCACTGCCTCAGTAAGGCTCTCTGGTGTTTAATTCCAGTTCCCAGAATGATACACAAGGTTTATTAAATACAAATGTATTGTTCCAGAAAAAAATATTTTTGGCGGTATACCGTATCGGGGTGTTTGGAAATACCCACGGGATGGTTTGCATATACCGTGAATACCGTGGAAACAATTTCTTTACATTTTTTTCAATAGATTTGAATATTTGTAGTTACTTTTTAAATGACATGTTAGGAGATAAAGCCGATTGCGTTCTTCATTTCACATTATTAAGATTACCGTACTTCTCCAAAACGTCTTTCTGCCGTGTTTGAGAAGTCAAGAAAGCTCTGTATTTTGTCCCTGTGCCTACTTCTACGTTCCTACGTTCTACGTTCCTCCCCCCTCTGCTCCGTGTACCCACGCTGCTCTTCCTCCTATGTTCCTCCCCCCTCTGCTCCGTGTACCCACGCTGCTCTTCCTCCTACGTTCCTCCCCCCTCTGCTCCGTGTACCCATGCTGCTCTTCCTCCTACGTTCTCCCCCCCCGCTCTGTGTACCCATGCTGTTCTTCCTCCTACGTTCTTCCCCCCTCTGCTCCTTGTACCCATGCTGCTCTTCCTCCTCCATTCTTCCCCTCTCTGCTCCGTGTACCCATGCTTCTCTTCCTTCTACGTTCTTCCCCCCTCTGCTCCGTGTACCCATGCTGCTCTTCCTCCTACATTCTTTCCCCCTCTGCTCTGTGTACACATGCTGCTCTTCCTCCTCCGTTCTCCCCCCCGCTCTGTGTACCCATGTTGTTCTTCCTCCTACGTTCTTCCCCCCTCTGCTCCGTGTACCCATGATGCTCTTCCTCCTACGTTCTTCCCCCCTCTGCTCCGTGTACACACGCTGCTCTTCCTCCTACGTTCCTCCCCCCTCTGCTCCGTGTACCCATGCTGCTCTTCCTCCTACGTTCTCCCCCCCCCCCGCTCCATGTACCCACGCTGCTCTTCCTCCTCTGTTCTTCCCCCCTCTGCTCTGTGTACCCATGCTGCTCTTCCTCCTCCATTCTTCCCCCCTCTGCTCTGTGTACCCATGTAAAACCCGACACGGCAGAGTAACGGTATGAATATCTGGATACCGCCCAAGCAGAACTGTACAAAAGCCACGTGGGCTACATTTTGGGTGATCGAGATCACCACGAGACAATTTTTTGTTGTTGTTATTCTTGCTTTAATAAAAGGCCCAGTGCAGTCAAATGTAAATTCTCCTGTTTTACATACATATATATATATATATATAGTTCCACACTATGAAGTTGGAATAACATTATGAAATTCTGATAACGTCCCTTTAGGATACGAGTTTTTTTTTTTTTAAAAGACCACCTGAAATTTCAGCCCGTATTTAACAGAAACGACCTCTTATCTTCCTTCAGTAGATGGTCAGAATGTAAAGAGATGTGTGATTATCCATCTGTAAATGAAACAAAAAAAACAATCTCTACGAATAAAATATAATATTATGATGTTGATCATTACATATTGGCTGATGTTAAGATAGACTGACGCAAAGTAAAATACAGTGATCGAGATTGAGCCAAGGCACTATGAGTTTTGGAAATCAATTCGACTGTTTCTGGCAGTCGGAGAGCTGGACGGCGCAACACATCTACAAAACCGTACAAGGGAAAAGCCAGCATCTGGAGAGGAGCTTGGTTAACAGATAAGGGATACGTCCCAGATAACACCATGTTCTGTAGATATTAGACAGACATTTCACTAGAATAGGGAAAAGGGAATAGGGAAAAGGGAATAGAGAATAGGGAAAAGGGAATAGGGAATAGGGAAAAGGGAATAGGGAAAATGGAATAGGGAATAGGTAAAAGGGAAAAGGGAATAGAGAATAGGTAAAAGGGAATAGGGAAAAGGGAATAGGGAAAAGGGAATAGGTAAAAGGGAATAGGGAATAGGGAAAAGGGAATAGGAAATAGGTAAAAGGGAATAGGGAAAAGGGAATAGGGAAAAGGGAATAGAGAATAGGTAAAAGGGAATAGGGAAAAGGGAATAGGGAATAGGTAAAAGGGAATAGGGAATAGGGAATATGGAATAGGGAATAGGGAAAAGGGAAAAGGGAATAGGGAAAAGGGAATAGTGAATAGGGAATAGGGAATAGGGAAAAGGGAATAGGGAATAGAGAATAGGGAA
The DNA here is from genome assembly GCF_057628025.1 of Oncorhynchus mykiss. Classification (NCBI taxonomy): domain Eukaryota; kingdom Metazoa; phylum Chordata; class Actinopteri; order Salmoniformes; family Salmonidae; genus Oncorhynchus; species Oncorhynchus mykiss. The sequence goes on along the minus strand of NC_143041.1, from coordinate 46,509,580 downwards.
AAGGGAATAGGGAATAGGGAATAGGGAAAAGGGAAAAGGGAAAAGGGAATAGGTAAAAGGGAATAGGGAAAAGGGAATAGGGAATAGTGAATAGGGAATAGGGAATAGGTAAAAGGGAATAGGGAAAAGGGAATAGGGAATAGTGAATAGGGAATAGGGAATAGGGAATAGAGAATAGGGAAAAGGGAATAGGGAATAGAGAATAGGGAAAAGGGAAAAGGGAATAGGTAAAAGGGAATAGGGAATAGGGAATAGGGAAAAGGGAATAGGGAATAGGGAATAGAAAATAGGGAAAAGGAAAAGGGAATAGGGAATAGGTAAAAGGGAATAGGTAAAAGGGAATAGGGAAAAGGGAATAGGGAATAGGGAAAAGGGAATAGGGAAAAGGGAATAGGTAAAAGGGAATAGGGAATAGGGAATAGGGAATAGGGAAAAGGGAATAGGGAAAAGGGAATAGGGAAAAGGGAATAGTGAATAGGGAATAGGGAAAAGGGAATAGGGAATAGGGAAAAGGGAATAGGGAATAGAGAATAGGGAAAAGGGAATAGGTAAAAGGGAATAGGGAATAGGGAAAACGGAATAGGGAATAGTGAATAGGGAAAAGGGAATAGGGAAAAGGGAACAGGGAATAGGGAATAGGGAAAAGGGAAAAGGGAATAGGGAATAGGGAAAAGGGAATAGGGAATAGGGAATAGGGAAAAGGGAATAGTGAATAGGGAAAAGGGAATAGAGAATAGGGAATAGGGAATAGTGAATAGGGAATAGGGAATAGGGAAAGGGAATAGGGAAAAGGGAATAGGGAAAAGGGAATAGGGAATAGGGAATAGTGAATAGGTAAAAGGGAATAGGGAATAGGGAAAAGGGAATAGGGAATAGGGAATAGTGAATAGGAAAAATGGAATAGGGAAAAGGGAATAGGGAATAGGGAATAGGGAATAGGGAATAGGGAAAAGTGAATAGGGAATAGGTAAAAGGGAATAGGGAATAGGGAATAGTGAATAAGGAAAAGGGAATAGTGAATAGGGAATAGTGAATAGGGAATAGGGAAAAGGGAATAGGGAATAGTGAATAGGGAATAGGAAAAATGGAATAGGGAATAGGGAAAAGGGAATAGGGAATAGTGAATAGGGAATAGGGAATAGGGAAAAGGGAATAGGGAAAAGTGAATAGGGAATAGGGAAAAGGGAATAGGGAATAGTGAATAGGGAAAAGGGAATAGGGAATAGGGAAAGGAATAGTGATAGGGAATAGGGAAAAGTGAATAGGGAATAGTGAATAGGGAAAAGGGAATAGTGAATAGGGAATAGGGAAAGGGGAATAGGGAATAGGGAAAAGGGAATAGTGAATAGGGAATAGGGAAAAGGGAATAGTGAATAGGGAATAGTGAATAGGGAATAGGGAAAAGGGAATAGGGAAAATGGAATAGGGAAAAGGGAATAGTGAATAGGGAAAAGGGAATAGTGAATAGGGAATAGGGAAAAGGGAATAGGGAAAAGGGAATAGGGAATAGGGAAAAAGGAATAGGGAATAGGGAATAGAGAAAAGGGAATAGGGAAAAGGGAATAGGGAATAGGGAAAAAGGAATAGGGAATAGGGAATAGAGAAAAGGGAATAGGGAATAGGGAATAGGGAATAGGTAAAAGGGAATAGGGAATAGAGAAAAGGGAATAGAGAAAAGGGAATAGGGAATAGAGAAAAGGGAATAGGGAATAGGGAATAGGGTGCCATTTGGGACGGCAGATAGACTAGTAGTCAGAGCGTTGGGCCAGTAACCCGAAAGGTTGCTGGATCGAACCCCCGAGCTGACATGGTAACAATCTGTAGTTCTGCCCCTGAATAAGGCAGTTAACCCCACTGTTCCCCGGTGGGCCGTCATTGAAAATAAGAGTTTGTTCTTAACCGACGTGCCTAGTTCAATAAAGGTTAAATGAAAGAGAGAGATAACACTTTCATTCATGCACTGCAGGACGCAGACAGACATTTTACACTTGACCATCACCAGTGGACCATCACCGGTGGACAATCACAGGTAGACCATCAGAATGATGCTGAACGGTGTCCTTCTGACTGAAACACCGTCCATTGAAGGGGGAAGTGATATTGACAGAGCAGGATGGTAAGTTGGTGGTTGAAGATATCCCTCTAGTGGTGTGGGGGCTGTGCTTTGGCAAAGTGGGTGGGGTTATATCCTTCCTGTTTGGCCCTGTCCGGGGGTGTCCTCGGATGGGGCAACAGTGTCTCCTGACCCCTCCTGTCTCAGCCTCCAGTATTTGTGCTGCAGTAGTTTATGTGTCGGGGGGCTAGGGTCAGTTTGTTATATCTGGAGTACCTATCCTGTCCTATTCGGTGTCCTGTGTGAATCTAAGTGTGCGTTCTCTAATTCTCTCTTTCTCTCTCTCGGGGGACCTGAGCCCTAGGACCATGCCCCAGGAATACCTGACATGATGACTCCGTGCTGTCCCCAGTCCACCTGACCGTGATGCTGCTCCAGTTTCAACTATTCTGCCTTATTATTATTCGACCATGCTGGTCATTTATGAACATTTGAACATCTTGGCCATGTTCTGTTATAATCTCCACCCGACACAGCCAGAAGAGGACTGGCCATCCCACATATGCTCTCTCTAATTCTCTCTTTCTTTCTCTCTCTCGGAGGACCTGAGCCCTAGGACCATGCCCCAGGAATACCTGACATGATGACTCCTTGCTGTCCCCAGTCCACCTGACTGTGCTGCTGCTCCAGTTTCAACTGTTCTGCCTTATTATTATTCGACCATGCTGGTCATTTATGAACATTTGAACATCTTGACCATGTTCTGTTATAATCTCCACCCGGCACAGCCAGAAGAGGACTGGCCACCCCACATAGCCTGGTTCCTCTCTAGGTTTCTTCCTAGGTTTTGGCCTTTCTAGGGAGTTTTTCCTAGCCACCGTGCTTCTACACCTGCATTGCTTGCTGTTTGGGGTTTTAGGCTGGGTTTCTGTACAGCACTTTGAGATATCAGCTGATGTACGAAGGGCTATATAAATAAATTTGATTTGATTTGATTTTGATTTGATCCACGGAAGAGGACGACCAAAGGTTCTTATTCAGACTAAACAAATGTTTGGATTCTCTGGAAAGCCAATGGTTGGGCATTTGACCCATTTCACCGGAGCAAGACTTGGAAGTCTTTATAAAGCCAGTCGTTTCCCTCCCTCTTATAGCCACACAAAGTTGTTTTAAACATCTGAAAGATCATTTCGATAGACCACAGACCAGACTAGAGGCCCTGGACTGACTGTTGATTAGGAATTTCATTCACTTCAATGCTTTGATGCATTAATACGCCCAGGTCTCAGCATGAATTGTTTCCGACAAATACACAGTCTCTAATTTGTTGAGGACTGGTCAGGTGGGCGGGGCAGAGAAAGGTCAGAGACAAATGAAACCTGCAGCTTTGTCAAAAGGACAACTGGACAAGTGGTGATGATTTCCCTCGAGAGGGTTGTGGCGAAATCTGCACGGAGCCAACTTCACCGTGCGCTGCCACTTTAAGAGCGCATGAGCAGTAAGGAAGGAGGAAATAAATACCGCTACAAGGTTACTGTCATTCATGCCCCAACAAAATTGAAGCTGTTCTGAGGGCCAAACGGGGTGCAACTCTAGATTAGGAAGGTGTTCCTAATGTTTTGTTCACTCAGTCTGTAATAATGGCACTGTATTCCCTGTAGGTTGCCATTTGGGACACAACCCAGGACATATCAGTGAACGCTGTGGAAGTGGGACACAACCCAGGCCATATCAGTGAACGCTGTGGAAGTGGGACACAACCCAGGCCATATCAGTGAACGCTGTGGAAGTGGGACACAACCCAGGCCATATCAGTGAACGCTGTGGAAGTGGGACACAACCCAGGCCATATCAGTGAACGATATGGAAGTGGGACACTCCTTCCAGGAACTCACAAGCATCTAGAGTTTTCTAGCTCCGCCCACCCAATCACCAAACTAACCCTCTCCACCAGCCACCCAATCAGCATTCTAACCCTCTCCACCAGCCAGCCAATCAGCATTCTAACCCTCTCCACCAGCCAGCCAATCAGCATTCTAACCCTCTCCACCAGCCAGCCAATCAGCATTCTAACCCTCTTCACCAGCCACCCAATCAACATTCTAACCCTCTCCACCAGCCAGCCAATCAGCATTCTAACCCTCTCCACCAGCCAGCCAATCAGCATTCTAACCCTCTCCACCAGCCAGCCAATCAGCATTCTAACCCTCTCCACCAGCCAGCCAATCAGCATTCTAACCCTCTCCACCAGCCAGCCAATCAGCATTCTAACCCTCTCCACCAGCCAGCCAATCAGCATTCTAACCCTCTCCACCAGCCAGCCAGCCAGGGACAGAGAGAGGACAGGTCACCTCAGAGAGGAGTAACCTTCAGCCTCCCTCCTCACCACTCCTTGTCCCGACCCCGCACAGATCCACTCTCCCCTCCACTAGCCTTTCTCTCCTCCCCCCTCCACTAGCCTCTCCCCTCATCCCTCCCCTCCCTCTCCTCTTTCCCTCCCCTCACCCCTAATTACCTCCCTCCCCTCTCTTCTTTCCCCTCCCTCCCCTTACCCCTACCTCCCTCCCTTTCCTCTCCTCTTTCCACTCCCTCCCCTTAGCCCTACCTACCTCGCCTCTCCTCTTTCCCCTCATCCCTCCCCATCCCTCCCTCCCCTCTCCTCTTTCCCCTCATCCCTCCCCTCCCTCCCTTCCTTCCCCTCCCCACTTAAATCACTTAATGTTATTACAGCAGTACTAGAATTCATGACCTCCGAGCAGAAAGACCTGCCCAAGACCCTGTTCCACTAATGGACTCTCCCATTCCATCATCCTTATTAAACCTTTTCCTGTGCCACCACCACCACCAGCATTTTGTTGTATCATTGCGGGCCGGACGGACGGGCCGGTGGTATTAAATCATATTCCCCAGTGATACGTCTTGACATGGGGGGGGGGAGGGGGGGTTAATGGATATTACCTCCCCCATTGAAATTTGCCAAAGTGCCCAGGCCTAATTGAATTAGCCTTGATTGCCTGGCCGGGCTGTGCTGTGACAGGGGAAAGCAGATGAGTCACCGATGGTTATCCCGCTGACCAGGAATGACGTGACGCCGAACAGAGTGCAAACAATTCCCTCTGAGAAAACTAACCTGTGTGATGTTACATGGGTAGCTAGCAAAAATGTTACCACGACTAACATTATGGATCTGCATTAGTATACACGTCAAAAGTCTCAATGCAAAGTTATACACCTCTCTTTTCTATTTGAGGAGGTATCACATAAAACGGATCAGAATTCCCGAACAGTGAGTCGTGTCGGAAAAAAGCTTTTCCGGGAGATGATGTGAGCCAGTCTATTCCCCTAGAATGTCAAACTCCCAACATAAATACCTTCACATGTATACCTTCAAATTAAAGCAAATTATTTGCACTTATGACCACTGTTTAAAAAAAAAAATACCTGTTCTGCTGACTTACAAGCAAATACTTTATGAATGAATGTATACAAATCTACTTGCAAGGTTGCTAGCCAATTAGCATGCTAATGTTTGCCCTACTAGACTACTAGCTTTACGTTAGCACTACACGAGTCAGCCAGTTGCTATCAACACCTAGCTTACAGCTACATTAAAGTAAACCAAAGTTTTGGAAACCAAAGAATGTTAGCTATACGCAGTTATCTTAGCCAGCAAGCTAGCTATCCAGCTAACGTTAGCTATTTAGCCAACTAACTACTAGCCTAGCCAACCACCACGGTTATGGTCGGCAAGCTAGAGCCCAACTACTGGAGAACAGCTAGAACTACTAAAACGTAACCACAAATCAAAGCAGAGAGAGCAGGGACAGATTGATTGATGGCAAAAACATTTAAAGCGTGCAGACTGAGTTAGTTATCAAAGCTAGGGGGAGGCAGATGCTTCATCGGCCGATGAAGAGTCAGGGAATTCAAAAATAGTTAGATTCCAGATGTCCGTCAGCTAGTGTGCTAGCATAAGCCAAGGTAGAAAAAGTTACAAAACACACGTAGCTTACTTCACAGAGAACATGCCGAAAAGTTGACGAAACAAAAAAGGAGAACAGACGAGGTACTACACAATTAGAGCAGGTATGATTTTCTCTTTCGTTTGGAGCCCACGGCAAGAAGGCACTGTAGTCTGCTGTGCTAAAAGGTTCCCACTAGATACCACAGCTACAAAGTCTGCGAAAAAAAAAAAAAAAAAAACTCAACAAATTCTCTTTTTACAACAGTGTCTTTTTAAGAAAGGGGAGATGTAGACAAGCTTGATTGATTATTGATTATGAATCAGCTGTGTAGTGCTAGGGGGTAAAAAAACCAAACGTGGACCTCTTGGGGTCCAGAGGACCGAGTTTGGGAAAACACTGTTGAAGACGGAGTGTTTGTGTGTCTACGTGTTTGTTAGCTGATTGTGCCTGTTGAGAGGTGGCTGATGAAGAGAGAGAAAGGGAATCGTCACAGTGTGATATCAACCAGACAGCCTCACAAATCAGCCTACGCACGTACACACCGTAGGCTGAATCCCCCTCTCTCTCCTTCGTCAACAACTCACTAATCACGCCGGTCATCCCTCTCCTCTCCTTGTTGGGACAGGCGGGTTCACATCTAAGAAGAGCTATGAGAGATCAGCCTGCAGAATAACGGACAATGGCTTCTAGCAGCTGCAAACCATATATTTAAGAAATATATATGGAGGACTCAGTCCTTTTATTTGAGTTTAAAGCCAGTTTTTTTTTAATGTTTTGGTTATACTGTATTTCTAGGCAAGACACAATAAAAATAGTATAAAAGAAAATATCTATATATTTTAAAAATGATGTTTCAGTCTAAAATGTCATTTAAAATAACTGACGGGATCTGTGCTCTCACTGATTTGAATAGGAGTGAAACTGTGCCATAAAAATACCTAAAAATAAAAAAATCTACCTATCTGATCATACTATTTTCATTCAACTAACTTACTTAACTTACAGTGTTAACGCTTGCTTAAGCAGGCCCGAGACGCGTTTTAGTGGCCTCGTTCAGACAGCCAGTGTGCGCCCGGGGCTAAAACACATCTCTGCCAGAGTTCACTAGGCTGAAGAGAGCGAGCGCTAGCCACCTTTTGTCCTTGCATGCAGCCTTTCCATTCAATTCAGTTATTCAAAATGCATTCAGACATGACCCACCCCCCCCCCCCCCCCCCACACCCCTTATAAACGCTTTGTGAAGCTGCAGAGGTTTATCAAACTTTCCCACTCATCATTACTCATGATTCACTCAGAACTATCATTACTCATGGTAGCATCCACATTAATGTTGAAGTGTTTAGAGACATATTCTATTCCTATTTACAATAAAAAAGTGACTCCAAAATAACACTAATTATTGACCATTAATTTATTTTGGGGTACCAGACGATCTGAAACACAAGCTAAATGAACAGCAGACGCATCCAAAAGAATCAGAAGCTTGTATAAATAATGTAAATACTAAACTCTAGACTACTTTAATACACACAAGTGAATTTGTCCCAATACTTTTGGTCCCCTCAAATGGGGGGGGGGGGGGGGGGACTACGTACAATAAGTGCTGTAACTCCTAAACGGTTCACCCGATATGAATGAACATACCCTATAATTACAGCTGACAGTCTACACATTAACTTCATAGCTGTTGTATCATTCCAAATCCAAAGTGCTGGAGTACAGAGGCAAAACAACAACAAATGGCCCAATACGTTTGGAGCTCACTGTATTTCCGTTCGGTTTTCACTGGTCAAACATATGAATGTTCAGGTTCAAAATAATTAAGCTTGTGTGGCAAAGTTAAGCAACGCCTTATAAAACATGGATATATTGATTGTAACATTTCTGGTAAATAAATCCTTGTTTGTTTTTGTTAGTTTATTTGTCCATCAGAGCTACAAAGTTCAAGCACTTGATGTAATCCAGTAATTACCCCAGACACAGACAGACAGAGCAATCAACAGTCCTATCTGCTACTAACCACTAACCAGCCGCTGATTGGGCCGATCTCAGGAAGAGCCAATCAGAGGAAATAACAGGGAGAGGTTGACAACTCCAAGGAAGTGATTGTCACAGCAGTAGGTCCTGCTGGCTGGCGCTGTAAGGAGGTACCTTACAGGTTTGGACTGAAGGGTTCTGTCATTTACAGCAAACCCTGCTGGGAGTTACCAGTCATATGTCCTGGCCTTATTTACTCCTTCAGATGAGGGGTCCCCACAGCATTACACAGTACCCAGGCCAGCCAAATGTAGATGCAATGTCTATGTGGCTCTGCTCTCTTAGATTTCTCAACAGATTCTTGTCCACCAAATTATACCGAACACAAATATCAACGCATGGAACAGTTAGAGTTCAAATAAGGAAGTCAGTGAATATAAATAAAATCATTAGGTCCTAATCTATGGATTTCACATGACTGGGAATACAGATATGCATCTGTTGGTCACAAATACCTTTAAAAAAATAAAATAAATGGGCCTCAGGATCTCGTCACGGTATCTCTGTCACGGTATCTCTTTATCTCATCGATAAAATGCAATTGTGTTCGTTGTCTGTAGCTTATGCCTTCCCATAACATAACCCCACCACCACCATGGGACAATTCTCTGGCAACAGCTCTGGTGGACATTCCTGCAGTCAGCATGACAAATGCACGCTCCCTCAAAACACCAGACATCTGTGGCATTGTGTTGTATGGCAAAACTGCACATTTTAGAGTGGCCTTTTATTGTCCCCAGCACAAGGTGCACCTGTGAAATGATCATGCTGTTTCATCAGGTCCTTGATGTGTCACACCTGTCAGGTGGATGGATTATCTTGGCAAAGGATAAAATGCTCACTAACAGGGATGTACACCAATGTGTGCACAACATTTGAGAGAAATAAGATTTTTTTTGTGTGTGCCTCTGAAATATTTCTGTGATCTTTAATTTCTGTATGGTGACTAGAGCAGACACTAGTGGGGATTGTCTGACCTGTGACGATGAGACACTCATTCTGCAGCAGGGCTTCAGTGAAGAGGCGAGAGACGATGAGTTCAGGGTTAATCAGGAAGCGAATCTCTTCCTGAACCAGACCCGATCCGGTGACCCCTCCGCCCACAAACCGGTTGGCAAAGTCCACCTGCGGAGAGAGAGAGAGAGAGAGAGCAGGGCAGCGCACACATGAAGAAGACAGCCGAGTACAGTATCTAGGATACATCAGACAGCCGAGTACAGTATCTAGGACACATCATACAGCCGAGTACAGTATCTAGGATACATCATACAGCCGAGTACAGTAGCTAGGATACATCAGACAGCCGAGTACAGTAGCTAGGATACATCAGACAGAAGATGATAAAGTCCACCTACAGAGCAGAACAGAGTAATGGAGAGCGGAGCAGAACAGAGTAATGGAGAGCAGAACAGAGTAATGGAGAGCAGAACAGAGTAATGGACAGCAGAACAGTAATGGACAGCAGAACAGAACAGAGTAATGGACAGCAGAACAGTAATGGACAGCAGAACAGAGTAATGGACAGCAGAACAGAGTAACGGCCAGCAGAACAGAGTAATGGACAGCAGAACATAGTAATGGACAGCAGAAGAGTAATGGAGAGCAGAACAGAGTAATGGAGAGCAGAACAGAGTAATGGACAGCAGAACAGAGTAATGGACAACAGAACAGAGTAATGGACAGCAGAACAGAGTAATGGACAGCAGAACAGAGTAATGGACAGCAGAACAGAGTAATGGACAGCAGAACAGAGTAATGGACAGCAGAACAGAGTAATGAGCAGAACAGGCAGGCAGTCAGACAGTTGGGTGGGTAAGGGGGGAGGCCCAGGCAGTCAGACACAGTTTGGTGGGGGGAGGGGGGGCACGTGGTCAGTTAGACAGTTGGGTGGTGGGGGGGAACGTAGTCAGTCAGACAGTTGGGTGGTGGGGGGGCACATAGTCAGTTAGACAGTTGGGTGGTGGGGGGAACGTAGTCAGTCAGACAGTTGGGTGGGGGGGGCACGTAGTTAGTCAGACAGTTGGGCTGTGGGGGGGCACGTAGTCAGTTAGACAGTTGGGTGGTGGGGGGGCACGTAATCAGTCAGACAGTTGGGTGGTGGGGGGGCACGTAGTCAGTCAGACAGTTGGGTGGTGGGGGGGAACGTAGTCAGTCAGACAGTTGGGTGGTGGGGGGGCACGTAGTCAGTCAGTTGGGTGGTGGGGGGGAACATAGTCAGTCAGACAGTTGGATGGTAGGGGGGCACGTAGTCAGTCAGACAGTTGGGTGGTGGGGGGGCACGTGGTCAGTCAGACAGTTGGGTGGTGGGGGGGAACGTAGTTAGTCAGACAGTTGGGTGGTGGGGGGGAACGTAGTTAGTCAGACAGTTGGGTGGTGGGGGGGAACGTAGTCAGTCAGACAGTTGGGTGGTAGGGGGGAACGTAGTTAGTCAGACAGTTGGGTATGTGGGGGAGGGGGCAGTCAGTCAGACAGTTGGATGGTGGGGGGGGCACGTAGTCAGTTAGACATTTTGGTGGTGGGGGGGCACGTAGTCAGTTAGACAGTTGGGTGGTAGAGGGGGGCACGTAGTCAGTTAGACAGTTGGGTGGTGGGGGGGCACGTGGTCAGTCAGTCAGTTGGGTGGTGGGGGGGCACGTAGTCAGTCAGACAGTTGGGTGGTGGGGGGGGCACGTAGTCAGTCAGACAGTTGGGTGGTGGGGGGGAACGTAGTCAGTCAGACAGTTGGGTGGTGGGGGGGCACGTAGTCAGTCAGACAGTTGGGTGGTGGGGGGGAACGTAGTCAGTCAGACAGTTGGGTGGTGGGGGGGAACGTAGTCAGTCAGACAGTTGGATGGTAGAGGGGCACGTAGTCAGTCAGACAGTTGGGTGGTGGGGGGGGCACGTGGTCAGTCAGACAGTTGGGTGGTGGGGGGGAACGTAGTCAGTCAGACAGTTGGGTGGTGGGGGGGCACATAGTCAGTTAGACAGTTGGGTGGTGGGGGGGAACGTAGTCAGTCAGTCAGTTGGGTGGTGGGGGGGCACATAGTCAGTTAGACAGTTGGGTGGTGGGGGGGAACGTAGTCAGTCAGACAGTTGGGTGGTGGGGGGGAACGTAGTCAGTCAGACAGTTGGGTGGTGGGGGGAACGTAGTCAGTCAGACAGTTGGGTGGTGGGGGGGCACGTAGTCAGTCAGACAGTTGGGTGGTGGGGGGGCACGTAGTCAGTCAGACAGTTGGGCTGTGGGGGGGCACGTAGTCAGTTAGAAAGTTGGGTTGTGGGGGGGCACGTAGTCAGTCAGTTGGGTGGTGGGGGGCACGTAGTCAGTCAGTTGGGTGGTGGGGGGGCACGTAGTCAGTCAGTCAGTTGGGTGGTGGGGGGGCACGTAGTCAGTCAGACAGTTGGGTGGTGGGGGGGGCACGTGGTCAGTCAGACAGTTGGGTGGTGGGGGGGCACGTAGTCAGTTAGACAGTTGGGTGGTGGGGGGGAACGTAGTTAGTCAGACAGTTGGGTATGTGGGGGAGGGGGCAGTCAGTCAGACAGTTGGGTGGTGGGGGGGCACGTAGTCAGTCAGACAGTTGGGTGGTGGGGGGGGCACGTAGTCAGTCAGTCAGTTGGGTGGTGGGGGGGCACGTAGTCAGTCAGTCAGTTGGGTGGTGGGGGGGCACGTAGTCAGTTAAGACAGTTGGGTGGTGGGGGGGAACGTAGTCAGTCAGACAGTTGGGTGGTGGGGGGGAACGTAGTCAGTTAAGACAGTTGGGTGGTGGGGGGGAACGTAGTCAGTCAGACAGTTGGGTGGTGGGGGGGGCACGTAGTCAGTCAGTCAGTTGGGTGGTGGGGGGGCACGTAGTCAGTCAGACAGTTGGGTGGTGGGGGGGGCACGTGGTCAGTCAGACAGTTGGGTGGTGGGGGGCACGTAGTCAGTCAGTCAGTTGGGTGGTGGGGGGGCACGTAGTCAGTCAGACAGTTGGGTGGTGGGGGGGGCACGTAGTCAGTCAGACAGTTGGGTGGTGGGGGGAACGTAGTCAGTCAGACAGTTGGGTGGTGGGGGGGCACGTAGTCAGTCAGACAGTTGGGTGGTGGGGGGGAACGTAGTCAGTCAGACAGTTGGGTGGTGGGGGGGAACGTAGTCAGTCAGACAGTTGGATGGTAGAGGGGCACGTAGTCAGTCAGACAGTTGGGTGGTGGGGGGGGCACGTGGTCAGTCAGACAGTTGGGTGGTGGGGGGGAACGTAGTCAGTCAGACAGTTGGGTGGTGGGGGGGCACATAGTCAGTTAGACAGTTGGGTGGTGGGGGGGAACGTAGTCAGTCAGTCAGTCAGTTGGGTGGTGGGGGGGCACATAGTCAGTTAGACAGTTGGGTGGTGGGGGGGAACGTAGTCAGTCAGACAGTTGGGTGGTGGGGGGGAACGTAGTCAGTCAGACAGTTGGGTGGTGGGGGGAACGTAGTCAGTCAGACAGTTGGGTGGTGGGGGGGCACGTAGTCAGTCAGACAGTTGGGTGGTGGGGGGGCACGTAGTCAGTCAGACAGTTGGGCTGTGGGGGGGCACGTAGTCAGTTAGAAAGTTGGGTTGTGGGGGGGCACGTAGTCAGTCAGTTGGGTGGTGGGGGGCACGTAGTCAGTCAGTTGGGTGGTGGGGGGGCACGTAGTCAGTCAGTTGGGTGGTGGGGGGGCACGTAGTCAGTTAAGACAGTTGGGTGGTGGGGGGGAACGTAGTCAGTCAGACAGTTGGGTGGTGGGGGGGAACGTAGTCAGTCAGACAGTTGGGTGGTGGGGGGGGCACGTAGTCAGTCAGTCAGTTGGGTGGTGGGGGGGGCACGTGGTCAGTCAGTCAGTTGGGTGGTGGGGGGGCACGTAGTCAGTCAGACAGTTGGGTGGTGGGGGGGGCACGTGGTCAGTCAGACAGTTGGGTGGTGGGGGGGCACGTAGTCAGTTAGACAGTTGGGTGGTGGGGGGGAACGTAGTTAGTCAGACAGTTGGGTATGTGGGGGAGGGGGCAGTCAGTCAGACAGTTGGGTGGTGGGGGGGCACGTAGTCAGTTAGACAGTTGGGTGGTGGGGGGGCACGTAGTCAGTCAGTTGGGTGGTGGGGGGGCACGTAGTCAGTCAGTTGGGTGGTGGGGGGGCACGTAGTCAGTCAGTTGGGTGGTGGGGGGGCACGTAGTCAGTTGGGTGGTGGGGGGGCACGTAGTCAGTTGGGTGGTGGGGTGGCACGTAGTCAGTTGGGTGGTGGCGGGGCACGTAGTCAGTTGGGTGGCGGGGGGGCACGTAGTCAGTTGGGTGGTGGGGGGGGCACGTAGTCAGTTGGGTGGTGGGGGGGGGCACGTAGTCAGTTGCGTGGTGGGGGGGCACATAGTCAGTCAGTTGAGTGGTGGTGGGGGGGCCCAGTCAGTCAGTTGCGTGTTGGGGGGGCCCAGTCAGTCAGTTGAGTGGTGGGAGGGGCCCTTGGAAGCAGCACACGCAGTCTGCTGTCTTTCTTTGACAGGCTGTCAGAGAGCCCCTCCTCACCAGAGAGCCCTTCACTCCGATGGCAGGGAGCCCAGGCCCTAGCTGAATCTGGTCATGTCACCCATCAGCTGTCAGCCCGTGGCAACCACAGCCTCCACAGGCAAACTAAAAGGTGAAAGGGACTGGGTAGAGGGGGCCCGGCCTGACAGGGAGAGAGGAGAACGGACTGGGTAGAGAGCAGAGGGAGTGCAGGGCCTCGACCCCAGTCCCAGCACGCACACTCAGTCCCACAGACGTGTTGTCACCCGTCCTCTTCCTCAAAAGGACCTGTTCAGTAGCAGTAAGCATTCTGAGTTAAAGCTAGGAGTGCGTGCGCGAGGTCGACTCTTGTGATTGACAATCACAGTATATAAAAAAGAGAGGGGAAAGGCAGGGAGGCCCCTCTAGGCTGGATGTGTGGCTTAGAATATAGAACGAAGAACCCTGGCATGTACAGTAAAGACTCCTGCTCCACCAAGATGCTTCTAGAATACGAAATCATGCCCTCTCGGCACAACACATGTGCATTTAAAATGGCTCCCGATTCCCTATTTCATCCACTACTTCTGACCAGAGGCCTATGGGCCTTTTGTAAACAAAACAAAAATAAATAAATATAAATAATTAGTGCACTAAATAGGGAATAGGGTGCCATTTGGGACACAACCCCCGTATACTTAGTCATATAGAGTTGTATGTCAACTCTTCCGTACATCTTACCTGCAGCATGCCGTGCCCGTCGTCTTCTATGGTTCCTACACATGTTATGTGAAGCTTGGTGAGCTGATTCTGGGAGCTGGAACATAGAAAAATATTATTTTTTTTGCCTGATTACCAAATCAGAAAAAAAAAAAAAAATCCCCTTGTTCTTATTTAGATAAAATCCATACAATTATTGGATAAAATAAAAAAATATATATATAAAAAAATGGACAGTAATTCCACATGAAGTGCATTACTTTTTCCAATTTGGAGGCCGATCCAAACACTTTCTTGTGTACGTCACAAGTCCAGTAGGTTCTGAAACATCAAAAATCATCAATGCTTTTGGTTTGAAACCAATATAAAATAAAATGACATTGATTTGATAATACAAAAACCTTACTTTGCTCGATTACACTTCGAAAATAGCACAAAAGTGTTTTCAGTTTCTCCCTCTTCTTTGGGGAAGAGCCCTCAAACAGCCTGAAAAGGAAGTAAGAGTTCATATTAAGTTTCAAAGGGAGTCTTTCAAAGGCTACAGAACAGCTTTATAAATACATTTAAAATCAAGTTTAAAAATGAGTCTTGTTTCTAACAGTGTAATTAACAATAGGGATGAACGATATATCGGTGAACATATCGGAAATCGGACGATATTAGCTAAAAATGCTAACATCAGTATCGGTCCGATGTCTAGATGAACACCGATGTGAAAAACCAAAGCTACCTATATAACACAGGCACACGACGTAATGATGCCACGTAAAATGTTACGCTACACGTGCAACACAGCATTCCTAACCTGGCCCACAATGTCTGCTGTGTGGATCGAGCAGTCAACAAGTCCAGCAGTCATTTGAAAGAGTAAGAACATTTCAGCGAGACAAGTCAAAAGGCGAAATCCAATTAACGCCAAGATAATGGAATTTATTGCCCTTGACAATCAACCGTTTTCTGTCATTGGGTGATGTTGGCTTTTGCCGACTGGTCGAGCACCGGTACACATTACCAAGTGCGCTATTGTTCAGATGTTGCCCTACCGGAGTTACACAGTAATAGCATCACTGCTATTAGCTTCACGACATACTATGGAACACCGTTTGGGTCTTTGCGCTGTTAAGATTCTGGGTTAAACGTGGAACATTGTTATACTCAGAAGGATAGTATCTGAGGAGTGATAGAGACTGGGTTTTTACATCAGAAGTTAATGGTTATCTGTAGGAGCCAGATGGCTGTGGAATGTGTTGGGTGGACGGGAGGAAGTCACAGGTGTGCTATAGGGGATACGGGTGGAGGTCTTTGGATTGGGCATCAAGGGGGTTGAGGTTAGAACAGATCCCCCTTAACCTCTTAGAGCTCTAGGGGCGCTATTTCATTTTTGGATAAAAAACGTTCCCGTTTTAAGCGCGATATTTTGTCACGAAAAGATGCTCGACTATGCATATAAACACTCTGAAGTTTCAGAATCTGCAAAGATTTTGTCTGTAAGTGCCCCAGAACTTATTCTACAGGCGAAACCAAGATGATGCATCACCCAGGAATTAGCAGAATTTCTGAAGCTCTGTTTTCCATTCTCTCCTTATATGGCTGTGATTGCGCAAGGAATGAGCCTACACTTTCTGTCGTTCGCCCAAGGTCTTAGCAGCATTGTGACGTATTTGTAGGCATATCATTGGAAGATTGGCCATAAGAGACTACATTTTCCAGAGGTCCGCCCGGTGTCCTTTGTCTAAATTTGTGCGTAATCTTCAGGTGCGGTCATTTTCTCCTGGGATTCAGGAGAGAAAGCAGGTGTCCAAGAACGATGTATCAATGAAGAGATATGTGAAAAACACCTTGAGGATTGATTCTAAACAACGTTTGCCATGTTTTCAGTCGATATTATGGAGTTAATTTGGAAAAAAGTTTGCGTTTTGAGGACTGAATTTATGGATTTTTTTTGGTAGCCAAATGTGATGTATAAAACGGAGCTATTTCTAATACACAAGGAATCTTTTTGGAAAAACTGAGCATCTGCTATCTAACTGAGAGTATCCTCATTGAAAACATCAGAAGTTCTTCAAAGGTAAATGATTTTATTTGAAGGCTTTTATGTTTTTGTTAATGTTGCGTGCTGGATGCTAACGCTAATGCTAACGCTAAATGCTAACGCGAAATGCTAACTCTAGCTAGCTACTTTTACACAAATGATTGTTTTCCTATGGTTGAGAAGCATATTTTGAAAATCTGAGATGACAGTGTTGTTTACAAAAGGCTAAGCTTGAGAGATGGCATATTTATTTCATTTCATTTGCGATTTTCATAAATAGTTAACGTTGTGTTATGCTAATGAGCTTGCTGATAGATTTACACAATCCTGGATACAGGGGTTTTTTCATAGCTAAACGTGACGCAGAAAACGGAGCGATTTGTCCTAAACAAATAATCTTTCAGGAAAAACTGAACATTTGCTATCTGAGAGTCTCCTCATTGAAAACATCTGAAGTTCTTCAAAGGTAAATGATTTTTTTGAATGCTTTTCTGTTTTTTTGTGTAAATGTTGCCAGCTGAATGCTAATGCTAAATGCTACGTTAGCCATCAATACTGTTACACAAATGCTTGTTTTGCAATGGTTGAGAAGCATATTTTGAAAATCTGAGATGACAGTGTTGTTAACAAAAGGCTAAGCTTGAGAGCTAGCATATTTATTTCATTTCATTTGCGATTTTCATGAATAGTTAACGTTGCGTTATGGTAATGAGCTTGAGTCTGTATTCACGAACCCGGATCCGGGATGGGGAGATCAGAAAGGTTAAGGGAAAAACAATGGTTTATTACCCAATCCCTTCGTCTTCCTGTCGAGCCATAAAATATGAAAGGATTGGAGAGAAGGAGTTGTGCCTAAATTGGAGTATATATATATATATATATATATATGTTGAAACATGTTCTTGTCTAATGCAGCTGTATTGACACTCTGGGCAGAATTAAACCTGGTTCAACTTTCATAAATGTTAGTTGAGTGTTTTACTCTGAGAATTAGAACCTGTCACTGTGTCACAACACGTCAAATAACACTATCACTATGTGCCTTATATAAGTGCATTATATAAGCTTCAATAAGCGTCAAGTAACACCTTTCTATCGGAAAGATGTTGTGTGTTCTGAATTCGCACACCAAGCGCCACCACTGCTATCAGTAGTCAAAGCTGTACAAAAAAAGCAAAAAAAGCAAACACCAGCCACGAACGATGTGTTTACACGATGTGTTTACAATACCGCGTTGGTAATAAAGCACTATTTGTTCGACCACAACTTCTGGGCTAGCTAGCTTTAGCTTGGTACGCAGCTAGCACCAATACAACCAGCCTGAAAACAATGACCAGTAGAAACTGCAGTCATTTTCACTATTCTTAGCAATGATTTAGGAATCCTTGTGAGTAAGCATTAGCTAGGTAGCCACTTGTTGTTCGCCTATTGATATTGAACTTCAGTTCATGAAAATAAATAGCTAGCCAGCTACTTAAACCTGTTGCCCAAAGCTAACGTTATAAGCAGCCAGATAGTTTCATCTGGCTAGTGAGGCTCGACCGGACCGGGTTATGTGTTGTGAAGCTAGCCACAATAAGAATTAGGCACAACAGTGGAATTTGCAGTTTGCCTTCAAAATAAAAGTACCTCTTTGAAAGTGATGCAGAAGGTTACTATTGGTGGAATCATGCCATATTTAGACGAGATAATGTTAAACGAAGTTGGAATGTGAAGCAATCAAATGGGGTATCAGTCTGCTCAGTGACACCCACAGAACACAACTGAAAAGATTCCGCAAATATTAATCAAATTTCAAATCAAATCAAATTTATTTATATAGCCCTTCGTACATCAGCTGATATCTCAAAGTGCTGTACAGAAACGCAGCCTAAAACCCCAAACAGCCAGCAATGCAGGTGTAGAAGCACGGTGGCTAGGAAAAACTCCCTAGAAAGGCCAAAACCTAGGAAGAAACCTAGAGAGGAACCAGGCTATGTGGGGTGGCCAGTCCTCTTCTGGCTGTGCCGGGTGGAGATTATAACAGAACATGGTCAAGATGTTCAAATGTTCATAAATGACCAGCATGGTCGAATAATAATAGGGCAGAACAGTTGAAACTGGAGCAGCAGTATTAGCATCAGTATTAGCAATATTAGCATTGAAGCTCTTATCACGAGACTGTGACGGTGTGAAATTCCCAGTCAGCCTATTGTGTGTATTGACATTAATTTTGCACTGTACAGCTTTACCTAAGGATTGGGGATCAATGAAATGTGGTATCAGTCTACTTAATTACACCAAGCTATTTTTTCCCCAACGTCCTCCTCAGAATGATCAGACTGCAAAACATTGTTTTTCCTCGGGAATGCTACAATCCAAGTATCGTATGCAAAACTCTTAGAGACTTACCCAGAAAGACTCACATCTGTAATCACAGCCAAAGGTGACTCTAATATGTATTGACTACGGGGTGTGAATACTAAATGAGATTAACTTTGTCATTGTGGGGTATTGTGTGTAGTTTTCATAACGGGTGAGAAAAATATATTTAATAATCCATTTTGAATTCAGGCTGTAACAACAAAGCGCGGAATAAGGCATAAGGGGTATAAATACTTTCTGAAAGCACTGGACGGACAGATGTGTTCTAAACAAGTAGGTCCATACCATCTGATTAGGTGATCTGGACCGCAGGTCATTGTTTTAAAAGCGTTATGAAAAGTGATAGTGTGCTATCCCCCTATCTCCAGTGATGAGAACCACGTAGCTAGAATGTAATCCTAGAATGTAATCCTAGAATGCAATCCTAGAATGTAATCCTATACCACTTCCTGATTTCACAGACAGACCCTCTTAGACGTTATATGGTGTATTATGATAAAACATAGGATTTCACCAAAATGACAGGAGTTTCATGATTTTTTTTTTTTTCTTTCTTTCTGGGGGTGGATTATCCCTGTAAGTAAGTAGCCTAATTATGTATGGACTGCACTACTATATTTCAGAACATCAAAGGCCAGTTTTATGGTGGGCCTGAGGTGGTGGAACTAGGTGGGATGACGATGGAAAAAGCCACTGGGTGTTGGGAGTCCGGAAAGGTAGATCACACACACATCCCAGTCCTTCTGGGCAGGCAGGAAATAACTACTACCCTCTACTGAAATACCTTCGTCTGTAGGGGTCCTTTAAAGACCTACTGACAATTATTTGATTTCATTACTAAAATGAGAAGGATTGGAAGAGACGACACACAGTGTCACCAGTACTGAAGAGAGAGACCGAGACATGGAGAGACACCGAGAAAGAAGGAAAGAGAGTGAAGGAAGAGAGAGACAGGGAGAGAGACACCGAGAGAGAAGGAAAGAGAGAGAAGGAAGAGAGAGAGAGACACCGAGAGAGAGGGAAAGAGAGAGAAGGAAGAGAGAGAGAGACACCGAGAGAGAAGGAAAGAGAGTGAAGGAAGAAAGGGACAGGGAGAGAGACACAGAGAGAGAAGGAAAGAGAGAGAAGGAAGAGAGAGATACACCAAGAGAGAAGGAAAGAGAGTGAAGGAAGAGAGAGAGACACCGAGAGAGAAGGAAAGAGAGAGAAGGAAGAGAGAGGCAGGGAGAGAGACACCGAGAGAGAAGGAAAGAGAGAGAAGGAAAGAGAGACAGGGAGAGAGACACCGAGAGAGAAGGAAAGAGAGTGAAGGAAGAGAGAGACACCGAGAGAGAAGGAAAGAGAGTGAAGGAAGAGAGAGACAGGGAGAGAGACACCGAGAGAGAAGGGAAGAGAGTGAAGGAAAAGAGAGACAGGGAGAGAGAGACCGAGAGAGAAGGAAAGAGAGAGACAGGGAGAGAGACACCGAGAGAGAAGGAAAGAGAGAGAAGGAAGAGAGGGACAGGGAGAGAGACACCGAGAGAGAAGGAAAGAGAGAGAAGGAAGAGAGAGACAGGGAGAGAGAGACCGAGAGAGAAGGAAAGAGAGAGACAGGGAGAGAGACACCGAGAGAGAAGGAAAGAGAGAGAAGGAAGAGAGAGAGACACCGAGAGAGAAGGAAAGAGAGTGAAGGAAGAGAGAGACACCGAGAGAGAAGGAAAGAGAGTGAAGGAAGAAAGGGACAGGGAGAGAGACACAGAGAGAGAAGGAAAGAGAGAGAAGGAAGAGAGAGATACACCAAGAGAGAAGGAAAGAGAGTGAAGGAAGAGAGAGAGACACCGAGAGAGAAGGAAAGAGAGAGAAGGAAGAGAGAGGCAGGGAGAGAGACACCGAGAGAGAAGGAAAGAGAGAGAAGGAAAGAGAGACAGGGAGAGAGACACCGAGAGAGAAGGAAAGAGAGTGAAGGAAGAGAGAGACACCGAGAGAGAAGGAAAGAGAGTGAAGGAAGAGAGAGACAGGGAGAGAGACACCGAGAGAGAAGGGAAGAGAGTGAAGGAAAAGAGAGACAGGGAGAGAGAGACCGAGAGAGAAGGAAAGAGAGAGACAGGGAGAGAGACACCGAGAGAGAAGGAAAGAGAGAGAAGGAAGAGAGGGACAGGGAGAGAGACACCGAGAGAGAAGGAAAGAGAGAGAAGGAAGAGAGAGACAGGGAGAGAGAGACCGAGAGAGAAGGAAAGAGAGAGACAGGGAGAGAGACACCGAGAGAGAAGGAAAGAGAGAGAAGGAAGAGAGAGCGACACCGAGAGAGAAGGAAAGAGAGTGAAGGAAGAGAGAGAGACACCGAGAGAGAAGGAAAGAGAGAGAAGGAAGAGAGAGGCAGGGAGAGACACCGAGAGAGAAGGAAAGAGAGAAGGAAAGAGAGACAGGGAGAGAGACACAGAGAGAGAAGGAAAGAGAGAGAAGGAAGAGAGAGACAGGGAGAGAGACACCGAGAGAGAAGGAAAGAGAGTGAAGGAAGAGAGAGACAGGGAGAGAGACACCGAGAGAGAAGGAAGAGAGAGACAGGGAGAGAGAGACCGAGAGAGAAGGAAAGAGAGTGAAGGAAGAGAGAGACAGGGAGAGAGAGACAGGGAGAGAGACACCGAGAGAGAAGGGAAGAGAGTGAAGGAAAAGAGAGACAGGGAGAGAGAGACCGAGAGAGAAGGAAAGAGAGAGACAGGGAGAGAGACACCGAGAGAGAAGGAAAGAGAGAGAAGGAAGAGAGGGACAGGGAGAGAGACACCGAGAGAGAATGAATGAGAGAGAAGGAAGAGAGAGACAGGGAGAGAGAGACCGAGAGAGAGGAAAGAGAGAGACAGGGAGAGAGAGACCGAGAGAGAAGGAAAGAGAGTGAAGGAAGAGAGAGACAGGGAGAGAGACACCGAGAGAGAAGGAAAGAGAGACATAGGGAGAGAGACACCGAGAGAGAAGGAAAGAGAGAGACACCGAGAGAGAAGGAAAGAGAGAAGGAAGAGAGAGACAGGAAGAGAGACACCGAGAGAGAAGGAAAGAGGGGGAGAGAAGGTAAGAGAGAGACAGTGAACGAGACACCGAGAGAGAAGGAAAGAGAGAAGGAAGAGAGACAGGGAGAGAGACACCGAGAGAGAAGGAAGAGAGAGACAGGGAGAGAGACACCGAGAGAGAAGGAAAGAGAGAAGGAAGAGAGAGAAGGAAGAGAGAGAGGAGGAAGAGAAAGACGGGGAGAGAAGGTAAGAGAGAGAAGGAAGAGAAGAAAGAGAAGGGAGAGAGAAAGAGGGGCAGAGAGAAAGAGAGAGAGAGAGAGAGAGAGAGAGAAAGAAAGAAAGAGAGAAAGAAAGAGGGTGAGAGCTCAAACTTTGTCCATCTATGTGAGTTCAGTCAAGCTTGAACTTTTGATAGGAATTAGAATCATCTCTCGCTCAACTTCCCTTTCTCTCACTGCAGCCGGGCCAGGCCGGTTATGTAGAAATCAGTGGAGGCTCCTCAGAGGAGAGAGGGGAGAACCATCCTCAGTGAATTTCATGAAAATCAGTTGTACCTTTTAGATAAAATGATGCTAAATATAATCACGTCACCAAATAACTGATTAAAACACTATTCTGTAAGATATTACTGCACTGTTGGAGCTAGAAACCAAATAATTTCACAACACCCGCAATAAAATCTGCTAAACATGTGTATGTGACAAATCAAATTTGATTTGAGAAGGTCTACAGTAGCCTCCACAGCACTCTGTAGGAGTAGCACCATGGTGTAGCCGGAGGACAGCTAGCTTCTGTCTTCCTCTGGGTACATTGACCTAGGAGGCTCATGGTACTCACCCCCTTCCATAGACTTACACAGTAATTATGACAACTTCCAGAGGACATCCTCCAGCCTATCAGAACTCTTGCAGCATGAACTGACATGTTGTCCACCCAATCAAAGGATCAGATAATGAATCTAGTACTGAAAGCATATGCTACAGCTAGTTAGCACTGCAGTGTATAACATGATGAATCTAGTACTGAAAGCATTAGCTACAGCTAGTTAGCACCGCAGTGCATAATATGATTAATCTAGTACTGAAAGCATATGCTACAGCTAGCTAGCACTGCAGTGCATAACATGATTAATCTAGTACTGAAAGCATTAGCTACAGCTAGCTAGCACTGCAGTGTATAACATGATGAATCTAGTACTGAAAGCATATGCTACAGCTAGCTAGCACTGCAGTGTATAACATGTGGTGAGTAGTTGACTCAAAGACAGACAATAGTTGAACTGTTTTGAACAAATTCAATTTCTTCCAAAATGAAGGTGAAGCGAGAGAGAGATTTTGTATTTTTTTCTCACTTTCAGTTTCACTTACTTATCTAGCAGACGCAGCTATCTAGTTTAGCCTACTAGTTTAGCCTACTGCTTAATCAGTGGGATGCTATGTTAGCTAGTTTAGCCTACTAAAACACCCTGCTTAATCAGGGAGATGCTATGTTAGCTAGGTTAGCCTACTGAAACACCCTGCTTAATCAGTGAGATGCTATGTTAGCTAGTTTAGCCTACTGAAACACCCTGCTTAATCAGTGAGATGCTATGTTAGCTAGTTTAGCCTACTGAAACACCCTGCTTAATCAGTGAGATGCTATGTTAGCTAGTTTAGCCTACTGAAACACCCTGCTTAATCAGTGGGATGCTATGTTAGCTAGTTTAGCCTACTGAAACACCCTGCTTAATCAGTGGGATGCTATGTTAGCTAGTTTAGCCTACTGAAACACCCTGCTCAAACAGAAGGATGCTATGTTAGCTAGCTGGCTGGCTATGACTAAACAACACGACACGAACTCTTCCAAGTCAAGGTAAGATTTTGGTTTCACTCATTTATTGCCACCGGGGCCCGACGGTGTAACTGTTTCCTGACTATACACTGTAACTTTACTGCATGATTGTAGCGGGTTTACTAACCGTTAGTATATTAACTAGGTTGACTATGACTTTACTTTAGCTAATATGGTGACAACGATGAAGGCTGTGTGTAGCTGTTTGGCTTGGAATTATTATATTATTATTTTTCCCACCTGGTCACATGTGTGTTGTGTTGTGCAATAAAGTCCACAAGCGAAGGGAAGAGAAGGAATACAACGTGGCTGCTATGAGAGTGAACTCCGTTTACATGTGATTCGGGGGTGTATTCATTCCAACGATTCTGTTGAAAAACGTATCTTAAACGGAGGCAAAGGGAACAAAAAACGTGGATAAACATTCCTGAATTTGTCCAACAGAAACTCTCGTTTGCAAATGTTGGACTAATGAATACACCCTATATCAGCTAGATGCAGGCAAGAGTCTGCAAGGCGCTATTGAATGTCACTGTCTGTCACCTCAAATTTGTCTCTCGACCTGTGTGTACCTACGTTGTAAACTTTCATTCATAGGCTAGGTTGTAGCAATCTCATGATATAGGGAAAATTATATTATCATGTAGTAACCTAAACCTATCACTGTTACATTGAACTGGGTGAATATGAATGACAGTAACCTAAACCCATCACTGTTACATTGAACAGGGTGAATATGAATGACAGTAACCTAAACCTATCACTGTTACATTGAACTGGGTGAATATGAATGACAGTAACCTAAACCTGTCACTGTTACATTGAACTGGGTGAATATGAATGACAGTAACCTAAACCTGTCACTGTTACATTGAACTGGGTGAATGGAATATGAATGACAGTCATCCAATATGCTGTAATGGAAATAAGGTCATGCTAACGAAAAAAAAATGTTTGTCCTCCCTCATCTAAAACTGGCACTGACTGCCACTGGTAGAAAGTCCTTCTTACATCGTTGCAACAATGGCAGTTGGCCCCAGGCCTCAGTCCCATCACAAAGTCACACTCATGTGTCCCTCCACTCCACAGCACTTACACAAAAAGGAAACGAACAGAAGAGAATGAGAAAAAAAACAAGAAAACACGGCCCCCTTTCCACTTTCCCGCAACCCAAGGGCTACATTAACAAGGCCCCATGTCCCTTTTAAAAGACGAGCAGGGACGTCAGGAGGCTAATTAATCTCATCCAGCCTACTACAAAAGCTGACTGCCTATAGAGGTGCACTAGTGAGGCTATTTGAACTGAATGTCTAAACCAGCATTAAGACCAAATCTACTAAACTCCTGTGCTTTGCCTTTCTCCGGCATGCCATTTCAATCAGAGAGAGAGAGAGAGAGGAGAGAGAGGAGAGAGAGGAGAGAGAGGAGAGAGAGGAGAGAGAGGAGAGAGAGGAGAGAGAGGAGAGAGAGAGAGAGAGGGAGAGAGAGAGGGAGAGAGAGAGAAAGAAAGGAGAGAGAGAGAGGGGAATTTCAATCAGAGAGAGAGACAGAGAGAGAGAGAGACAGAGAGAGAGAAAGAGAAAGAGAGAGAAAGAGAGAGAGGAATTTCAATCAGAGAGAGAGAGAGAAAGAGAGAAAGAGAGAGAGAGAGGAATTTCAATCAGAGAGAGAGAGAGAGAGAGAAAGAAAGAAAGAGAGAGAGAGAGAGAGAAATTTAAATCAGAGAGAGAGAGAGAGAGAGAAAGAGAGAGAGAGAGAGAGAGAGAGAGAGAGAGAAAAAGAGAAAGAGAGAGAGAGAGAGAGGAATTTCAATCAGAGAGAGAGACAGAGAGAGAGAGAGAGAGAGAGAGAAAGAGAGAGAGAGAGGAATTTAAATCAGAGAGAGAGAGAGAAAGAAAGTGAGAGAGAGAGAGAGGAATTTCAATCGGAGAGAGAGAGAGAGAAAGAAAGAGAAAGAGAGAGGAATTTCAATCAGAGAGAGAGAGAGAGAGGAATTTCAATCAAAGAGAGAGAGAGAGAGAGAAATTTCATGAGAGCGAAAGGAATGACAAGGCTTAATGACACAAGGCTTGATGCACTGAGAGGCTGAGAGCCCCTCCAGGCCCAGAGAAACTCATTCATTTAAGTCCATTCCTCATTTTTCTTTTCTGTCATTGTAGCCTAGTAGAAACAAATCTTGAGTCATGTTATTTAGCCCACAGGGCTCTCACAGGGCAGCTAGCCAGCCAATGGTTGGCAAGAGCAGGTAAGAGCAGGCTTTTAGTAATAGAATTCCAATACGGTATTTTGGGGAATGGTGAAATGAATACATAATTATATAATGGCAACAATCCATCAAAGATGTTCCGTGTAGAGATGTGTAGAGAAAAGTGTTGCAGAGTGCAGTTCATTTTCGTTAAGACTAGAACTCTCATTTGTATGAAGAAACTTACAACAGAACAGCACCAAATCTACTTTACCGAAACAAACAAGAACACATTTTTTTTTTTTTTTTTTTTTAAAGACTCCCCCTGCTAGACTACAAATGTATTTAAATGAATCCCAGATACATTTATACTCATTGAGTTAAAAGGAGGCCTTGCTGAGGGATGTAAGAAAACGTCTGTACTATTGCATCTCCCCAACGGGGAGGCCAAGGGTCCTTCCAAAATGGCACTCTCCTAAATGACCAAATCAGTGAAATCTACTAACAATGCTCTTGTCTTGGACACAACACCATCAGTGGACGGTGTAGAGGTGTAGGCAGGTGTCCTTGGGTGGTCACTAGGGTTTTTTTTCCTTGCCCTTATTGAGGTTGGGGGTTTTACCTTCCACCAGGAATCTCCAGCAAAAAGGTTAATTAAGCCTTAGCTTAGTTCCCAAGTGCCACTAGACTGACCCCTGGACATGGCCAAAGTGTTCAAATCATCATCAGTGATCTTGTGATGTGGCCTAGGTTACATTGGGTGTTTACCCTCTCTACAAGTGGGGGTGGGGGGGGGGTCTACCCTCTCCCTCCCACAGGCAACTCGTCCAAGGTTAATCAGCCAGCCTTAGTTCCACTAGACTGACCAGCTCAGACAAACAGGATCTCCTTCACTGCTGCACGGTTACAGTCCGTCTCGGGGGGTCTTTTACCGGGAACGCTTGTCCACCAACACACACCATCGTCAGGGTTTCAGATCATTTCCAAAGGCTTTTACTGTTAGCTAGCTAGCTAAGCGTCCATCTCAGATGCAAAGTAGAGGACTTCCTGGTTCTCTTTTCAATCAGGAAATCCTTATCCGACTAGCTGAATTAAATATTGAAGGGCTGTAGTTAGAGCCACTTTAATCCTCCTGTATTTTAGTAAAAGGGCTGTAGTTACAGCCACTATAATCCTCCTGTATTTTAGTAAAAGGGCTGAAGCTACAGCCACTATAATCCTCCTGTATTTTAGTAAAAGGGCTGTAGTTACAGCCACTTTAATCCTCCTGTATTTTAGTAAAAGGGCTGTAGCTACAGATGGCCATCTGAGACAATGTTAATCTCATTTTCCCTTCTCCACTTAGATAATCACACTATCTGGGTCCCAAACGGTTCCCTATGCCCTTTAGGGCCCATAGGGCTCTGGTTAGACGTAGTGCACTATAAAAGGGTA
Source organism: Oncorhynchus mykiss (assembly GCF_057628025.1). Classification (NCBI taxonomy): domain Eukaryota; kingdom Metazoa; phylum Chordata; class Actinopteri; order Salmoniformes; family Salmonidae; genus Oncorhynchus; species Oncorhynchus mykiss. The sequence goes on along the minus strand of NC_143041.1, from coordinate 46,482,537 downwards.
TTGGGGGGGGGGGGGGGGTACCATTTGGAATGAAAAAAAAAGTGTGACGCAGACAGAGATGGGGAGTGTGTACAGAGCTCCAGTCTTCTCCGTTCAGGAATTAGAGAGTGAGGCGCTAGTATTACATTACTTTAATCCTATAAAGTCCCCGGTAGAAGTAAAAGCTCCTCTATTAGGGAGTAAAAACCGCACCACCACGGGCAACAACAATTCTGTTATCAGATCTTCTCCAAGGACAGACCTTGGGGAGGGTTGGGTTTGAAAATCGGGACATACCTCGGGGGGGGGTTGGGTTTGAAATCAGAACAGACCTCAGGGGTTGGGTTTGAAATCAGAACAGACCTCGGGGGTTGGGTTTGAAATCAGGACAGACCTCGGGGGTTGGGTTTGAAATCAGGACAGACCTCGGGGGTTGGGTTTGAAATCAGGACAGACCTCGGGGGTTGGGTTTGAAATCAGAACAGACCTCGGGGGTTGGGTTTGAAATCAGGACAGACCTCGGGGGTTGGGTTTGAAATCAGAACAGACCTCGGGGGGGTTGGGTTTGAAATCGGGACAGACCTCGGGGGGGTTGGGTTTGAAATCAGAACAGACCTCGGGGGTTGGGTTTGAAATCAGAACAGACCTCGAGGGGGTTGGGTTTGAAATCGGGACAGACCTCGGGGTTGGGTTTGAAATCGGGACAGACCTCGGGGTTGGGTTTGAAATCAGGACAGACCTCGGGGGTTGGGTTTGAAATCAGAACAGACCTCGGGGGTTGGGTTTGAAATCGGGACAGACCTCGGGGGGGTTGGGTTTGAAATCGGGAAGCCTCCAACATTGACTCTGTACCGGTACCCCCTGTATATAGCCTCCATATTGACTCTGTACCAGTACCCCCTGTATATAGCCTCCACATTGACTCTGTACCGTAACATCCTGTATATAGCCTGTACATTTGTCAACAGTTACAGGCTCAAGTCTTCTTGAGTATGACGCTACAAGCTTGTCACACCTGTATTTAGGGAGTTTCTCCCATTCTTCTCTGCAGATCCTCTCAAGCGGCCAGGTTAGATGGGGAGCGTTGCTGCACACCTATTTTCAGGTCTCTCCAGAGATGTTCGACTGGGTTCAAGTCCGGGCCATGGCTGGGCCACTCAAGGACATTCAGAGACTTGTCCCGAAGCCCACTCCTGCATTGTCTTGGCTGTGTGCTTAGGGTCGTTGTCCTGTTGGAAGGTGAACCTTCGCCCCAGTCTGAGGTCCTGAGCACTCTGGAGCAGGTTTTCATCAAGGATCTCTCTGTCCTTTGCTCCGTTCATCTTTCCTTCAACCCTGTCTAGTCTCTCAGTCCCTGCCGCTGAAAAACATCCCACAGCATGATGCTGCCACCACCATGCCTCACCGTAGGGATGGTACGATGAGCGGTGGCTGGTTTCCTCCAGATGTTTGGCATTCAGGCCAATAACTTCAATCTTGGTTTCATCAGACCAGAGAATCTTGTTTCTCATGGTCTGAGAGTCCTTTAGGTGCCTTTTTAGCAAACTCCAAGCGGGCTGTCATGTGCCTTTTTAACTGAGTTTCCGTCGACCTCATGGCTTGGTTTATGCACTCTCAACTGTGTGACCTTATATAGACAGGGGTCTGCATACTTTTCAGAATGCAACATCACGGATTATGATGAGGTTATAATGCTTGTATGAACCCTTATGTCCTAATAAACATTTCATATCAATCATTAACTGCACTGCACTGGTCTGCAGAGAAGTGTTCAGGTAACTAATGCTTGCCTCACTGAGTCAAGACTATTGAGTGCGAGTGAACAAGGAAGTAAGAGATCATTTTAAACCACCTTAAGGTGACCCTGTAGAATAACCGGACTGTCTGCTACCTCGTGTATAATTTGGCTCATAATCAAAGTGGTGGTACAGTACATGGGGGCATTTGCCAGACATAGAGGAAGTGATGCAGTCGAGAACGCTGTGAGACCGGTTAGTTAGATCAAGATAAAGTCTGAGTGCCAGAGAGTCTGCTGTGAGGAGGACAAAGTTCTGTCAAATCCCAAAAGGATCCTTTACCGCCACCAAACAGACCAACTGGGCAGTGTTTTGACCCTCTGAATGTACCAGTTTTGTAGGCTGAGTGCCAACTCCTTTTTGTCATTGTCATGTTTTTTTGTACAGTCCATGGTGTATACTACAACAAAAGGTTCAATGAGTTAGCCAGCTAACTCGAATAAACAACCCCAAATAACTAGTAACCCCATGTGTCGGAGGAAACACTGTGCACCTGGTGACCTTGGTTGGCGTGCACTGTGCCTGGCCCACCACAGGAGTCGCTGGTGCTCGATGAGACAAGGATATCCCTACCGGCCAAACCCTCCCTAACACGGACGACGCTAGGCCAATTGTGCGTCGCCCCACGGACCTCCTGGTCGCGGCCGGTTACGACAGAGCCTGGGCGCGAACCCAGAGTCTCTGGTGGCACAGCTGGCGCTGCAGTACAGCGCCCTTAACCACTGCGCCACCCGGGGAAGCCGACCAAGTCCATTTCAACCAAAATGTGTTTTCTGAACATTTAGGCAAGTTAGCTGGCTAACTCATGGTTAATATTCTCCCCTCTAGGGGACAGGTCAACATTACTGTTACCTGGTGTCTGGTTCCCATGTTGATCCTGTGAAATAGATCTGCTACAGCACTGACCTGACACAGAAAGAATCTTATGTGTCGAAATACAATAACCCTCTCTCATAGACCCTAGCCCTAAAAAACATATTCAATAAACAGGACATACAATGTTGATACAAGTAAAATTGAATCGAAATGGTCTGCACAGTTATGGAAATGTCATCCGGTAATGAAATGAAGATAAGTCGAACAGTGGCTCTTAAAAGATGTGCCCATTTGAATTTATGCTGGACTGTTGTGTGTTCATTTGTGGTAGTTGGATAAAAGGCATGCCAGTGCTGTAATTGAGGGAGCCAGACTGATCCTTATTGAATCATTTCTTACAATGGTAAGGTATTAGTGTTCAATGTGCACCCCAATCAGCAGGTAGCCTGGTGGTTAGAGCAGGTAGCCTGGTGGTTAGAGACAGGTAGCCTAGTGGTTAGAGACAGGTAGCCTGGTGGTTAGAGACAGGTAGCCTGGTGGTTAGAGACAGGTAGCCTGGTGGTTAGAGACAGGTAGCCTAGTGGTTAGAGACAGGTAGCCTGGTGGTTAGAGACAGGTAGCCTAGTGGTTAGAGCAGGTAGCCTAGTGGTTAGAGCAGGTAGCCTAGTGGTTAGAGACAGGTAGCCTAGTGGTTAGAGACAGGTAGCCTAGTGGTTAGAGCAGGTAGCCTGGTGGTTAGAGACAGGTAGCCTAGTGGTTAGAGACAGGTAGCCCAGTGGTTAGAGGCAGGTAGCCTAGTGGTTAGAGACAGGTAGCCTAGTGGTTAGAGACAGGTAGCCTAGTGGTTAGAGCAGGTAGCCTGGTGGTTAGAGACAGGTAGCCTAGTGGTTAGAGACAGGTAGCCTAGTGGTTAGAGCAGGTAGCCTAGTGGTTAGAGGCGGGTAGCCTAGTGGTTAGAGGCGGGTAGCCTAGTGGTTAGAGGCAGGTAGCCTAGTGGTTAGAGGCAGGTAGCCTAGTGGTTAGAGGCAGGTAGCCTAGTGGTTAGAGGCAGGTAGCCTAGTGGTTAGAGGCAGGTAGCCTAGTGGTTAGAGGCAGGTAGCCTAGTGGTTAGAGGCAGGTAGCCTAGTGGTTAGAGCAGGTAGCCTAGTGGTTAGAGGCGGGTAGCCTAGTGGTTAGAGGCGGGTAGCCTAGTGGTTAGAGGCAGGTAGCCTAGTGGTTAGAGACAGGTAGCCTAGTGGTTAGAGACAGGTAGCCTAGTGGTTAGAGACAGGTAGCCTAGTGGTTAGAGACAGGTAGCCTAGTGGTTAGAGACAGGTAGCCTAGTGGTTAGAGACAGGTAGCCTAGTGGTTAGAGACAGGTAGCCTAGTGGTTAGAGACAGGTAGCCTGGTGGTTAGAGACAGGTAGCCTGGTGGTTAGAGACAGGTGCCTAGTGGTTAGAGACAGGTAGCCTAGTGGTTAGAGACAGGTAGCCTAGTGGTTAGAGACAGGTAGCCTAGTGGTTAGAGACAGGTAGCCTAGTGGTTAGAGACAGGTAGCCTAGTGGTTAGAGACAGGTAGCCTAGTGGTTAGAGACAGGTAGCCTAGTGGTTAGAGACAGGTAGCCTGGTGGTTAGAGACAGGTAGCCTGGTGGTTAGAGACAGGTAGCCTGGTGGTTAGAGACAGGTGCCTAGTGGTTAGAGACAGGTAGCCTAGTGGTTAGAGACAGGTAGCCTAGTGGTTAGAGACAGGTAGCCTAGTGGTTAGAGACAGGTAGCCTAGTGGTTAGAGACAGGTAGCCTAGTGGTTAGAGACAGGTAGCCTAGTGGTTAGAGACAGGTAGCCTAGTGGTTAGAGACAGGTAGCCTAGTGGTTAGAGACAGGTAGCCTGGTGGTTAGAGACAGGTAGCCTGGTGGTTAGAGACAGGTAGCCTAGTGGTTAGAGACAGGTAGCCTAGTGGTTAGAGACAGGTAGCCTAGTGGTTAGAGTGTTGGGCCAGTAACCGAAAGGTTGCTGGATCAAATCCCTGAGCTGACAAGGTAAAAATCTGTCGTTTTGCCCCTGAACACGGCATTTAACCCACTGTTCCTAGTCCGTCATTGTAAATAAGAATTTGTTCTTAACTGGCTTTCCAAGTTAAATAAAAACTCAAATAAAAAATTATGAGTGGTTAGCCATGGAAATAGTACACAGTGGATACAAGGCCTATATTTACAACAACAACAACCAAATGTAAGCATTACTGAAGCTTTCAGACAAATATGAAGAGATATACTGAACAACTACCTCAGAGAGATTACAGAAGACAAAGTGGTTAGTGAGGAAAGCAAAGTCAGTAGGCTAGTGCCCCCTTATGGAAATGGGACTAGTTTCAGACCTCCTCGTCTATCTGATGTCAGCCCGCCTACAAAATATCAACGTCTATGTTCCGGGAACGCAGACGCTAACTGTACCACTGTGTTCCCGTGGGAACACAGAACTCTTGACTCTTGACAGAGCTATTCTATTGGCCGTTGCCTCTGATGTCAAAAGATTATGTCAATAGATACACCTTTCAGCATCCTAAAGTAAAAATATGACGAGAACTAAAACCAACTGAGCTCCAGCGGTTCACATTAGCTCGGTTGGTATAGCAACGCCAAGATAGTGGGGTTTGATCCCTGGACCAACGGTATATAAAACATATGCACAATGTCAATCGCTTTGGATAAAAGTGTCTTCTAAATGGCATTTATTATACTATATATATGAACTATTCTACAAAAATGTGCCTCCTTTGTGAACAAAGAGGACGGAGGGTAAACTCACACCTTTCTGCAGAAGTTAATGTCAGGGGAATATCCTAATGTTATATGACAATATGAAACATAGTAAGTAGTACCTGTAGAAGTTGATGTCAGGGTAGTTGAAGTATTCTGACTTCCTGTTGTTGCGTCGGGGGAAGGTACAGAAGAAGGCATTGGCCAATAGAGAAGCCACCTGCATCTGAGACAGGGTGATGGAGTGGTTCATTCCTTCCTTCAGCAGAGGGATGGGCTGGAGAAAAGACAAACGATTTCTTGACTTGCATTTTGAGTCATTTAACAGACGCTCTTGTCCAGAAAGTCTTACAGTTGCTTGATTTCTTAGTGGAGTAAATGTGGAGTAAAATAGGAGTAATGGCATAAAACAGGAGTAGTGGAGTAAATGTGGAGTAAATAGGAGTAGTGGAGTAAAATAGGAGTAGTGGAGTAAAATAGGAGTAGTGGAGTAAAATAGAAGTAGTGGAGTAAAATAGGAGTAGTGGAGTAAAATAGGAGTAGTGGAGTAAAATAGGAGTAGTGGAGTAAATGTGGAGTAAATAGGAGTAGTGGAGTAAAATAGGAGTAGTGGAGTAAATGTGGAGTAAATAGGAGTAGTGGAGTAAATGTGGTGTATATGTAGAGTAAAATAGGAGTAATGGCATAAAACAGGAGTAGTGGAGTAAATGTGGAGTAAATAGGAGTAGTGGAGTAAAATAGGAGTAGTGGTGTAAAATAGGAGTAGTGGAGTAAATGTGGAGTAAATAGGAGTAGTGGAGTAAAATAGGAGTAGTGGAGTAAAATAGGAGTAGTGGAGTAAAATAGAAGTAGTGGAGTAAATGTGGAGTAAATAGGAGTAGTGGAGTAAAATAGGAGTAGTGGTGTAAAATAGGAGTAGTGGAGTAAATGTGGAGTAAATAGGAGTAGTGGAGTAAAATAGGAGTAGTGGAGTAAAATAGGAGTAGTGGAGTAAAATAGGAGTAGTGGAGTAAATGTGGTGTATATGTAGAGTAAAATAGGAGTAGTGGAGTAAAATAGGAGTAGTGGAGTAAAATAGAAGTAGTGGAGTAAATGTGGAGTAAATAGGAGTAGTGGAGTAAAATAGGAGTAGCGGAGTAAAATAGGAGTAGTGGAGTAAATGTGGTGTAAATAGGAGTAGTGGAGTAAAATAGAAGTAGTGGAGTAAATGTGGAGTAAATAGGAGTAGTGGAGTAAAATAGGAGTAGTGGAGTAAAATAGAAGTAGTGGAGTAAATGTGGAGTAAATAGGAGTAGTGGTGTAAAATAGGAGTAGTGGAGTAAAATAGGAGTAGTGGAGTAAATGTGGAGTAAATAGGAGTAGTGGAGTAAAATAGGAGTAGTGGAGTAAAATAGAAGTAGTGGAGTAAATGTGGAGTAAATAGGAGTAGTGGTGTAAAATAGGAGTAGTGGAGTAAAATAGGAGTAGTGGAGTAAATATGTTGTATATGTAGAGTAAAATAGGAGTAGTGGAGTAAATATGGTGTATATGTAGAGTAAAATAGGAGTAGTGGTGTAAATATGGTGTCTATGTAGAGTAAAATAGGAGTAGTGGTGTAAATATGGTGTCTATGTAGAGTAGAATAGGAGTAGGAGTAAATATGGTGTATATGTAGAGTAAAATAGGAGTAGTGGAGTAAAATAGGAGTAGTGGAGTAAATATGGTGTATATGTAGAGTAGAATAGGAGTAATGGAGTAAAATAGCAGTAGTGGAGTAAATATGTTGTATATGTAGAGTAAAATAGGAGTAGTGGAGTAAATATGGTGTATATGTAGAGTAAAATAGGAGTAGTGGTGTAAATATGGTGTCTATGTAGAGTAAAATAGGAGTAGTGGAGTAAAATAGCAGTAGTGGAGTAAATGTGGAGTATTGCAGTAAATGTGAAGTAAAATAGGAGTAGTGAATAATGAGTTTGGTCATTTAAAACAAAGCAGCTGAATGATATTAAGTAAATTAACGAAATACTAATTTAGGCCCTTACTCGTGGGGATGTTCGAATCAACCAGTATAGCCTTAATCACAGTCGAGGGTCATCTATAATCTATTTAACTCAAGTAGGGCTAAATTACTAATCCGGATTGAGGGTTAGCAAATACACAATGTCTTTAACGTAGTAAGTGGTAGTAATTTTTTGGGCATAACATGTAAGTGAAAAGGAGCACAGTGGAAAGAGACGAATGTTGAATAGACGACACACACACTAGACCAGATTTGTCCTAAATCGGCACAAAACCTGCTACAAAGGCACCGTGACGACAGAGAACAAACCTTTTCACAAAATGGTGGTTAAGGAAAGATGATGAAGGTAGTTTTTTGGTCCCTTGTTCAAATCAAAAGAATTACAAGTGACTCTTTGCACACCGTCATGACTGCTGACACATTCAATACATAAATCAGAGAGCTAGATCGGCACTAGTTCCCAATTTGGTGTTAGTCAGAGAGAGGAGGAATGTAATGGGGACTGAGCCCATTCGGCTTGGGCCTTCCCATTAATCTCTGGTCCAGGCTCCAGCTCCAGCAGCACCTCACAGAAAACCAATAGATTTCAAGAGGCTCAATCTCATCTCAGACTAGCTGACTCTTTATGGCCAAGTTAGCTCTAATCCGGGGGGCTCGGGAATCTGTTTGTGCTGTGGAATCTAGTTGTCTTTCTATTTTTTGGGGGGAGGTTCACTGATGCTCATGTCAGGGAATGGTCTTTAACATTTCAACATGTAGCCTAAGGCTTGTGATGTATACTGAGGTACTGAGATATTTGTGGGAAAAGCCACATGCTGGTTTTTCCCAATATCGTCAATACCGTTGAAACTATTTATCGAAAGTTTTTATTTGTATTTTTTTTAATAAAATACATTTGAATATTTGTAGCAACTTAAAGTAAATCCCTGCAGTCAAACTTGTGCAATACCGTTAGGAGATAAAAGCAGACTGCATTGTTCATTACACCTGTCACATTATTGTTCATTATGAAGCTCACTGGCAAATCCCCAGTCACACGTCACATGGTGTTTGTTTACACACAACGACGAGAGACCAGAGCCTTGTGGTGGAGCATGCCACAGGTGATCTAGTTACAGTATACAATTCACAACTAAATGTCTGCCAGCTAGATATCTGCTAACTATTAATTACCTTGTCTTAACATGTGATTCATGCTCTACAGTTATGTTAGGGTTGTGGCGGTCACGAAATTGTGATAGGCTAATATTGTCACCCATCAGACCAATCCTGATTTAATCTTGTCTTTACACACACACACACACACACACACACAATATAGCGTAGACAGTTGAAGTCTGAAGTTTACATCTACCTTAGCCAAATACGTTTAAACTCAGTTTTTCACAATTCCTGACATTTAATCTTAGTAAAAATTCCTTGTCTTAGGTCAGTTAGGATCACCACTTTATTTTAAGAATGTGAAATGTCAGAATAATAGTAGAGAGAATTATTTATTTCAGCATTTATTTCTTTCATTATTTTTCTTTCATTACAATCCCAGTGGGTAAGAAGTTTACATACAGTCAATTAGTATTTGGTAGCATTGCCTTTAAATTGTTTAACCTGGGTCAAATGTTTCGGGTAGCCTTCCACAAGCTTCCCACAATAAGTTGGGTGAATTTTGGCCCATTCCTCCTGATAGAGCTGGTGTAACTGAGTCAGGTTTGTAGGCCTCCTTGCTCACACACGGTTTTTCAGTTCTGCCCACAAATTATCTATAGAATTGAGGTCAGGGCTTTGTGATGGCCACTCCAATACCTTGACTTTGTTGTCCTTAAGTCATTTTGCAAGTGTGCTTGGGGTCATTGTCCATTTGGAAGACCAATTTGCGACCAAGCTTTAACTTCCTGACTGATGTCTTGAGATGTTGCTTCAATATATCCACATAATTTTCTTGCCTCATGATGCCATCTATTTTGTGAAGTGCACCAGTCCCTCCTGCAGCAAAGCACCCCCACAACATGATGCTGCCACCCCCGTGCTTCAAGGTTGGGATGGTGTTCTTCAGCTTGCAAGCCTCCCCCTTTTTCCTCCAAACATAACGATGGTCAATATGGCCAAACTGGTCTGATGAAACAAAAAATAGAACTGAGGACATTTCTCCAAAAAGTACATTCTTTGTCCCCAGGTGCAGTTGCAAACCGTAGTCTGGCTTTTTTAAGGTAGTTTTGGAGCAGTGGCTTCTTCCTTGCTGATCGGCCTTTCAGGTTATGCCGATATAGGACTCGTTTTACTGTGGATATAGATACTTTTGTACCTGTTTCCTCCAGCATCTTCACAATGTTCTTTGCTGTTGTTCTGGGATTGATTTGCACTTTTAGAACCAAAGTACGTTTATCTCTAGGAGACAGAATGCGTCTCCTTCCTGAGTGGTATGACGGCTGCGTGGTCCCATGGTGTTTATACTTGCGTACTATTGTTTGTACAGATGAAAGTGGTACCTTCAGCCGTTTGAAAATTGCTCCCAAGGATGAACCAGACTTTTATGAGGTCTTGGTGGAGTTCTTTTGATTTTCCCATGATGTCAAGCAAAGAGGCACTGAGTTTGAAGGTAGGCCTTGAAATTCATCCACAGGTACACCTCCAATTGACTCAGATGATGTCAATTAGCCTATCAGAAGCTTCTAAAGCCATGACATAATTTTCTGGAATTTTCCAAGCTGTTTAAAAGGCACAGTCAACTTAGTGCATGTAAACTTCTGACCCACTGGAATTGTGATACAGTGAATTTATAAGTGAAATAATCTGTTTGTAAACAATTGTTGTAAAAATGACTTGTGTCATGCACAAAGTAGATGTCCTAACTGACTTGCCAAAACTATAGTTTGTTAACAAGACATTTGTGGAGGTGTTGAAAAACCAGTTAATGACTCCAACATAAGTGAATGGAAACTTCCGACTTCAACTGTATGTGTATGTGATTTTCTGGATTTTTGTTTTAGATTCCGTCTCTCACAGTTGAAGTGTACCTATGATAAAAAATTACAGACCTCTACATGCTTTGTAAGTAGGAAAACCTGCAAAATCGGCAGTGTATCAAATACTTGTTCTCCCCACTGTATGTATGTATGTATGTATGTGTATGTATGTATGTATGTATGTGTATGTGTGTATGTATGTATGTATGTGTGTATATATATATATATATATATATATATATATACAGTGGGGAGAACAAGTATTTGATACACTGTATATATATATATATATATATACACATTTTAATTATGCATTTAAAAGCATTTGGGTGCAAATTCCCAGAGCTCAATCTTGGACTTCCCACTAGGGAGCAATGTGATTATTGACTGATTGGCTGACAGGTTCCGGACGGCCTGCTAATGAAAATGTTCCGGCTAGAGATCTGCATTGTCCATCCAGGGTAGTATCCCAAATAGCACCCTAATCCCTATATAGTGCACTACTTTTCACTTATGCCCTTGTCAAAAGTAGTTCACTATTTAGAGAGAAGCATGTTAACCCCACAAACACCCTGTGAGTATGTTAACCCTGGTGTTACCTTTGCAATCAGCTTAGATACTGTGTCACGTTTTGAGCTTCTGTGTCGTATAACACTTACAGCGTGTGAATGATTCAGAGGGAACACAGGACAGAGACACAGACAGACTGTATATGTAGTTACCTTGTTGCACAGCTCAGACACACTCAGTGCTAATTGGACCATTTCAGGCAGCAGAGACCTAAACAGATGATGAACGACGTCAGGCTCCAGATCCTTGGAGAGGAAGAGAAGAAGAGGTTTGTTTATGTTTTAGTTGTTTATGCTTGTATAAAAAAAAACAATTAGCCTATTGGGTTTTGAATCATGCATGAATAAACAGTAACAAAACCACACAGCCATGCAATCTCCATAGACAAACATTGGCAGTAGAATGGCTTGACTGAAGAGCTCAGTGACTTTCAATGTTGCACAGGTAATTTTGTCAAATTTCTGCCCTGCTAGAGATGCCCCTGGTCAACTGTAAGTGCTGTTAGTGTGAAGTGGAAACGTCTAGGAGCAACAACGACTCAGCCGCAAAGTGGTAGGACACACAAGCTCACAGAACGGGACCGGCGAGTGCAGAAGCGCGTCAAAATCATGTCTTCGGTCACTTCGGTGCCAACTGTAAAGTTTGGTGGAAGAGGACTAATGGTCTGGGGCTGTTTTTCATTGGTTCGGGCTAGGCCCCTTAGTTCCAGTGAAGGGAAATCTTAACGCTACAGCATACTATGACATTCTAGACAATTATGTGCTTACAACTTTATGGCACTAATTCGGGGAAGGCCCTCTCCAGTTTCATCATGACAATGCCCCCGTGCACAACGTGAGGTCCATACAGGAATATTGTTTTTGAGATCAGTGTGGAAAGCGAAAGGGGGATACCTTGTCAGTTGCATAACTGAATACATTCAACTGAATTGCAACTTCCGTATTTAACTCAACCTCTCTGATTCAGAGGTGCGGGGGGGGGCTGCCTTAACCGCCATGGAAGAACTTGACTGGCCTGCACAGAGCCCTGACCTCAACCCCATCGAACACCTTTGGGATGAATTGGAACGCCGACTGCGAGCCAGGCCTAATCGCCCCGACCTCACTAGTGCTCGTGGCTGAATGGAAGAAAGTCCCTGCAGCAATGTTCCAACATCTAGTGGAAAGCCTTCCCAGAAGAGTGGAGGCTGTTATAGCAGCAACATTCCAACATCTAGTGGAAAGCCTTTCCCAGAAGAGTGGAGGCTGTTATAGCAGCAAAAAGGGGAGGGGGGGACCAACTCCATATTTAATGCCAATGACTTGGGAATGAGATGTTCGGTGTCCACATACTTTTGTAAATAGACGTCAGTCTCATCGCTCTGTGGCAGCTCCATTGACACCATCTTCATTTTTAAGTTGCATGCTCCAATGCTCTACCAACTGAGCTACAAAAGGACCCCCCATGTGGGTAATGGGTAAGTGCACACGTTAGGGGGGAAAAAAAGCATAGAGTATTTGAGATGCATAGCCTGCAAGAGGGGGGAGGCTCAAACTTTCCAAGAGGCCAAACATTGACATCTATCTGGCCCAAAAAAACAGTCTAATGTGCTATACAGCTGTAATGTATTGTACCCTGCCGTCCTCCACCAGGCCAAAATAAAGACAGCTAAAGTCATATTTTTAGACATTAATACAATTCATTAAATTAAAAAAAAAGTAATTCAAATCAATCAAGTTTCATATTCAAACCATCAATATTGAACATTTACAGAGAAAAATAGAGAATTATATATTTCTAAATTCAATTTAAATATTTTGAAAATCAGGTTTTAACATCATGGTTTGACTATTTTATCAATTTAGTGTGAATTATTTTTTTCTGAAATTAAATCATCAACATGATCACGACACTGTGCAAGGTTCTCTTTTTTTACTTTAACCGTGTTCACTACGTTTCCGTTGCGACAAATTTAGTGGGGTTGTAATGAATTAAGGAGAATATGTCAGATATGCAATAGAAAGTGTGTGAGTAGTATGTATATATATATATATATATATATGTCTACCTGGAACACACGCTGAAAGTCTGGGGGAAAAATAGGATACAAATACGAATGGTAAAAATGGATACAAATTACACCCCCTTTTGTAGAATGACCCATATAGGCCTAAACACCCCCTTCTGTAGAATGACCCATATAGGCCTAAACACCCCCTTCTGTAGAATGACCCATATAGGCCTAAACACCCCCTTCTGTAGAATGACCCATATAGGCCTAAACACCCCCTTCTGTAGAATGACCCATATAGGCCTAAACACCCCCTTCTGTAGAATGACCCATATAGGCCTAAACACCCCCTTCTGTAGAATGACCCATATAGGCCTAAACACCCCCTTCTGTAGAATGACCCATATAGGCCTAAACACCCCCTTCTGTAGAATGACCCATATAGGCCTAAACACCCCCTTCTGTAGAATGACCCATATAGGCCTAAACACCCCCTTCTGTAGAATGACCCATATAGGCCTAAACACCCCCTTCTGTAGAATGACCCATATAGGCCTAAACACCCCCTTCTGTAGAATGACCCATATAGGCCTAAACACCCCCTTCTGTAGAATGACCCATATAGGCCTAAACACCCCCTTCTGTAGAATGACCCATATAGGCCTAAGTGCTGTTACTCCATCATTGAAGATATGTACAACTATGTATTTATTTACAGCCGTATCGGCTGACAGATGTCAGTGTGATCAATCACTGAGCAATTTCATCAAGGTTTTAGGGAGGGAGCATTGGGGGGGGGGGCTGATTAAACGTGGCTTCTTCCTCGAACAGATGATCATGAACCGTGAGTGAGTGTGTGTGTGTGTGTCTGCCTGCGCGTCTATCAGTGCGTGTGTGTGTCTGCCTGCCTGCCTGCCTGCCTGCCTGCCTGCCTGCGCGTCTATCAGTGTGTGTGTGTGTCTGCGCGTCTATCAGTGCGTGTGTGTGTCTGCCTGCCTGCCTGCCTGCCTGCGCGTCTATCAGTGTGTGTGCGCGTCTGCCTGCCTGCCTGCGCGTCTATCAGTGCGTGTGTGCGTCTCATGTGTGAAGGATAGGAAGTGTGTTCACTTCCTGGACAGAGTAGAGACAGGGAGACTTGACTGCCGATTTAGCATTGGGCCACAGGAGAGGCATTTATATTGTAGGAAACAGGGCCTGACTAAACACTGTCATAAGTAATAACCTGGGTGAAATCATAACGGATCCCTCTGGGTATAATGAATGAAGCAGGGCCTGATGGGTAGGGATGGAAGAGATGGGATTTAGCTGAGCTAGCATTGCCCCGGGTTACCTCTAAATCACAGGGAGACAGACGATCAAATCAACTGAACTAACACTGGCTGTTTTGACTTGAAACAGGTCTATACATCACATCAAACGGAAAGTCATCAAGTTAGAGGAGAGGGGGATGCCAGAGACCGGAGAGGGGGCTGCCGAGGAGAGGAGAGGGGGCTGCCAGAGACCGGAGAGGGGGCTGACAGAGACCGGAGAGGGGGCTGCCGAGGAGAGGAGAGGGGGCTGCCAGAGACCGGAGAGGGGGCTGACAGAGACCGGAGAGGAGGCTGCCGAGGAGAGGAGAGGGGGCTGCCAGAGACCGGAGAGGGGGCTGACAGAGACCGGAGAGGGGGCTGCCAGAGACCGGAGAGGGGGCTGCCGAGGAGAGGGGGCTGCCGGATGGAGAGGGGGCTGACAGAGACCGGAGAGGGGGCTGCCGAGGAGAGGAGAGGGGGCTGCCAGAGACCGGAGAGGGGGCTGACAGAGACCGGAGAGGGGGCTGCCGAGGAGAGGAGAGGGGGCCTGCCAGAGACCGGAGAGGGGGCTGACAGAGACCGGAGAGGGGGCTGCCAGAGACCAGAGAGGGGGCTGCCGAGGAGAGGGGGCTGCCGGATGGAGAGGGGGCTGCCAAGGAGAGGGGGCTGCCAAGGAGAGGGGAGTGGGCTGCCAGAGACCGGATAGGGGGCTGCCGAGGAGAGGAGAGGGGGCTGCCAGACACCGGAGAGGGGGCTGCCGAAGAGAGGGGGCTGCCGAGGAGAGGAGGCTGCCGAGGGGAGGAGAGTGGGCTGCCAGAGACGGAGAGGAGGCTGCCAAGGAGAGGAGAGGGGGCTGGAGAGGCGAGGGGGCTGCCAAGGAGAGACTGCTGAGGATGGAGAAAGATTCCGATTTACCACTACCTCCTCTCTATTTTTACCACTACCCCTCTCTATATTTACCACTACCCCCTCTCTATATTTACCACTACCCCCTCTCTATATTTACCACAACCTCCTCTCTATATTTACCACCACCACCTCCTCTCTATATTTACCACAACCCCCTCTCTATATTTACCACTACCTCCTCTCTATATTTACCACTACCTCCTCTCTATATTTACCACTACCTCCTCTCTATATTTACCACTACCTCCTCTCTATATTTACCACTACCTCCTCTCTATATTTACCACTACCTCCTCTCTATATTTACCACTACCTCCTCTCTCCTCCTCTCTATATTTACCACTACCTCCTCTATATTTACCACTACCTCCTCTCCCCTCCTCTATATTTACCACTACCTCCTCTCTATATTTACCACTACCTCCTCTCTCCTCCACTCTATATTTACCACTACCTCCTCTCTATATTTACCACCACCTCCTCTCTCCTCTATATTCACCACTACCTCCTCTCTATATTTACCACTACCTCCTCTCTATATTTACCACTACCTCCTCTCTACATTTACCACTACCTCCTCTCTACATTTACCACTACCTCCTCTCTATATTTACCACTACCTCCTCTCTATATTTACCACTACCTCCTCTCTATATTTACCACTACCTCCTCTCTATATTTACCACTACCTCCTCTCTATATTTACCACTACCTCCTCTCTATATTTACCACTACCTCCTCTCTATATTTACCACTACCTCCTCTCTATATTTACCACTACCTCCTCTCTATATTTACCACTACCTCCTCTCTATATTTACCACTACCTCCTCTCTATATTTACCACTACCTCCTCTCTCCTCCTCTCTATATTTACCACTACCTCCTCTCTCCTCCTCTCTATATTTCCCACTACCTCCTCTCTATATTTACCACTACCTCCTCTCTATATTTACCACCACCTCCTCTCTATATTTACCACTACCCCCTCTCTATATTTACCACTACCTCCTCTCTCCTCCTCTCTATATTTACCACTACCTCCTCTATCCATTTACCACTACCTCCTCTCTCCTCCTCTCTATATTTACCACTACCTCCTCTCTCCATTTACCACTACCTCCTCTCTCCTCCTCTCTATATTTACCACTACCTCCTCTCTCTCCTCCTCTCTATATTTACCACTACCTCCTCTCTATATTTACCACTACCTCCTCTCTCCTCCTCTCTATATTTACCACTACCTCCTCTCTCCTCCTCTCTATATTTACCACTACCTCCTCTCTATATTTACCACTACCTCCTCTCTATATTCACCACTACCTCCTCTCTATATTTACCACTACCTCCTCTCTACACTTCCCAGAAGAGTGGAGGCTGTTATAGCAGCAATGTTCCAACATCTAGTGGAAAGCCTTCCCAGAAGAATGGAGGCTGTTATAGCAGCAAAGGGGGGACGAACTCCAAATGAATGATTTTGGAATGAGATGTTCGACGAGCAGGTGTCCAGACTTTTATTCATGTATTGTATTTCCTATGTGTTAAAACAACATTTAAATAATTCATTCTATAAAACATGATTTATGACATAAGTGTTTTGCAAATCAATTTGACAGGTTTAAGAAGGGAATAATGCATTGCGTTTTCTCTGTGATATATGTCGTCAGGCAGCTGTTTTCCTCCGACTACTCCTGCCTAATGCTACCTTTACACGGAATGGGATTAAATGAGTTCTCGACTCCCGTTTCCCCCCTGAATGTATAGCTGCCGCCACAGCACTGCCATTCTCATACGTACTGTACATTATATCAATTACATTTTGTGCCTAAAGATAAAGAAAAGGGAATGGGGGATACCTAGTCAGTTGTACAACTGAATGCCTTCAACTGAAATGTGCATTTAACCCAAGTCCTCTGAGTGAGAGATTTATGGGGATTGCCTTAATCAACATCCACATTTAACCCGACCCCTCTGAGTGAGAGATTTATGGGGGGGGAGGGGTAGCCTTAATCAACATCCACGTCTTCAGCACCCGGGGAACAGTGGGTTAACTGCCTTGTTCAGGGGCAGAATTACAGATTTTTTTTTACCTTGTCAGCTCGGGGATTCGATCCAGCAACCTTTTGGTTACTGGCCCAACGCACGCTCTACCCACTAGGCTACGCTGCCGTCTTGACACGCTCGAAATAGAGAGGGATATATAGAATAGTGAAGACATCAAAACGATGAAATAACACACATATGGATTCATGTAGTAACCAAAAAAAAAAGAGTTAAACTAATTTTTTTTAAATATATATTTGAGATTCTTCAAAATAGCCACCCTTTTGCCTTGATGACAGCTTTGCAAATACTTTGAAGAATCTGAAATATATTTAGATTTGTTCAACACTTTTTTGGTTACTACATGTTTGGTGTTATTTCATAGTTTTGATATCTTTACTATTATTCTACAACGTAGAAAATAGTAAAAATAAATAAAAAATGAGTAGGTGAGAGGACCTGAGCCCTAGGACCATGCCTCAGGACTACCTGACATGATGACACCTGGCCGTGCTGCTGCTCCAGTTTCAACTGTTCTGCCTGTGATTATTATTATTTGACCATGCTGGTCATTTATGAACATTTGAACATCTTGGCCATGTTCTGTTATAATCTCCACCCCGCACAGCCAGAAGAGAACTGGCCACCCCTCATAGCCTGGTTCCTCTCTTGGTTTCTTCCTAGGTTTTGGCCTTTCTAGGGAGTTTTTCCTAGCTACCGTGCTTCTACACCTGCATTGCTTGCTGTTTGGGGGTTTTAGGCTGGGTTTCTGTACAGCACTTTGAGATTTCAGCTGATGTACGAAGGGCTATATAAATACATTTGATTTGAGTGTGTAACCTTTTGCCTGGTACTGTATTTTCTTGAGACAACAAAACAAACGAAACAATGAAATGGTGTCTTTTCAAACAATTCTATGCTCTCGTAGCTCTACTGGAGCTATTTATTATTTAAACCTTTATTTAACCAGGAAGGGCTCATTGAGATTTAAAATCTCTTTTTCAAGAGCGTCCTGGCCAAGATAGGCAGCACCAAGTCATTACAACAATTACAGACAAACATGAAAAACCACAAGAAATCTAGTAAAAACCATAGAATTCACAAGAGTATAACAAAATCAAAAACAGCTAATTAAAAACACTGACAGGTCAGGGAATCAGCCTCAAAATCCAAGATCATTCATCAGTGATTTAAAAAACACCAATCGGGACAAGTTCTTCCAGTTTAAAAGTATTTTGTAAGGCGTTCCAAGACGATGGCGTAGAGGACATAAAAGCCCTTTTACCAAATTCAGTTCAGACATTTGGAACAGTTAGCAGGATAAAGTCCAGCGAACGAAGAGACGACCCACCACATTCCTGAACAATAAAAATGCACAAATAAAAAGGTAGTAAACCCCAAATGGCTTTGTAAATAAAAGTATACCAGTGACTGAGCCTACGAGTGACTAGAGAAGGCCAGCCAACCCTGGTATATAAAGTGCAGTGGTGCGTAAGGGTTTTACAGTTTAAAATAAATCTCAAAGTGCCATGGTAAAGGGTTTCAATTGATCTCAAACGAGCGGAAGAAGCATTCATATATAAAATATCCCCATAGTCTAGTAAAGGCATAAATGTAGCTGATACTAGCCTCCTTCTGGCTTCAAAAGAAAAACCTTATTCCTAAAATAAAATCCCAATTTCAGCTTCAATTTTTTTTTTGTAAGTTGTTGAATACGCAATTTAAAAGAGAGGCCATCTTCAATTAAAATTCCAAGATATTTATATGAGGTTACAGTCTCAATCTCCTTGCCCTGACAGGAAGTAATAGGTGAAAGGTTCAGAGGTCTATTTCTTGCTTTAGAAAACACCATTAGTTTAGTCAGTATTGAGGATAAGCTTCAATTAACAAAAGGTATGTTGAACAGTATAAAAAGAACAATAATAAAATAATACAATAATAAAATAATAAAATAATAATGTAGCATGTTCTAAGAAGCTCTTTCGACGGGGCACAACAGTAAATAACAATAATAAATATAAATCAACACTAAATAACAATAATAAATATAAATCACTTAATTTACTATTAAAGACTTTATAAACCAATTGACAAAAGTAAATAACAGGATCATCAGCATTAAAATGGGATGTTTGAAGAACAAACAGCAGAGCTGTAGAGAGAACGACACACCGCTCCTTTAAAATCAGTTGATGACTAGTCTTTATAAACCAACAAGATGTCACCCGTCTTTTATAAAAAGGAATTGGTGTCCACATCACCAACAAACTAACATGGTACAAGCACACCAAGACAGTCGTGAAGAGGGCACGACAAAACCTTTTACCCCTCAGGAGACTGAGGCAGATTCAGGCAGATGGATCCCATTTCCCTAGTGACGATTAGCTAGATAGCAGGCAAATTGATCCCATTTTCCCTAGTGACGGTTAGCTAGATAGCAGGCAGGTGCTGGTGTTGCGATTATTTGGAGGTTCTCTCTGACTGGTCTGCTGTAGCCCGGTCCCAGATGGGTAAGTGTTGTCTTGCCAACTCATATTGTGATCGTCAGCAAGAGAGCACAAAAGATTTGGGACCAAGAAAGAACTGTAGCTAGAGCAACAAGACAGGACAGGTGCCAACTGGCGACAGATAAGAGAGAGAGACAGAGACACAGGCAGACAGAGACAGGGAAAGACAAAGAGAGGGAGAGACAGAGAGATGAGTAGAGGATGGTGAGTTTGCCACTAGATAAGACAGACAGAGACACAGGCAGACAGAGACACAGGCAGACAGAGGCAAAGAGAGGGAGAGACAGAGAGATGAGTAGAGGATGGTGAGTTTGCCACTAGATAAGACAGACAGAGACACAGGCAGACAGAGACACAGGCAGACAGAGGCAAAGAGAGGGAGAGACAGAGAGATGAGTAGAGGATGGTGAGTTTGCCACTAGATAAGACACAGCCAATAAAGGCAGCTCTCTCATCACTGAGTGCATCCAGGACTTCGCTGGGCTGTATGGCCCTGTAAATGATCTATCAAATTACATTTTATTAGTCACTTGCGCCGAATACAACCTTACAGTGTAATGCCGACTTACAAAGTCCTTAAACCAACAAAGCAGTTAAAAATATATATATAATTACAAAAAAAAATACAGATAAGAATTAGAAAAAAAAAGTAACAAGTAATTAATTAAAGAGCATTAGTAAAATAACAATAGTGAGACTATATACAGGGGTGTACCGGTACAGAGTCAATGTGCGGGGGCACCATTTAGTTGAGGTAATATATAGATATAGGTAGAGTTCTTAATATGACTATGCATAGATGTTAAAACCAAGATTAGCAGTGGCGTAAAAGAGGGGGGGGGGGGCAATGCCAATAGTCTGGCAAGCCCTTTGATGAGCTGTTCAGGAGTCTTATGGCTTGGGGGTAGAAGCTGTTTAGAAGCCTCTTGGACCTAGACTTGGCGCTCCGGTACCACTTGCCTTGCGGTAGCAGAGAGAACAGTCAATGATTTAGGTCCTGGATGGCAAGAAGCTTGGCACCAGTGATGTACTGGGCCGTACGCACTACCCTCTGTAGTGCCTTGCGTTCGGAGGCAGAGCAGTTTCCGTACCAGGCAGTGATGCAACCAGTTAGGATGCTCTCGATGGTGCAGCTGTAGAACATTTTGAGGATCGGAGGACCCATGCCAAATCTTTTCAGTCTCCTGAGGGGGAATAGGTTTTGTCGTGCCCTCTTGGTGTGCTTGTACCATGTACCAAGGAACTTGACGCTCTCAACCTGCTCCACTGCAGCCCCGGCGATGAGAATGGGGGTGTGCTTGGTCCTCTTTTTCCTGTAGTCCACAATCATCTTTGTCTTAATCACGTTGAGGGAGAGGTTGTTGTCCTGGCACCACACGGCCAGGTTTATGACCTCCTCCCTATAGGCTGTCTATTCATTGTCGGTGATCAGGTCTACCACTGTTCTGTCATCGGCAAACTTAATTATGGTGTTGGAGTTGTGCCTGGCCGTTCATTCATGAGTGAACAGGGAGTACAGGAGGGGACTGAGCACGCACCCCTGAGGGACCCCTGTGTTGAGGATCAGCGTGGTGGATGTGTTACCTAGGTGTTTAATCCCAGGGTCCTTAGATTATTGATGAGCTTTGAGGGCACTGTGGTATTGAATACTGAGCTGTAGTCAATGAATAGCATTCTCACATAGGTGTTCCTTTTGTCCAGGTGGGAAAGGGCAGTGTGGAGTGCAATAGAGATTGCATCATCTGTGGATCTGTTGGGGTGGTATGCAAATTGGAATGGGTTTAGGGTTTCTGGGATAATGGTGTTGATGTGAGCCATGACCAGCCTTTCAAAGCACTTCATGGCTACGGATGTGAATGCCACAGGTCTGTAGTCATTTAGGCAGGTGTTCTTGGACACAGGCACTATGGTGTTCTTCTTAAAACATGTTGATATTACAGACTCGGACAGGGAGAGGTTGAAAATGTCAGTGAAGACACTTGCCAGTTGGTCAGCGCGTGCTCGCAGTACACATCCTGGTAATCCGTCCGGCCCTGCGGCCTTGGGAATGTTGACCGGTTTAAAGTTCTTACTCACATTGGCTACGGAGTGCGTGATCACACAGTCTTCCAGAACAGCCGGTGCTCTCATGCATGTTGTTTCAGTGACATTTGCCTCAAAGCGAGCATAGAAGTAGTTTAGCACGTCTGGTAGGCTCGTGTCACTGGGCAGCTCTCGGTTGTGCTTCCCTTGTAGTCTGTAATGGTTTGCAAGCCCTGCCACATCCGACGAGCGTCAGAGCCGGTGTAGTACGCTTCGATCTTAGTCCTGCATTGACGCTTTGCCTGTTTGATGGTTCGTCGGAGGGCATAGCGGAATTTCTTATTAGCTTCCAAGTTACAGTCCCACTCCTTGAAAGCGGCAGCTCAACCCTTTAGCTCAGTGTGGGTGTTGCCTGTAATCCATTGCTTCTGGTTGGGTTATGTACGTACAGTCACTTGGGGGACCACATCATCCTAGACGCCATTGAGTTTCAGACAGTAAAGAGGCTAGTCCCCAGAGTAAGTTATTCACAATTTACAGAGAATGAATTTAAGAATTTTGATATAAAAAAAGAATTAAAAAAAGTGATTTCGGCTATAAACCAATCAGATGTATTCATTTTGTTATTAGCTTTTTTGTGAATCTTCCAAACAAAACATGACAATTAACAAAACACTGATACACAACAAAAAAAAAGACAATGACAATGACAGTGACAAATTTAAAATACAACATAATGTGTCCCCTCACAGTCCGTTTCATGAGATATTTAATCTGTCGTTTTTTACCAGCGATTTGTAAGACCTAAATATTAATAGGGGAAGACAGACAGTGATAAATGTAATCAGTTTGTCACTTCAAAACTATTTTATTTTAAAAAAAGGTAACATTTCACCGATAACACACAGCTAAAAGCACAGCGTCTGCTGTATAACGGTTGCGGTCTTTAGAGAGGCAGATGTAGCCAGATGACTGACTCCGTATGAACGGATCATTGGTCCATCTGTGCTGTGTCTGAACCAGACTAGATCACGACAGCCCTGTGGTTTATGCCAATCTGACTGGTATATTCATTGACACTAAAAACATGATTAGTTTAATAGTGGTAATAGTGGTTCTTCAAACCAGATGCTGATTGTGTGTGTGTGTGTGTGTGTGTGTGTGTGTTTAAACGGATGGGGCCAGAAAGGATTTTTATTTTTCAGATGTCCTTGAACCCAGACGGTCCACCTGATGACTATATTTTAGAAGGTGGATGGTTAAAACCCAAGAACATTCTTTTCTTACCTTGTTGCAGAACAAATGAAGAACTGTGAAGTCCCATCTCTTGGCATGAGCAACATTGTACTTCAATATGGCATTCTAAAATGGGGACACCAATAAATGTCATTAAAAACAATGTTCAGTACAGGACACGCATGCATTTTTTTTGTGTGTTTTTTTGCAGTAAGTATCTTTGCCTTGATATCTGGGATCTTGGTGCCATCTCATGGCCAATTCGGGTAATAACAAGTATTATTTATACAATAATGGTTTTGATAGATAGGTCCTCTCTCTAAAAACCACATTTCATTACACAGTGAATATGCATTTTAACACCACATAAAACATCCTCTCTCTTAATAATAATATCTAATAATATCTAATGTTGATGCATCTGGTCAACAATAGATACTGTACATGTTGAATACATTGCATAATGCTAAATTGTAATTATTTCCCCAGTATGGCCTATGCCTCCTTACTCTTCCACACACTGTACATAGATTTTTATTTTGTGTTATTGACTGTAATGTTTGTTTATGTGTAACTCTGTTGTTGTTTGTGTCACACTGCTTTGCTTTATCTTGGCCAGGTTGCAGTTGTAAATGAGAACTTGTTCTCAACTGGCCTAACCTGGTTAAATAAAAACACATTTACAAAAAAAATTTTAAAAATTGCTCCACAGTGAACAAACAAACAAAATATAAATTGAGTCATTAACTTACCTTCACATCATGGGAACTGGAAAATTCTCTGTTTAAAGCTTTCTGGATGAGTTCCCACCGTTCCTGCACTTCCTGCAAAACCAGGAAGTTAAATACCACCACCATCATCATCATCCTCCTCCTCCTAATCTTTCCTGATCGTACAGGTCAGGTCAGGGTTAGTGGTCGGTTCTTTCTAAAACATGATATTAATTTGCATCATCACAAGACTAATGCCTTTATTAGTATCCCTGATTGATTTTATTTGACAGTATACAGTTGAAGTCGGAAGTTTACATACACTTAGGTCGGAGTCATTAAAACTCATTTTTCAACCACTCCACATATTTCTTGTTAACAAACTATAGTTTTGACAAGTTGGTTAGGACATCTACTTTGTGCGTGACACAAATAGTTTTTCCAACAATTGTTTACTGACAGATTATTTCACTTAATCACAATTCCAGTGGGTCAGAAGTTTACATGCACTAAGTTGACTGTGCCTTTAAACAGCTTGGAACATTCCAGAAAATTATGCCATGGCTTTAGAAGCTTCTGATAGGCTAATTGACATCATTTGAGTCAATTGGAGGTGTACCTGTGGATGTATTTCAAGGCCTACCTTCAAACTCAGTGCCTCTTTGCTTGGCATCATGGGGAAATCAGCCAAGACCTCAGAAAAAAAATTGTAGACCTCCACAAGTCTGGTTCATCCTTGGGAGCAATTTTCAAACGGCTGAAGGTACCACTTTCATCTGTACAAACAATAGTACACAAGTATAAACACCATGGGACCACGCAGCCGTCATACCGCTCAGGAAGTAGACGCGTTCTGTCTCCTAGAGATGAATGCACTTTGGTGCGAAAAGTGCAAATCAATCCCAGAACAACAGCAAAGGACCTTGTGAAGATGCTGGAGAAAAAAATACAAAAGTATTTATATCCACAGTAAAACGAGTCCAATATTGACATAACCTGAAAGGCCGATCAGCAAGGAAGAAGCCACTGCTCCAAACCCGCAAAAAAAAAGCCAGACTACGGTTTGCAACTGCACATGGGGACAAAGATCATACATTTTGTAAAAATGTCCTTTCCTTTGGAGGAAAAAGGGGGAGGCTTGCAAGCTGAAGAACACCATACCAACCGTGAAGCACGGGGGTGGCAGCGTCATGTTGTGGGGGTGCTTTGCTGCAGGAGAGACCGGTGCACTTCACAAAATAGATGGCATCATGAGGAAAGATTTATGTGGAAATATTGAAGCAATATCTCAAGGCATCAGTCAGGAAGTTAAAGCTTGGTCGCAAATGGGTCTTCCAAATGGACAATGACCCCAAACATACTTCCAAAGTTGTGCCAAAACGGCGTGAGGACAACAAAGTCAATGTATTGGAGTGGCCATCACAAAGCCCTGACCTCAATCCCATAGATAATGTGTGGGCAGAACTGACAAAAAAATAATGTGGGAGCAAGGAGGCCTACAAACCTGACTCAGTTGCACCAGCTCTGTCAGGAGGAATGGGCCAAAATTCACCCAACTTATTATGGGAAGGTTGTGGAAGGCTACCCGAAATGTTTGACCCAACACCCAAGTTAAACAATTTAAAAGGCAATGCTACCCAATACTAATTGAGTGCATCTAAACTTCTGACCCACTGGAAATGTGATGAAAGAAATAAAATCTGAAATAAATAATTCTCTCTACTATAATTCTGACATTTCACATTTTTAAAATAAAGTGGTGATCCTAACTGACCAAAGACAGGGAATATTTACTAGGATTAAATATTAGGAGTTGTGAAAAACTGAGTTTAAATATATTTGGCCAAGGTGTATGTAAACTTCCAACTTCAACTGTATTTATGTAATGTAATGTAAAGTAACCATAAATGTAATTGTTATGGTAGTTAATGAACTGTAGAAGCACATAGATATAAGCTACTGCTACACAGTACAAGGTGCAATGTAGGTTAAGTAACAGTGTCTTTTGTCCCAGAAGGGATCTATATCACTGAAACTGAGTTTAAATGTATTTGACTACGGTGTATGTAAACTTCAGACTTCAACTGTATATGTATATAGATATACACACACACACATTTGAACAACTTCCCAAGGATATAAAAAAGTCAATAACTTATTTATATTATTGTTGATTTGTTAGAATTACACCGAACCAAAAATATAAACACAACATGTAAAGTGTTGGTCCCATGTTTCATGAGCTGAAATAAAAGATCAGAGAAATGTTCCACACGCACATCAGGCTTATTTCTAATCACAAGAAGCTGAATTAAACGGCATGATCATTACACATGTGCACCTTGTGCTGGGGACGAGAAAAGGCCACTAAAATGTGCCGTTTTGTCAACACAATGCCACAGAAGTTTTAATAGAGCGTGCAATTGGCATGCTGACTGCAGGAATGTCCACCCGAGTTGTTGCCAGAGAATGTAATGTTAATTTCTCTAACATAAAGTTAGATAATTTGGCAGTACGTCCAACCGGCCTAACAACCGCAGACCACAGTGTAACCACGCCAGCCCAGGACCTCCACATGCGGCTTCTTCACCTGCAGGGATCATCTGAGACCAGCCACCCAGACAGCTGATGAAACTGTGGGTTTGCACAACCAAAGAATTTCTGCACAAACTGTCAGAAACCGTCTCAGGGAAGCTCATCTGCTCGTCATCCTCACCAGGGTCTTCACCCTGACTGCAGTTCGGCGTCGTAACCAACTTCAGTGAACAAACGCTCACCTTTGATGGCCACACGCTGGAGAAGTGTGCTCTTCACGGATGAGTCCCGCTTTCAACTGTACCGGCCTTATGGCAGACAGCGTGTATGGCTTTGTGTGAGCTAGCGGTTTGCTGATGTCAACGTCGTCAACAGAGTGCCCCATGGTGGTGGTGGGGTTATGCTATGGGCAGGCATAAGCTATGAACAACGAACACAATTGCATTTTATCTTTGGCAATTTTAATGTACAGAAATACCATGAGATCTTGAGGCCCGTCCATCTGCCGCCACTCACGTATCAGCATGAAAATGCATGGCGCAAGGATCTGTAAACAATTCCTAGTTGGTCCCCATCCTTTTCTGCCATAACAGCCTCCACTCTTCTGGGAAGGCTTTCCACTAGATGTTGGAACGTTGAGGCAGGGACTTGCTTCCATTCAGTTACAAGAGCATTAGTGAGGTCGGGCACTGATGTTGGGCGATTAGGCCTGGCTCTCAGTCAGTGTTCCAATTCATCCCACAGGTGTTCGATGAGGTTGAGGTGAGGGCTCTGTACAGGCCTGTCAAGTTCTTCCACACCGATCTCAACAAACCATTTCTGTATGGACCTCACTTTGTGCATGGGAGGGCATTGTCATGCTGAAACATTTAACGGTTTTGTCCAAACTGTTGCCACAAAGATGAAAGCACAGAATTGTCTAGAATGTTTTTGTATGCCGATGTGTTAAAATTTCCCTTCACTGGAACTAAAGGGGCCTAGCACGAAAAATAGAAAACAGCCCCGGGCCGTGATTCCTCCTCCACCAAACTTAACAGTTGGCACTATGCATTGGGGCAGGTAGCCTTCTCCTCACATCTGCCAAACCCAGATTTGTCAGATGGTGAAGTGTGATTCATCACCCCAGAAAACACATTTCCACTGCTCCAGAGTCCAATGGCAGCGAGCTTCACACCATTCCCAGCTGACGCTTGGCATGGAGTATGATGATCTTAGGCTTGTGTGCAGCTGCTCGGCCGTGGAAACCTATTTCATGAAGCTCCCGACAAACAGTTCCTGTGTCTGATGTTGCTTCCAGAGGCAGTTTGGAACTCGTTAAGGAGTGTTGCAACCAAGGACAGATGATTTTTAAGCGCTATGCACTTCAGTGGTCCTGTTCTGTGAGATTGTGTGGCCTACAGTTTTGACTTTAAATTGGCTTGAAAATCTATGGCAAGACTTGACAGTTTTTTTTTGTCTAGCAATTAACAATAAGCAATTTGACAGAGCTTGAATAATTTAGAAAATAATAAAACGTGCAAATGTTGTACAATCCAGGTGTGCTCTTAAGAGACTTCGCTGCCAAAGGTGATTCTCCAACAACAACAAAATGTGTAATAAATCCAGGGGTATGAATACTTTCTGAAGGCACTGGAGATCAGCTCGTTCCCTAATGGTGAGAGATGTAGGCTCAGACGATCACTTGTAAGTTATAAACAACACTTGTAGTTAGTGAGTCCAATTTCAAACGTGACAGTACAACGTGTGACTACGGTAGAAGCAGTACCTGATTTCCTACAGGGAATAGGTTGCTCTTTGAACAGGGCATTTTCACGTGGACCTCGTCCCAGGCGTCTCTGAACTTGTTGGGGTAGGGAACAGGAATTTTGCCTGTTTGAAGGAGGTCTGTCTGTTGAAGAGAAAATACAGCATGAGGAGAACGTGAACGGCGTCACCAGTGGAAGTTCTACCGTTCGTCCGGATGACCAGACGAACGACGACGACGAATCATGTGTCTTACTAACTTTCACAATTTAATCATTAATAATGCACATTTGTGTTCATCATACTTCACACATCCTTGGGGTGGCAGGAAGTGGTTAGAGGCAGGTAGTCTAGTGGTTAGAGGCAGGTAGTCTAGTGGTTAGAGGCAGGTAGCCTAGTGGTTAGAGGCAGGTAGCCTAGTGGTTAGAGGCAGGTAGCCTAGTGGTTAGAGGCAGGTAGCCTAGTGGTTAGAGGCAGGTAGCCTAGTGGTTAGAGGCAGGTTGCCTAGTGGTTAGAGGCAGGTAGCCTAGTGGTTAGAGGCAGGTAGTCTAGTGGTTAGAGGCAGGTAGTCTAGTGGTTAGAGGCAGGTAGTCTAGTGGTTAGAGGCAGGTAGTCTAGTGGTTAGAGACAGGTAGCCTAGTGGTTAGAGACAGGTAGCCTAGTGGTTAGAGACAGGCAGCCTAGTGGTTAGAGACAGGTAGCCTAGTGGTTAGAGACAGGTAGCCTAGTGGTTAGAGACAGGTAGCCTAGTGGTTAGAGACATGTAGTCTAGTGGTTAGAGACAGGTGGCCTAGTGGTTAGAGACAGGTAGCCTAGTGGTTAGAGACAGGTAGCCTAGTGGTTAGAGACAGGTAGCCTAGTAGTTAGAGACAGGTAGCCTAGTGGTTAGAGCAGGTAGTCTAGTGGTTAGAGACAGGTAGCCTAGTGGTTAGAGACAGGTAGCCTAGTGGGTAGAGACAGGTTGCCTAGTGGTTAGAGACAGGTAGCCTAGTGGTTAGAGACAGGTAGCCTAGTAGTTAGAGACAGGTAGCCTAGTGGTTAGAGACAGGTAACCTAGTGGTTAGAGCATTGGGCCAGTAACCGTAAAGGTTGCTTGATCAAGTTGACAAAGTAAAAAAAAATATAATAATATGTCGTTCTGCCCCCGAACAAGGCAGTTTAACACACTGTTCCCCCGAACAAGGCAGTTTAACCCACTGTTCCCTTGAACAAGGCCGTTTAACCCACTGTTCCCCCGAACAAGGCAGTTTAACCCACTGTTCCCCCGAACAAGGCAGTTAACCCACTGTTCCATCGAACAAGGCCGTTTAACCCACTGTTCCCCCGAACAAGGCCGTTTAACCCACTGTTCCCCCGAACAAGGCAGTTTAACCCACTGTTCCCCCGAACAAGGCCGTTTAACCCACTGTTCCCCCGAACAAGGCAGTTAACCCCACTGTTCCCCCGAACAAGGCCGTTTAACCCACTGTTCCCCCGAACAAGGCCGTTTAACCCACTGTTCACCCGAACAAGGCAGTTTAACCCACTGTTCCCCCGAACAAGGCCGTTTAACCCACTGTTCCCCCGAACAAGGCCGTTTAACCCACTGTTCACCCGAACAAGGCCGTTTAACCCATTGTTCCCCCGAACAAGGCAGTTTAACCCACTGTTCCCCCGAACAAGGCCGTTTAACCCACTGTTCCCCCGAACAAGGCCGTTTAACCCACTGTTCCCCCGAACAAGGCCGTTTAACCCACTGTTCCCCCGAACAAGGCAGTTAACCCACTGTTCCCCCGAACAAGGCCGTTTAACCCACTGTTCCCCCGAACAAGGCAGTTTAACCCACTGTTTCCCTGTAGGCCGTCATGGTAAATAAGTATTTGTTCTTAACGGACGTATCCTAGTTAAATAAATAAAAATACATCCAACACAAATATTGAGACCAGGACTATTGTGGAGTAGCACAAATCAAGGCTGAGACCATTCTATGGAGGGTCTAGTACAGTGATCAACTCGATTTAGCTGCGGGCCAATTATTTTCTTTAGCAGGTGGCCGGAAAATAATTATAAATAATTTGTAGACTGCACATTGACCACAAGAAACCCAAACAGATATAATATTGGACCAAAACAATAATTTCAAACTTTGGTTTACAAGACCACATATCTGTATATTATGCATGGCGGGGAACCCTGATCTTACTGTTCACTTGTACCTGGTTGTCTAGGTCAGTGATTAGTTCGGAACTCCCCTCACCTGGTTGTCTAGGTCAGTGATTAGTTCGGAACTACCCTCACCTGGTTGTCTAGGTCAGTGATTAGTTCGGAACTACCCTCACCTGGTTGTCTAGGTCAGTGATTAGTTCGGAACTCCCCTCACCTGGTTGTCTAGGTCAGTGATTAGTTAGGAACTCCCCTCACCTGGTTGTCTAGTTCAGTGATGAGTTAGTTAGGAACTCCCCTCACCTGGTTGTCTAGTTCAGTGATGAGTTAGTTAGGAACTCCCCTCACCTGGTTGTCTAGGTCAGTGATGAGTTAGTTAGGAACTCCCCTCACCTGGTTGTCTAGGTCAGTGATGAGTTAGTTAGGAACTCCCCTCACCTGGTTGTCTAGGTCAGTGATTAGTTAGGAACTCCCCTCACCTGGTTGTCTAGGTCAGTGATTAGTTAGGAACAAATTGAAAGGAAATAACAAAACCACCAGATGCTTAGCCCACCATGGGGTTTGACACCACTGGTTTGGACTAAAGGGGTTTGACACCACTAGTTTGGACTAAAGGGGTTTGACACCACTAGTTTGGACTAAAGGGGTTTGACACCACTAGTTTGGACTAAAGGGGTTTGACACCACTAGTTTGGACTAATGGGGTTTGACACCACTAGTTTGGACTAATGGGATTTGACACCACTAGTTTGGACTAAAGGGGTTTGACACCACTAGTTTGGACTAATGGGATTTGACACCACTAGTTTGGACTAAAGGGGTTTGACACCACTAGTTTGGACTAAAGGGGTTTGACACCACTAGTTTGGACTAAAGGGGTTTGACCCCACTGGCTTAGACTAAAGGGGTTTGACCCCACTGGCTTAGACTAAAGGGGTTTGACACCACTAGTTTGGACTAAAGGGGTTTGACCCCACTGGCTTAGACTAAAGGGGTTTGACCCCACTGGCTTAGACTAAAGGGGTTTGACCCCACTGGCTTAGACTGAAGGGGTTTGACCCCACTGGCTTAGACTAAAGGGGTTTGACCCCACTGGCTTAGACTAAAGCATTCAGTTAATTTTCCAAGGAGCTGCTCCCTCTCTCTCACCCTGATCATGACAGTGTGATGGTCAGGAATATTCTTCAGTGGTGGGAGTGGTTGACCACACTGTGGCATTCTCCTCAGATCACTGATGGGGCTTCCCAGCCACTTGGAATCGTACGGTGGCGACGGTGGAGGGCCGTCCTCTCCATCTCTGCGTTGTTTCTCGCGTGGGACGTCCTCTCCATCTCTGCGTTGTTTCTCCGAAGGAGCTTGGGCACTGTCACGTTGAAAAAAAGGAGAAACAACTTTAACACGACACTGAAGAAGAAAAAATAAATGCAATAGATCAACAACATGATGCACGAGCAACATGGTTTATAATAAACATCTTAACAAGACATCAGAACAATCTAGCTAAAAACTACTGCCTACATCACAATAAACTTGCCTTTTGACATTGACTTGATCTCTGTACTGACAGGAAGACATTGACTTGATCTCTGTACTGACAGGAAGACATTGACTTGATCTCTGTACGGACAGGAAGACATTGACTTGATCTCTGTACGGACAGGAAGACATTGACTTGATCTCTGTACTGACAGGAAGACATTGACTTGATCTCTGTACTGACAGGAAGACATTGACTTGATCTCTGTACTGACAGGAAGACATTGACTTGATCTCTGTACTGACAGGAAGACATTGACTCTTCTGTTGCCATATTTTCTCCACCACTTGTAGAGTCACAACAGCCACCCTGGAGAAGAGCATGGTTCTCTGACAGTAACAGGAACACAAATAACTGTCACGATAAAACCTATCCACATATTAAAATAGTATAAATAACATTCAAATTCAGCTAGGTGTTCTAAATTGGTCAGTAGCCTAATAGTGAAAAACCCATAAAGAAGCTTCACAGCTTGCCCCTGAAACAACTTTATTGTTGAAAAATACTTATTCGAAAATGTCAAAAATGTCAACCAAGAGAAACGAGCATACTGAGCCGGACGCCAAGTCGACTCATATCCTTACAGATCTTTGCGTACAACCATAACAGGAGTAACCTACTTAATTACTTACATATAGGCCTAACTAACTTTTTTTTTTAAAGTCTGAAGTGAAGTATATATTTGCGTGGATTCCTCATGTCTTGCTCCTTGCTAGAAAAACGTTTGGTCCAAATCGGATGTTAGGTATTATATTTATTGAATGTAAATATAGCACCTATAAACTATTCGCAGACCAGATTCACCTCGCAGGCCGCTAGTTGGGGAACCCTGGTCTAGTGACTGCTGGTTTTTACTGTTCATTTGTACCTGGTTGTCTAAGTCAGTGATGAGTTAGCAACTCCCCTCACCTGGTTGTCTAGGTCAGTGATGAGTTAGTTAGGAACTCCCCTCACTTGGTTGTCTAGGTCAGTGATGAGTTAGTTAGGAACTCCCCTTACCTGGTTGTCTAGGTCAGTGATGAGTTAGTTAGGAACTCCCCTCACCTGGTTGTCTAGGTCAGTGATGAGTTAGGAACTCCCCTTACCTGGTTGTCTAAGTCAGTGATTAGGTAGGAACTCCCCTCACCTGGTTGTCTAGGTCAGTGATGAGTTAGGAACTGCCCTCACCTGGTTGTCTAGGTCAGTGATGAGTTAGCAACTCCCCTCACCTGGTTGTCTAGGTCAGTGATGAGGTAGGAACTCCCCTCACCTGGTTGTCTAGGTCAGTGATGAGTTCGTTTGGAACTCCCCTCATCTGGTTGTCTAGGTCAGTGATTAGTAAGGAACTCCCCTCACCTGGTTGTCTAGGTCAGTGATTAGTTAGTTTGGAACTCCCCTAATTGGATGCACTCAATTAGCTTCCTTTCTTCCTTCCTTCAGAGATCAAATTGTATTTTCCACAAATGAGTGTTGCAGGAATGCTAGTATGATCTGTTTCTAACAACAAATGATTCCAGAACAATCTGAGACGGTGGGTGTTAAAATCCTCTTGTACTTTTTGAGGTGGAACGACAAAGGACAAAGAATTCTCAGCTCTCAAAAACTGTCCTCACCTGCTGGTACCCCCACTGTCCTCACCTGCTGGTACCCCCACTGTCCTCACCTGCTGGTACCCCCACTGTCCTCACCTGCTGGTACCCCCACTGTCCTCACCTGCTGGTACCCCTCACTGTCCTCACCTGCTGGTACCCCTCACTGTCCTCACCTGCTGGTATCCCCCACTGTCCTCACCTGCTGGTACCCCCACTGTCCTATCAACCAACATTTGTAATGAAGCCTATACCCGACATGTAATTGAGGATGCTTAGACTATATAATCTTGAGATATGACTTTGTACTATGTCCGTGAATCTAAGACGTGACGTAATGTAAAACGCGTGAACCCAGAATTCTGTATTAACTGGGTTACTTCCACAGCACCAGGTATTCAATACTGTACCTTGTGGATGGGGCGAAGAAGTCTGTTATTTTTCCTTGGCCCTTGGAGGAGGATCTTTCTGTGTCCTGCTGCTTGTCCAGATGCCTGTTGATCTGGCTCACGGTCTCCTCCATTTGCTCATCACTGTCCCCTTTAGGATCTGTGGGCAGGTCCGAGACCGGCTTGTGATCCTTGGGCACTTCCGAGACCGGCTTGTGATCCGTGGGCACTTCCGAGACCGGCTTGTGATCCGTGGGCACTTCCGAGACCGGCTTATGATCCGTGGGCACTTCCGAGACCGGCTTGTGATCCGTGGGCACTTCCGAGACCGGCTTGTGATCCGTGGGCACTTCCGAGACCGGCTTGTGATCCGTGGGCACTTCCGAGACCGGCTTGTGATCCGTGGGCACTTCCGAGACCGGCTTGTGATCCGTGGGCACTTCCGAGACCGGCTTGTGATCCGTGGGCACTTCCGAGACCGGCTTGTGATCCGTGGGCACTTCCGAGACCGGCTTGTGATCCGTGGGCACTTCCGAGACCGGCTTGTGATCCGTGGGCACTTCCGAGACCGGCTTGTGATCCGTGGGCACTTCCGAGACCGGCTTGTGATCCGTGGTGACTTGCGAGACCGGCTTGTGATCCTTTAAGCTGTCAGATGGTGTTAAGGGCACTGTCTCTTCATCCTCCAGGTCTACAATACTAGAGACAACAGGTTCCTCAGAGTCTGAACTGTGGGTCTGGGCCTCGGTCTCTGTCTCCATAAACTGGATCTTGTGACTGCAGCCAGACTCGGAGCTGTCTGGACTCACCATCTCTACATCCTCCAGTTGTTGTTCAGCAGCTTCACACACGTCAGAAGCTGGGCTTGTGGTGCTTTGGGGAAGTTCCAATGACCACTTATCAAGGTTATTCTGTTGGGACTTGGGATTGTTTTTCTGACTAAGAGATGTTGCTTTGGCACTATGCTGCTGCCCCTCCATTGCGTGTAGACTTGCCTCTTTGGAACTTGCTAATGGAGAGGAGACAAAAGACAACAGAATGAGAATCAACTTGGATCATAATTAACTTGACTGGTAAGTCATAGTGAATGTAGCCTATAGGCCTACAGCAAAAAACACATCAGAAAATCAAACAACTAAAAAAAAATGGAACTGGAGAAAAAAAATGGAACTGAAGAAAAATCCACAATCAGATTACACAGAGGATCATTTAATATTCCCTGCTCAGGGAGTGTTACCTTTAAAAGCCAATGAAAGAGGGCTCCTTGAGCCGACAGGTGCTTGGAGGCCAAATTCAACCCGCAGTCTCTTTTTAGCAGGCTCCAAATCTGACAGTGCAGTCATGCTTCAAGATAGAGAAAGAGCATCATAATAACGTTAGCATCCCTAGAATAGATGGGACGTGTGTTGATAAATTATCTAGCTAACGATAGAGAAAGAGCATCATAATAACGTTAGCATCCCTCGAATAGATGGGAAGTGTGTTGATAAATTATCTAGCTAACGATAGAGAAAGAGCATCATAATAACGTTAGCATCCCTCGAATAGATGGGACGGTTGTTGATAAATTATCTAGCTAACGATAGAGAAAGAGCATCATAATAACGTTAGCATCCCTAGAATAGATGGGACGTGTGTTGATAAATTATCTAGCTAACGATAGAGAAAGAGCATCATAATAACGTTAGCATCCCTCGAATAGATGGGAAGTGTGTTGATAAATTATCTAGCTAACGATAGAGAAAGAGCATCATAATAACGTTAGCATCCCTCGAATAGATGGGAAGTGTGTTGATAAATTATCTAGCTAACGATAAAGAGCATCATAATAACGTTAGCATCCCTCGAATAGATGGGAAGTGTGTTGATAAATTATCTAGCTAACGATAAAGAGCATCATAATAACGTTAGCATCCCTCGAATAGATGGGACGGTTGTTGATAAATTATCTAGCTAACGATAGAGAAAGAGCATCATAATAACGTTAGCATCCCTCGAATAGATGGGAAGTGTGTTGATAAATTATCTAGCTAACGATAGAGAAAGAGCATCATAATAACGTTAGCATCCCTCGAATAGATGGGACGGTTGTTGATAAATTATCTAGCTAACGATAGAGAAAGAGCATCATAATAACGTTAGCATCCCTCGAATAGATGGGACGTGTGTTGATAAATTATCTAGCTAACGATAGAGAAAGAGCATCATAATAACGTTAGCATCCCTCGAATAGATGGGACGGTTGTTGATAAATTATCTAGCTAACGATAGAGAAAGAGCATCATAATAACGTTAGCATCCCTAGAATAGATGGGACGTGTGTTGATAAATTATCTAGCTAACGATAGAGAAAGAGCATCATAATAACGTTAGCATCCCTCGAATAGATGGGACGGTTGTTGATAAATTATCTAGCTAACGATAGAGAAAGAGCATCATAATAACGTTAGCATCCCTAGAATAGATGGGACGTGTGTTGATAAATTATCTAGCTAACGATAGAGAAAGAGCATCATAATAACGTTAGCATCCCTCGAATAGATGGGACGTGTTGATAAACCATCTAGCTAACGATAGCTAGCCATTTCACACGCCACAAGCATTTGATTGTCTATAGTTTATACAAAATAAAGTGAATTGTTATGCATACTCACAATACAACCTCATTCAGTAATACCACCGAAGCGTTTTGGTAACGATGGTTCCAGAATGGTTTCACACAGAGTCCTCTCCTCAGCAGGCGAGTGAAAAATATCATACGGCTTGCAAACATACGACAGTGGATCTATAGCTAGTTTAACAACACAAAATACATTTTGGCATGTACAGCCAGCAGTGACCAAGGTCTAGCTAATTCGTAAAGGATAGCTAGACACAATTAGCTTCACAGTTTTACGTTGTTGTCACGAGCGTTTTTACTTGGTACAATTAGTACAACAACATAGTTGTTGTTGTTTTTTTTTACAGCTGATGTGAGGTTAGGTTAACTCTTAAACCAAAGATATTACATAAATACGGTTTCGACTGTAACGTACCACAAAACAGACACGTCATCGTCTCAGCAACAAAACAAAATCACTTCCGGGTCACATTTTTTTTTTTTTTTACGTTTCAAAATGTCCCCCACGTTATATTAGAAGAGTGTAAAAACAAAACTGTACTTATTTATAATACAGTGCCTTCAGAAAGTGTTAACACTTCCTTGACCTTTTCGGCATTATCTTGGGTTACAACCTGCATTTAATATGTTTTTTTTTTTTAATTAGTAAAAAATAAATGTAAAAAAAAACTGAAATTACTTGTGTAAATAAGTATTCAAACCCTTAGTTATGGAAAGCCTAAATACGTTCAGGAGTAAAAATGTGCTTAATTAACAAAGTATAATAATAAATTGCATGGACTCTGTGTGCGAAAAAAGTTTTTAAATTATTTTTGATTGACTAACTAATCTCTGTACCCACACATATCTGTAAGGTCCCTCAGTTGAGCAGTGAATTTCAAACACAGATTCAACCACAAAGATCATGTTTTTTTTTCAATGCCTCGTAAAAAAGGGCACCTGGTAGACATTGAATATCCATTTGAGCATGGTGAAGTTATTAGTTACACTTTGGATGGTTTATCAATACACCCAGTCACTACAAAGATACAGGCGTCCTTCCTAACTCAGTTGCAGCAGAGGAAGGAAACCGCTCAGGGATTTCACCATGAGGCCAATCTAAGTAACATAATTTCACCCGTGCGTCAATCTAAGTAACATAATGAAAAAAATTGCCATCAAAATCTGTCAGTTTAAGCTAGAGATATCTGCACGGGCTGCATCTCAATCCATCACATTTTCCTATGTTGGCCTTCCGCATCTGAAGAAATGTGTCTTGTCACCTAAAACCCTCACAAACTTTTACAGATGCACAATTGAGAGCATCCTGTCGGGCTGTATCACTGCCTTGTACGGAAACTGCTCCGCCCACAACCGCAAGGCTCTCCAGAGGGTGGTGCGGTCTGTACGACGCCCGTGACAGAGGGGTCAAATACTTATTTCCCTCATTAAAATGCAAATCAATTTATAACATTTTTGACATTAGTTTTTCAGGATTTTTTTGTTGTTGTTCTGTATCTCTCTGTTCAAATAGACCTACCGTTAAAATTATAGACGGATCATTTCTTTGTCAATGGGCAATCGTACAAAATCAGCAGGGGATCAAATACTTTTTTCACCCACTGTATCTAGATATAGCCTTCATATAAGTTACCTGGCATTTACTTAAAAACAAAAATACATTTTAGAAACTAGATATAAACAGACATAGCCTTCTGTGTATTAGTGAACAGTAGCCTTGTGTTTCCCTGCCAATTAGCGAACAGCTGTTTCCCAGTCAATGTGTATGCCGCTAAGGTGTTGTTGGGACCGCTTGGGTAAGAGAGCGCTGCGGTAGAACCGTTTGTGGGAACATTTCTCGCTGTGGGACTGCAGATACATCTCAAAATGAAAGTGCAGGCAACATACTGTTATTATTTATTTACTGAGCACAAAGGTGATGTTGCCCTGCTCAGATGTTGCATGGATCAGCCAATGGTTGCGTGCCACGTCATCAACTGCACCAGATTATGTGGTTAGTAAATACAGAACATAGTGTAGGAGCCTATCACCTATTTCTGTAGCACAATGCAGCTTGATGTACCAGTACACCCCCTGGACAGGACACTAGTCTATCTCCTCAGTGTACCCCCTGGACAGGACGCTGGTCTATCTCCTCAGTACACCCCCTGGACAGGACACTAGTCTATCTCCTCAGTACACCTTCTGGACAGGACACTTGTCTATCTCCTCAGTACACCCTCTGGAAAAGACACTAGTCTATCTCCTCAGTGCACCCCCTGGACAGGACGCTGGTCTATCTCCTCAGTACACCCCCTGGACAGGACACTAGTCTATCTCCTCAGTACACCTTCTGGACAGGACACAAGTCTATCTCCTCAGTACACCCCCTGGACAGGACACTAGTCTATCTCCTCAGTACACCCCCTGGACAGGACACTAGTCTATCTCCTCAGTACACCGGTCTATCTCCTCAGTACACAGGACACTGGACAGGACACTTGTCTATCTCCTCAGTACACCCTCTGGAAAAGACACTAGTCTATCTCCTCAGTGCACCCCCTGGACAGGACGCTGGTCTATCTCCTCAGTACACCCCCTGGACAGGACACTAGTCTATCTCCTCAGTACACCCCCTGGACAGGACGCTGGTCTATCTCCTCAGTATACCCCCTGGACAGGACACTAGTCTATCTCCTCAGTACACCCCCTGGACAGGACACTAGTCTATCACAGGGCCTTACCCCCAATCTATCTCCTTAATGCTGAGTGCCAAAAAGAGATACACCCAGTCCCATTTTCACAGTCTTTGGTATGACTAGGCCAGGGATTGAACTCACAACCTTCCAATCTCAGGGTGGACACTGTAATCACAAGGCCACTGAGTTGGTGTTGATGTGGTTAGCTAATACGTAAAATTCCAATCCAACCGTCAGCAATGGCTAAGCAAAGGGAACACGACCAAAACAAAGTCACACAGTTCACATCAATTGTTTAAAGAAGTTACATTTGTTATGAATTAATATGTCGGTTGGACATACTGACAAATTCTCTAAAACGAGGAGGCTTATGTTAAAGAAATTAAAATGCAGTTCTCTGGAAACAGCTCTGCAGTCAGCATGCCAATTGTATGCTCCCTCAAAACTTAAGACATCTGTGGCATTGTGTTGTGTGACAAAACTGCACATTTTAAAGTGGCCTTTTATTGTCCACAGCACAAGGTGCACCTGTGTAATGATCATGCTGTTTAATCAGCTTCTCGATATGCCACACCTGTCAGGTGGATGAATTATCTTGGCAAAGGAGAAATGACAGGGATCTAAACAAATTTGTGAACACAATTTGAGAGAAATAAGCTTTTTGTGCTTATGGAACATTTCTAGGGATTCTATTTCAGCTCATGAAACATGGGACCAACACTTTACATGTTGCGGTTATAGTCCACTGAAGAAGGAAAAACAAATAGGAATATGACACATCTGAGAAACACGAACCAAAAACAGGGCAAATGTATCAGTCAATGAATCAATAAACAGATCAATAAAATAAAATAGATCAATAGATAAATAAATATATATATTTTTTTTTATATTGATCAATATTTTTTTTAAAGCAATAAAAGACAAATAAATATAAATATATATATATATATATCAATAAATAAATACATCAATGGATCAGTAAATACATGAACAGACCAATAAAGAAATTGATCAATAAATAAATACATAGATCAATAGATACATAAATAGATCAACAGATCAATAAATAGATCAACAGATCAATAAATAGCTCAACAGATCAATAAATAGCTCAACAGATCAATAAATAGATCAACAGATCAATAAATAGATCAATAGATACATAAATAGATCAACAGATCAATAAATAGATCAACAGATCAATAAATAGATGCATAAATAAATAGACAATATACAGTGCGTTCAGAAAGTATTCAGACCCCTTGACTTTTTCCACATTTTGTTACATTGTAGCCTTATTCTAACATGTATTCAATATTTTTTTGTCCCCCTCATCAATCTACACACAAAACCCCATAATGACAAAGCAATAACAGGTTTTTAGAACATTTTTCAAATGTATTAAAAAAAATTAAATACCTTATTTATGTAAGCATTCAGACCCTTTGCTTAAACTCCAAGATGGCATAGCAGTGCAGACATGTTTTGTTCGTCCTCTCGTGTACTTTTGTATTTCTTCATCTTTTTTTGTATATATTTCAATTTTATTTTCAATCTCTTCTCCATTTTAGTTCAATTATACCTTCCAGTAACCTGCCTCACCCAATGTGATACGGAACCGCTATTATTTTTAATTTCTAGACCTTATAGCCAGAACCACCTAGGCATCAGAAGCTAACCAGCTAATTAGCTACAAGCTATTTAGTCATTGTTAGCCACTGCTAGCGGCCTTTACGATCTGCAGAGGTACCAGCCCTTTTTTTAGCTTGGATAATACTCGCCAGCCTACCAGTAACGGACTGTCTCGTCACTATAACGCCGGATTCCTGCCGTAATCCCTGGACCATTACTCCTGATCTTCACAGCTAGCTAGCACCCACCGAGTTACCCAGTACCGAAGCTATCCCTGAGGCCCACCTCCCGGCCCACTCAGTTGTTCACCCGGACTCCACCCAAACACGGCTAGAATCCAGTACTCCACCGGATCCTTGCCGTAAGATCTGGACCTTGGCACCGGATCACCGCTGCTACCGAGTGGCTATAGTGGCTAACTCCCCTGCCCCGATGCAAGCACCGGTTAGCTGTGAGCCAGGCGCATCTCCCGGATAGAAAACTAAATTACTACAACTACAATACCTCTTTCGCCATCTGGCTTGGATCCTTAGTCGACACGGCGCCCCGCCGCACCACCACGACTGGTCTCCTGACGAAAACTCCATCCGCTGTGCCTTCAAACGGCCTCCGTCGGAGCAGACGCTTCTACTAGCCCCGGGCTACTAACTTTAAACG
Organism: Oncorhynchus mykiss; assembly: GCF_057628025.1. NCBI lineage: Eukaryota > Metazoa > Chordata > Actinopteri > Salmoniformes > Salmonidae > Oncorhynchus > Oncorhynchus mykiss. The sequence continues at coordinate 46,441,468 of NC_143041.1, read as the reverse complement.
CTGTGTCGCCCGCGTGCTAGCGTAGTAGCGACTACTCCGCGGCCTCCCTGTTCCATCTATTGCTGCCCCCTGGACCCTATGATCACTTGGCTACATAGCTGATGCCCGCTTTACTGTCCATTAATCACGGTCCTCCATTCTGTTTATTTATTTATTTATTTTTATCTGTCGGCCCCAGCCGCGAACTCAGGCTCTGTGTGTAGTTAACCGACCCTCTCTGCCCATTCATCGCCATTTTACCTGTTGTTGTTTTAGCTGATTAGCTGTTGTTGTCTCACCCGTTGTTGTCTTAGCTAGCTCTCCAAATCAACACCTGTGATTACTTTATGCCTCGCTGTATGTCTCTCTCATATGTCAATATGCCTTGTATACTGTTGTTCAGGTTAGTTATCATTGTTTTAGTTTACAATGGAGCCCCCAGTTCCACTCATTATACCTCTGATACCTCCTTTGTCCCACCTCCCACACATGCGGTGACCTCACCCATTACAACCAGCATGTCCAGAGATACAACCTCTCTTATCATCACTCAGTGCCTGGGCTTACCTCCGCTGTACCCGCACCCCACCACCATACCCCTGTCTGCGCATTATGCCCTGAATATATTCTACCATGCCCAGAAATCTGCTCCTTTTATTCTTTGTCCCCAATGCCAGTTTTGATAGCCTTCAGCCGTACCCTCATCCTACTCCTCCTCGGTTCCTCGGATGATGTGGAGGTAAACCCAGGCTCTGCGTGTCCCCAGGCACCCTCATTTGTTGACTTCTGTGAGCGGAAAAACATTGGTTTCATGCATGTCAACATCAGAAGCCTCCTCCCTAAATTTGTTTTACTCACTACTTTTGCACACTCCGCCAACCCTGATGTCCTTGCCGTGTCTGAATCCTGGCTTATCAAATCAAATCACATTTTATTTGTCACATACACATGGTTAGCAGATGTTAATGCGAGTGTAGCGAAATGCTTGTGCTTCTAGTTTCGACAATGCAGTAATAACCAACAAGTAATCTAGCTAACAATTCCAAAACTACTACCTTATATGGTATTGAGTGCAGTATATACATATGAGATGAGTATGTAAGCAAAGTGGCTAGTGATACATGTATTACATAAAGATGCAGTAGATGATACAGATGGTACAGTATATACATGTACATATGATATGAATAATGTAGGGTATGTAAACATATTAGGTAGCATTGTTTAAAGTGGCTAGTGATATATTTTACATCATTTCCCATCAATTCCCATTAATAAAGTGGCTGGAGTTGAGTCAGTGTGTTGGCAGCAGCCACTCAATGTTAGTGGTGGCTGTTTAACAGTCTGATGGCCTTGAGATAGAAGCTGTTTTTCAGTCTCTCGGTCCCAGCTTTGATGCACCTGCACTGACCTCGCCTTCTGGATGATAGCGAGGTGAACAGGCAGTGGCTCGGGGGGTTGTTGTCCTTGATGATCTTTATGGCCTTACCTGTGACATCGGGTGGTGTAGGCGTCCTGGAGGGCAGGTAGTTTGCCCCCGGTGATGCGTTGTATCCAAGGATGTGTAACGTCCTCCGTTTGAGACAGAAGCCATTCGTTGAGGTGTAAGCTCTGTCACTATTGTTATTTCCAGAGACATTGTTAAGAAAAATCCAAATGAAAGATTAACAGCACGATCAAACAGTAATTATAAACTGGATGGTTCGAGCCGTGAATGCTGATTGGCTGAAAGCCGTGCTATATCAGACTGTAGACCACGGGTATGATAAAACATGTATTTTTACTGCTCTAGTTACGTTGGTAACCAGTTTACAATAACAATAAGGCTCCTCGGTGGTTTGTGATATATGGCCAATATACCACGGCTACAGGCTTTTATCCAGGGCACGAGCCTCGATTGTCCGCATACCACACCCCCTCACGCCTTATTGCTTAAAATACACACTGTGGACAAATAGAACCTGTTAGATGATGATGATGATGATGATGATGATGTTTCTCTTCACTCAAGAGGGCTTGCTGGGCTGGGACGATCAGACACTACCGGTCTAAAGTTTTAGAGCGTTCAAGGGTATTTCTTTAATTTGACTATTTTCTACATTGTGTGCAAAGCTGTCATCAAGGCAAAGGGTGGCTATTTGAAGAATCTCAAATATAAAATATATTTTGATTTGTTTAACTTTTTATGGCTGCAGGGGGCAGTATTGAGTAGCTTGGATGAAAGGTGTCCATATCAAACGGCCTGCTCCTCAGTCATAGTTGCTAATATTTGCATATTATTATTAGTATTGGATAGAAAACACTCTGACGTTTCTTTTTTTTGCATTAAGGAGCGGTATGTCTATAATTCCATGTGTATAACTTGTATTATCTACATTGTCTACATTTATGATGAGCATTTCTGTTGAATGATGTGGCTATGCAAAATCACTTGATGTTTTTGGAACTAGTGAATCTAACGCGCCAATGTAAACTCTGATTTTTTAAATATAAATATGAACTTTATCAAACAAAACATGCATGTATTGTGTAACATGAAGTCCTGTGAGTGTCATCTGATGAAGATAATTCAAGGTTAGTGATTCATTTTATCTTTATTTCTGGTTTATGTGAATGCTATATTTTGCTGGAAAATGTTTGATAGAATTTCGGGAGCATTTTCCTCAGATTTGACTTTATTAAAGTCCCCAGGTACAATAAATGCTGCCTCCGGATAGGAGGCTATGGTGTTGGCTTGGGGGGAATATACACACAGTGACAATAACCAAAGAAAATTCTCTCTGGAGGGGATGCGGTCGGCATTTGATGGTGAGGTATTCCAGATCGGGAGAACAAAATTACTTCCTGTACCTTACCACAATCACACCATGAGTTGTTAATCATGAGACGTACCGCTCCACCCCTGTGTTTCCTGGAGAGTTCCTTCTTCCTTGACTGTGCGATGAACGGAGAACCCCGCTGGCTGTATGGATGGGGACAATACATCCAGAGAGAGAGAGAGCCATGATTCAGTAAAACACAGTGTGTTACAGTCCCTGATGTCTCTCTGGGAGGAAACCTTGGTCCTGGGCTTGTCTACTTTATTGTCCAGGGACTAAACGTTAGTGAGTAACATACTTTTTTTCTTGTTGTTTTTTGTTGTTGTTTTTTTGTTGTTGTTGTTTTTATGTAACATGTGTTTTAATAACCTTACAGGCCCTGGCCTCTACCTCCTTGCCCATCCAAATAAAATATAGATCATTTATTTAACAGCAGCAGGGTAGCCTAGTGGTGAGAGTGTTGGACTATTAGCCGGAAGGTTGCAAGTTCAAACCCCCGAGCTGACAAGGTACAAATCTGTTGTTCTGCCCCTGAACAAGGCTAGGCTTTCATTGAAAATAAGAATTTGTTATTAACTGACTTGCCTAGTTAAATAAAGGAAAAATTAAAAAAACTATTTTAGGGAACCACAACCCACTGCAACCTCCTTATGTTATTGTTTGTGTTTGTGTTTATTTGCAAATAAAGACTGGGAGGTTTGTTCCGAGATGAAGAAAGAAGCATGTTATGCCAATTCTCATCAACTGGAATGAGGATATCAATTGAGGGACTGGACTTTTAGTCGTAGTATATTACCGACGCAATATCGACATCTAGTGGTAGGATCTTATAATTGCATAGAGAATGTCTGTTTTACAGCGACCCTTAATTCATTAAACAGTATGTTGTATAAAAACATTGAAGCTACAGTATATAACCTAAACATGATGGCATTGATTGCCGAAGTGTTGAGCTACTGTACAGTGGCTCAGCGCTTGCTGGCATATTTTCCAAGTAGCAGCATTGTGCTGAGTGAGATAGTGACCTTTGATTTCACTGAGGGCGAACCAACTGTTACTGTGCGTGAGAATAATCTCTGTCTCATTTTGTGGTTTTGGTGCCAATAAAGGAAATCATTTTCAGTCTTGAGTTAGCTACCTTTTCCCATGAAGGACCTTATACGGCAGGCTGTACAGAGCATTCGGAAAGTACTCAGACCCCTTGACTTTTTCCACATTTTGTTACATTACAGCCTTATTCTAAAATGGATTAAATAAATACAAATTCTCATCAATCTACACACAATACAATAATACAATAATACAATAATTTTTTTGCAAACGTAGAAATGATAAGAAACAGAAATACCATTTTTACATTTGTTTCGAAGACTCAAAATTGAGCTCAGGTGCATCCTGTTTCCATTGATCAACTTGATTGGAGTCCACCTGTGGTATATTCAATTGATTGGACATGATTTGGAAAGGCACAAACCTGTCTATATAAGGTCCCACAGTTGACAGTGCATGTCAGCGCAAAAACCAAGCCGCGAGGTTGAAGGAATTGTCTGTAGAGCTCAGAGACAGGATTGTGTCGAGGCACAGATCTGTGGAAGGGTACCAAAACATTTCTGCGGCATTGAAGGTCCTCAAGAACACAGTGGCCTCCATCATTCTTAAATGGAAGAAGTTTTGTTTAAGTTAAAAGTAAGTGATTTCTCTGATTGCTGTGATTACCATACCATAACTATAACCTCAGGGCCTGTTTTAACTCACACATGAGATTAGAACAGCTACTCGCTATCTGTACATCAAAAAATAACCACACCTGGGGCGAATCTAGAACATGTTTTTTTTTTTTTCACCTCAGTTCTACCCCAGAGCCAGTGGACCTACTGTTAATAAAAATATAAAAATAAAGCAACACTGTCCGGCCAATCTGAGAGAGTTGACCAAGAACCCCATGGTCACTTTGACAGAGCTCCAGATTTCCTTGGGGGAGATGAGGAACCTTCCAGAAGGACAACCATCTCTACAGCACTCCACCAATCAGGCCTTTATGGTAGAGTGGCCAGACAGAAGCCACTCCTCAGTAAAAGGCACATGACAGTCCACTTGGAAATTGCCAAAAGACACCTAAAAGACTAAACAAGATTCTCTGGTCGGATGAAACCAAGATTGAACTCTTTGGCCTGAATGCCAAGCATCACATCTGGAGGAAACCTGGCACCATCCCTATGGTGAAGCATGGTGGTGTCAGCATCATGCTGTGGGGATGTTTTTCAGTGGCAGGAACTGGGAGACTAGTCAGGATCGAGGGAAAGAGGAACGGAGCAAAGTACAGAGATCCTTGATGAAAAACTGCTCCAGAGCGCTCAGGACCTCAGACTGGGGTGAAGGTTCACCTTCCAACATGCCAACGGCCATAAGCACACAGCCATGACAATGCAAGAGAGGCTTCGGGACAAGTCTCTGAATGTTCTTGAGTGGCCCAGCCAGAGGCCGGACTTGAACCCGATCAAACATCTCTGGAGACCTGAAAATGGCTGTGCAACGATGCTCACAATCCATCCCGAAGAGCTTGAGAGGATCTGCAGAGAAGAATGGGAGAAACTCCCCAAATACAGGTGTGACAAGCTTCTAGCGTCATACCAAACAAGACTCAAGGCTGTAATCGCTGCCAAAGGTGCTTCAACAAAGTACTGAGTAAAGGGTCTGAATACTTATGTAAATGTGATAATTATTTTTTTACATTTTAATTATTTATAAATGATGGGGTTTTGTGTGTAGCTTGATGAGGAACATCAGTTTAATTTAATCCATGATCGAATAAGGCTGTAACGTCACAAAATGTGGAAGAAGTCAAGGGGTCTGAATACTTTGCGAAGGCACTGTACATTCTAATCACAGGAGGTTGGTGACACCTTAATTGGGGAGGACGGCTCGTGGTAATGGCTGGAGGGGAATAAGTGAAGTGGTATCAAACACATGGTTTCTATGGATCACTTTTTTTAATGTTTCACAATTTTTTTTTTTTTTTATGAAATTCACTGAGGAGGATGGTCCTCCCCTTCCTCCTCTGAGGAGCCTCCACTGATTTACAACACTATGCAGTAAATTAGCTAATTGACCAATAAGAAAGGGAGTTCTAGACCTTTCTGCCAATAACATCTAGTTTTCAGTTTTCCCCTCCCCACTCAAACCACTCCCGGAAAGTCCTTGCAAAAAAATATTTCTTGAAAAATGATTCTTCCCTATAAGAAGCTATTTTTGTTTCTTTTTGACCTTTTCGGTTGAAATCAATCACAGTAAGATACTTAAATTGTTACCCAGGAAGTAATTCATATTGATATAAAAAATGGCTGAAATGGACCTTTAACACATGCTGAATCCTGTCCGCACGTGACAAATACAATTTGATTTGATTTTAAGGACACCTACATTAATATTTGGTTTACGGTATACTCGTAATAGTAGGCTTAAGATATCAAGATTTTATGTTGGACAGTCCTGAACACTGGTATGGACACAGATGCCAACCCAACAGGCCTTCCTTCACCCTAACAGAAGGCATGATCCCCTCTCATCCTTCTCTCTGGACAGTTTGGGATATGCCAAGTTCCCCCCACCCCACCCTCAGCTAATACAAAAACGTAACAACCTTCCCCCTCTAGATCCATTTGATTGAATCACTCCCCTCTAACTTGGGATCAGGATTTACTGTGGCCATATTGCTCACGGTGTAGGGGATACTTCTGTTCCTCACCCTCTCTATCTCTCTCCCTGTGCGGGTTTTAGAGTCTACTAGAAAATTATCAGACCATTGTTCATTCTGGAAGATCTATAAATCTAAATGAAGAGTTTCATTCCAAAAAAAAAACGGCATATATCTATTTTCTGAAATGTCGGTAAAATGGACATGAATTTAAAAAAACGCATCATGTGTGTAACGGCCGTTGGGGGAAGAAGGACCAAAGCTTAGCGACGTAAGTGTTCGGCATTTTATTAAATAAAAACTGAACACGAAATACGAAGTAACAAAAGGCACAACCGAAACAGCTCCGTCAGGTGCAAAACACACTCAACAGAAAATAACTACCCACAAAACCCATGTGGGCAAGAGCTACCTAAGTGTGGTTCTCAATCAGAGACAACGACAGACAGCTGTCCCTGATTGAGAACCATACCCGGCCAAAAACAAAGAAATACAAAAAACATAGAAAAAAGAACACAGAACGCCCACCCTAGTCACACCCTGGCCTAACCAAAATAGAGAATAAAAAAGCCTCTCTATGGCGTGACAGTGTGATTTGATGATAGTGCTAGTGTAACGGATGTGAAACGGCTAGCTTAGTTAGCGGTGCGTGCTAAAAACGATGCTTCGAGGGTGACTGTTGATGTGTGCAGAGGGTCCCTTGTCCGCGCCCGCGAGGGGACGGTTTAAAGTTATACTGTTACACTATTATTTTTGTTCTTCTTGCCATGACATGGGCTATTTAATAAAAGAGAGACATGATTTTGGTTTGAAATATATTGCAAGGTAATTTTATTTTAGAGAAACAAATAATCATGTTTTGTGCCAAAGAGTTAGCCAGGCTAAATATCCACCCCAAACAACAGACCTCAAATAGAAATTAAATAGACATTAAATAGAAATTAATTAGACATTAAATAAAGTATCAACACATAAATAAATACATATTCAAATAATCCTTTAAAAAAAAACTATTTTGTGCAAATATCACATAGCCGATGTATTGTATTCAGAAGGTGAACAGTGGACATTTAAGCAACTTGAAAAAAAATGTAATGGGTTTTTAGAGTTCTTTTCATTTATGATAAATCAAGGGAAGCTTTATGAGTTTGATTAGGCTATGTACACTTTAGGAAAGGATTTAAGGAAAAATAAGGATGTTGAAAGTCTGTCACAATTCATTTGCCGGTCAAGGATGGATGAATTCTTATTGTCATAGTGACACAACCGACTGGTTGCCGCCTCCGAATGTTTACAGCCAGTAGTAGGTTTTGAATATATTCCAAAGTGTGGAAAAAAAAGTTAGAGAAACCTAACTTATTATTGAACAAACAGATATAATTAAAATGATTTGCTAAATGACTCACTCTTGCGCCAGCTTCATAAACCATATGGAACGTTCCATCCATAACAACAGCGGATATAGCCAGAGACATACATTTGTTTGTGGGGCCAACTTCTAGAATTGTTTATGTTGTTCTAATTCTAGTAATCATTCACATAGCATTTTTTTTAAAAATATATTCCCCATGTAATGTTGATGGGATGCCATAGAGTTTTGAAGTGTCATGTAAATGCATCATAATGCTCATTGAGTTAATTAACTGGAGCCAACATGGCCGCCATAGAACGTTATAGCGTCATGTAGAGAGAGGCACTGAAAGAGAGAGAGAGGCACAAAAAAAATGGCTGACCAACTTGACAAGAGGCCATCCCACTGCGCAAAAACAATATATGCTTGAATCAACTGTTTCCTTTTTCACCCCCCCCCCCCAAAAAAATAAATAAAAAAATCTATGTAATGATGTTGAATCAATGTGGAAAATGTATTGATTTATAAAAAAAAGGATTCAATTTAAGGGAATGTCTTTTTTTCATCCAACTTTTAACCTAAATCCAATGTCATGGAGACATGTTTTTGTTGATTTCAAGACTAATTCACATTAGCTGACAGTTAAGCCTACTAAAAACAAATGTTAAACTGCAGCGGGCCCAGAACAGAGTGGCACAAAATGCTCTAATCAGAGGGCTAACTAATATAAATACTATGCATGTCTCTCTTGGCTAAGAATTTAGGAAAGACTGACTTGCATTGCTTCTTGTTTTTATAAGAAACATTAATGTGTTGGAAATTCCAAATGGTTTGCATTATCAACTTACACGCTTACCCAACCAGACATGTGTCACGAACCGGCTAGAAGCCCGTAACAAAAAGGGAGACAACGTGGAGATAAGAAATAACAAAAATATATGTATTAACTGAGGTAACCTATGTACAAATAAACAATGGTGTGTGTAGTCAGTAATCAGTATCTGCCCCCTTAACGGAGGCCCTGCCCTCCGCATTATTAAACAATTTAGGAGGCGCATGACGATGCGGTACAGAGCTCGATTTGGCCCCAGCATGCCTCTGGAGGCTCCGCAATTGCATCACACCCTTCGTACCGAAAGGCGCTGCATGGTCAATCCGCGATGTGCTTTGGCCGTGCCTCATTTATGGTGGTGATGGTGATATGACCACTGCAATCGGGACATTTATACTTCTTTGTCTTATGCTTTGCGGAGCAGTGCAGAGCTGTTGTCAAGGAAGTGAGTTTGTGTTTATACAGGACCTCATGTCCTCCACCTACCATCAACCAGTCATGTCATTGCGGTGCTTTATGGAGCCCTCTGCATTGTTACGTTTTTAAATGAATGTAGATTGTAAAGTATTGTGTGGTGCGTGTTGGACGCCAGTAAGACTAGCTGTCGCCATTGGCGTCAAATAGTGGGGATCCTAAAACAAAAAAATTATAATGTGTAAATCAAAACTAGAAGTTGAACTGACGTCTGTGCCCAGTAGGATGTCAGTTTCTACTTGGCTCGTTTATTACCCCATTGGAAGTAATACTCTATGCTAATCATCCAGACAGAAAGACATATACACAGGACATTGTCTAATGTAAAATACTATTGCTTTAGGCTGGTTGAGATTTCTTTTTTGATTAATACGGGTTATGTCATTAACAAATATGACAAACAATGTGCGAACATTGCTGTGCTTTACAACAATGCAGCAACATTTTTCATGCTGCTACAAAAAAAGTTACATTTGTTTAAAACAAAAAAATCACCAGCAGGCTCAATTTGCGAACTAGCCTCCAGAATGGGCTGCTCTCAGCTCTCCTCAAAGCATTCTCCTGGAATGTTCTCCCCATCCTCATCCTCATCCTGCGCTCCGGATTGACAGCCCGGCATTGCTACCCGACCACCACTCACGCGGAGCCGCGGAGAAGAACGATCCGCTCCGGAATAAACCTACCCGACTTCACCGCGCGTGTACCCGTTATGTATTATCTGACTGCCACACCAGGCGGTCCTATCGCACATCCACTTCCTTGTCTTCCACAGCCAATAGCTTAGCGGTGATTCCCCAAAGCACATCATTTACTGGGCTCATCAAGCTAGGTTGCATGGAGTCTGTCACACTGAGGTGTATTGAAATCTGACAGCTGAGAGGGAAGTCGTAGGTTCAGCTACTAGCTCCTGGCTTGTTTTACTTTCTCATTCAGTTCCCCCGGTCCTACCAGACGCTGTGAGTCTGGGGTTGCCACATTTAAAACAAAAACAGGAACTCCAAGTCCAATCACCACGGCACCATGAGTAAAACTTAAAAAGGACTGGAAGACAGAGAGAAAGGTAAGACGTATTATTTTGGTGCTGGGGACCACTAGAATGAATATGTATGATAATCTCTGTCTGTGACTCCCGTGCTTTCACTGCATCACTGTCTGCGATATCTGACTGTCCAGGACATCTGTGGATGCTTATCATAGGACTACAGTCAGCATCCCGACATACTGTATGAGAGCCGCTACAGATGTTGTGCTTAGCAGTATGCGCCTGGTACCGAACCATGTCAGACAAACGCACCATCATCACACCGCTGCAGTAGCCCACGTTTAGCACACACGCACACGCACACATACACACATACACACACATACACACACATACACACACACACACACAGACACACACACACACACAGACACACACACACACACACACACACACACAGACACACACAGACACACACACACACAGACACACACACAGACACACACACACACACACACACACAGACACACAGACACACACACACACACACAGACACACACACACACACACACACATACACACACACACACACAGACACACACACACACACAGACACACACACACACACACACACACACACAGACACACACAGACACACACACACACAGACACACACACAGACACACACACACACACACACACACAGACACACAGACACACACACACACACACAGACACACACACACACACACACACAGACACACACACACACACAGACACACACACACACACACACACACACACACTGTGCGCTTGTGAACTTTAACAAAGCAGCTACTCTAGCCTTGTCCACTAGGCTGTGTATTTCTGCAAGTTCACCTGTTAGAATGAATGACATAGAGGTTTTACAGTGCTTCACAAAGAAGGCCACCTATTGGTAGATGGGTAAAAAAAATAAAATAAAAAGCAGACGTTGAATATCCCTTTAAGCTAAATATAGTATACAACTGAAGATGGATGAACAATATTTTAGTTACTCGACAATACTAACCCAATTGACTGACTGATAACAAGTTCAAACAGGTGCCATTAATACAGGTAACGAGTGGAGGATAGAGGAGCCTCTTAAAGAAGAAGTTACAGGTCTGTGAGAGCCAGATATCTTGCTTGTTTGTAGGTGACCAAATACTTATTTTCCACCATAATTTGCAAATAAATTCATTAAAAATCCTCCAATGTGATTTTCTGGATTTTTTTTCTCATTTTGTCTGTCATAGTTTAAGTGTACCTATGATGAAAATTACAGGCCTCTCTCATCTTTTTAAGTGGGAGAACTTGCACAATTGGTGGCTGACTAAATACTTTTTTGCCCTACTGTAGCATTTAACATATATACAGTGGCAAGACATTAACATATATACAGTGGCAAGACATTAACATATATACAGTGGTAAGACATTAACATCTATACAGTGGCAAGACATTAACATATATATAGTGGCAAGACATTAACATATATACAGTGGCAAGACATTAACATATATACAGTGGCAAGACATTAACATATATACAGTGGCAAGACATTAACATATATATAGTGGCAAGACATTAACATATATATAGTGGCAAGACATTAACATATATACAGTGGCAAGACATTAACATATATACAGTGGCAAGACATTAACATATACAGTATATAGTGGCAAGACATTAACATATATACAGTGGCAAGACATTAACATATATATAGTGGCAAGACATTAACATATATACAGTGGCAAGACATTAACACATATACAGTGGCAAGACATTAACATATATACAGTGGCAAGACATTAACATATATACAGTGGCAAGACATTAACATATATACAGTGGCAAGACATTAACACATATACAGTGGCAAGACATTAACATATATACAGTGGCAAGACATTAACATATATACAGTGGCAAGACATTAACATATATACAGTGGCAAGACATTAACATATATACAGTGGCAAGACATTAACATATATATAGTGGCAAGACATTAACATATATACAGTGGCAAGACATTAACATATATACAGTGGCAAGACATTAACATATATACAGTGGCAAGACATTAACATCTATACAGTGGCAAGACATTAACATATATATAGTGGCAAGACATTAACATATATACAGTGGCAAGACATTAACATATATACAGTGGCAAGACATTAACATATATACAGTGGCAAGACAAAGTATGTGAATCCTTGGGAAATACCTGGATTTCTGCATAAATTAGTAATAAAATTTGATCTAATCTTCATCTAAATCACAACAATATACAAACACAGTTTGCTTAAACTAATAACACACAAACAATTATATGTTATCATGTCTTAATTGAACATACCGTGTAAACAGTCACAGTGCATGGTGGGAAAAGTATGTGAATCCTTGGATTTAATAACTGGTTGACCCTTCTTTGGCAGCAATAACCTCAACTAAACGTTTTCTGTAGTTGGGGATCAGACCTGGAATTTTGGACCATTGCTCTTTACAAAACTGTTTCAGTTCAGCAATACTCTTGGGATGTCTGGTGTGAACTGCTCTCTTGAGGTCATGCCACAGCATCTCAAATCGGGTTGAGGTCACGACTCTGACTGAGCCACTCCAGAAGGTGTATTTTCTTCTATTGAAGCCATTCTGTTGTTGATTTACTTCGGTGTTTTGGGTTGTTTTCCTGTTGCATCACCCAACTTCTGTTGAGCTTCAATTCACGGACAGATAGACTTACACTCTCCTGCAAAATGTCTTGATAAACTTGGGAATTCATTTTTTTACATTGATGATAGTGGTGTGTGTTCCTTCCAAATAACTCAACTTTAGTGTCACCTGTCCACAGAATATTGTGCCAGTAGTGCTGAGGAACATCCAGGTGCACTTTTGCAAACCTCAGACGTGCAGCAATGTTTTTATGAGACAGCAGTGTCTTCTTCTGTGGTGTCATCCCATGAACACCGTTCTTCTTTAGTGTTTTACGTATCATAGACTCGTCAACTGAGATGTTAGCATGTTCCAGAGATTTCTGTAACTCTTTAGCTGACACTCTAGGATTCTTCTTAACCTCATTGTGCATTCTGCTCTGTGCTCTTGCAGTCATCTTTGCAGGACGGCCACTCCTAGGGAGAGTAGCAACAGTGCTGAACTTTCTCCATTTATGGACAATTTGTCTTACCGTGGACTGATGAACATCAAGGCTTTTAGAGATACTTTTGTAACCCTTTTCTTAATCTTGGGTCTTCTGAGATCTCTTAGGTTCGAGGCAACGCTTCTTGTGAATAGCAAACTCACATTTTGTGAGTGTTTTTTATAGGGCAGGGCAGCTCTAACCAACATCTCCAATCTCGTATTGATTGGACTCCAGGTTAACTGACTCCTTACTCCAATTAGATTTCGGAGAAGTCATTAGCTTAGGGGTTCACATACTTTTTCTAACCTACACTGTGAATGTTTAATTGATATATTCAATATACAATTTACAAGAAAAATACAATAATTTGTGTGTTATTAGTTTAAGCACACTATGTTTGTCTATTGTTGTGGCTTAGATGAAGATCAGATCAAATTTGATGACTAATTTATGAAGAAATCGATGGTAATTCCTAAGGGTTCATGTGCGCCACTGTACATCACCTCTAAGTGTTTGTTAGTTTAAAAGCCATTTAGCAGACACTTCTATTCAAAGTGTATATACATGTTTTTACATATGAGTGGTCCTGGGAATTGAACCCACAACCATGGCGTTGCTAACAATGTGCCATCTGGGCTACAGAGAACCACAGATACTGTCACTGTAGCCTACAATATGATACATGAGGCAATAGGCCAGGGCATCCACTAACTGCACACCTCAGTTTCCAAAACTCGATCCTTGGGACACGCAAAGGGTGCAGGTTTTGTTTTTTTGCCCTTGACACAGCTGTCAAGTCATAATTAAGCTTGAATTATTTGAATCAGCTGTGTAGTGCTAGGGGATAAACTAAGCGTGTACCCAGAACCGAGTTTGGGAAACACTGCTGTAGACTAATATCTTTCCTGCTCTTATGCTCTTGCTGGACCCCAGGAAGAGTAGCTGCTGACTTGGCAGGAACTAATGAGGGATCCATAATAAACCCCAGGAAGAGTAACTGCTGCCTCGGCAGGAACTAATGGGGATCCATAATAAACCCCAGGAAGAGTAGCTGCTGCTTCGGCAGGAACTAATGGGGATCCATAATAAACCCCAGGAAGAGTAGCAGCTGTCTTGGCAGGAACTAATAGGGATCCATAATAAACCCCAGGAAGAGTAGGTGCTGCCTTGGCAGGAACTAATGGGGATCCATAATAAACCCCAGGAAGAGTAGCTGCTGCCTCGGCAGGAACTATAGACTGTTATAGGGGTGTAGATCAAAGAGCACTATTGTGTTTAAAGACCTGATAAAACTTTCCTATTCCTTTAGTCATTTGTGTAGAATAAAACTACATACAGTCTTACACAGATAGAGAGTGAAATAACTAGGGGGAGAGAGAGACACACACAGAGAGAGAGATATAACGGGGAGAGAGAGCGATAAAGAGGAACAGAGAGAGAGAGATAGCAGAGGGAGAGAGATAGAGACAGAGAGTGATAACAGGGAGAGAAAGAGAGAGTGAGAAAAAGAGGGAGAGAGATAGCGATAACAGGGAGAGGGAGAGAGAGAGAGAGAGAGAGAAAGAGAGAGAGAGATGGTGTGGGAACACTATACCCCCAAACACAACTTTCAAATCAATGTACGAATCAATGTAAGATTGAATGAAATAATGAATAAACCTTTTTTTCCCCCATATATCACTGGCAGGTATTAAGTACACTGCATTAAATACAGGAAAATAGAGAAAGTGTTGACAACACGTAACAATGCTGCTATCATCATACAAAATACCGTTTGCCCAGGGGCATTCTGGGGTCCCAGCTCACCTCATCTCATCTCACTCTCCAAACTTTTCTCTGGTGCTGCATCAATATAATGAACCTGGCTTTCCAGACTGGCTCTGTCATAGAATGATACTCAGCTTCACTTGAACAACGTGCCACTTATTTCAAGTCTTGTTTCATATTTTTTTTGTCAACTTTAAAACTTCTATTCGTGTCTTCTGAATACTTCATATTACCTGAGATCTTTGCTAGGAATTTGCCTTGGATGTATTAGGCACTCACTAAATGTGTCTGTGTGAAGAAAAATGTGTTCTTTTGTTCTAAAATTGAATATTGTGTCTGTTCCAAACTCACTCGTTGTATGATGACATTTTTTGTTTGTTATATTGTTAGTTAAAATGACTATCTTGTTCTAAAGTGGACTATCTTGTTCTAAAGTGGACTATCTTGTTCTAAAGTGGACTATCTTGTTCTAAAGTGGACTATCTTGTTCTAAAGTGGACTATCTTGTTCTAAAGTGGACTATCTTGTTCTAAAGTGGACTATCTTGTTCTAAAGTGGATTATCTTGTTCTAAAGTGGATTATCTTGTTCTAAAATTGACTCGTTTTTTCTAAAATGGTCTAGTTTGTTCTAAAATGGTCTAGTTTGTCCTAAAATTGTCTATTTATTCTCCCCTACAGACAGAGTGTTGAATGTGTTGTTGGAGGAGAGGCGTAAGGAGTACCGTCGGTCTGAATGCGTACCTCTGGACAAGATCTTCACCTGGTGGCAGGCTCAGAGTAAAGAAGGTGACTGAACTTCACAGAGGGCTTGTTCGAATTCTTAAAAAAATGCATCTTTCCCTCCTTCCTTCCCTCCTTTCTTCCTTCCCTCCCTCCTTCCCTCCCCCTCCCTTCCATTCTCCCTCCCTTCGTTCCTTCTTTTTGTTTGTTTATTCGTTCCTTCATTCCATGATTCCTTCCTTCCCTCTGCTTCCTTCCCAACTATCTTACTTCCTTCCATCCTTGAAGTAATCACAGATCTGAATTGGTTGGGTATTGGTGAAAGTGAATGGGTAGATAGCTCACTACCTATCCAATCACTAAAAAGTCTGTGCTTACCTCAAGGAAACAAGGAAAACAAGATGCCTTTCTAAAGAATTGGAACTGGTCCAGAGATGTATTTCTAAAGAATTGGAACTGGTCCAGAGATGTATTTCTAAAGAATTGGAACTGGTCCAGAGATGCCTTTCTAAAGAATTGGAACTGGTCCAGAGATGTATTTCTAAAGAATTGGAACTGGTCCAGAGATGTATTTCTAAAGAATTGGAACTGGTCCAGAGATGTATTTCTAAAGAATTGGAACTGGTCCAGAGATGTATTTCTAAAGAAATGGAACTGGTCCAGAGATGTATTTCTAAAGAATTGGAACTGGTCCAGAGATGTATTTCTAATGAATTGGAACTGGTCCAGAGATGTATTTCTAATGAATTGGAACTGGTCCAGAGAGGTATTTCTAAAGAATTGGAACTGGTCCAGAGATGCCTTTCTAAAGAATTGGAACTGGTCCAGAGAGGTATTTCTAAAGAATTGGAACTGGTCCAGAGATGTATTTCTAAAGAATTGGAACTGGTCCAGAGATGTATTTCTAAAGAATTGGAACTGGTCCAGAGATGCCTTTCTAAAGAATTGGAACTGGTCCAGAGAGGTATTTCTAAAGAATTGGAACTGGTCCAGAGATGTATTTCTAAAGAATTGGAACTGGTCCAGAGATGTATTTCTAAAGAATTGGAACTGGTCCAGAGATGTATTTCTAAAGAATTGGAACTGGTCCAGAGATGTATTTCTAAAGAAATGGAACTGGTCCAGAGATGTATTTCTAAAGAATTTGAACTGGTCCAGAGATGCCCTTCTAAAGAATTGGAACTGGTCCAGAGATGCCTTTCTAAAGAATTGGAACTGGTCCAGAGATGCCTTTCTAAAGAAATGGAACTGGTCCAGAGATGTATTTCATGACAACCATCTGAGTCCTGTGTAGCTCAGGTGATAGAGTGGTGTTTACAGCACCAGGGTTGTGGGTTCAACTCCCATGGGGGACCAGTATAAAAAATAAATTATTTCAAATGTATGCACTCACTATCGTATAGTCCCTCTGGATGAGAGCATCTGCTCAAATCACTAAAACCAAACATTTGAAATGTTATGCTTATGATAACTAACAAAGCAACCTTGCCGCTCTGTGGAAATGCGCTCCCGTTGACAGTAAATCACGTTGGATGAGAGCGTCTGCTAATGGCCTGACGTGTTAATGTCTCTTAGCCTCTGTGCCACCAAGCTCTAAGAGCTTTCAGTCAGACAGATGTCCCTTCAAGAGAAGAGACAACAACAGAGGAATCAATCCAACCGGTATTCTTTTCAGTTAACAGCCCAACTCGCTATCAATTATGTTGTTAATTAAGTTGTCAATGCCTGTGATGATTAAGCTTTTTAAATCAGAATGTATAATTTAACTCTTGACAAGACTAGACTTCAACTCTTGACTACAATAGACTTCAAATCTTGACTAGAATAGACTTGAACTTTCAACTAGAATAGACTTCAACTCTCGACTAGAATAGACTTGAACTTTCAACTAGAATAGACTTCAACTCTCGACTAGAATAGACTTGAACTTTCAACTAGAATAGACTTCAACTCTCGACTAGAATAGACTTCAACTCTCGACTTGACCAGACTTTAACTCTTGACAAGACTAGACTAACTCTTGACTAGAGTAGACTTTAACTTTATTCTGGACTTGACTTTAACTCTCGAGTACACTAGATTTTAACTATCAACTAGACTTTAACTCTTGACTTGACTAGACTTTAACTCTCAAATAGAATATACTTTAACTTCGACTAGACTAGACTTTAACTCTCGACTAGACTAGACCATAACTCTCAAATATACTAGATTTTAAGTCTTGACTAGTGTCACGGCCGTCCTCCTCTTCATCTGAAGAGGAGAGGCGAGATGGATCTGAGGACCAATACGCGGCGTGGTAAGTGTCCATGGTCAATCTTTAATAAAGAAAGTAGTGAACACTGAAAACTATACAAAACCAGTAAACAAAATAACAACCGTGAAGCTAATCATATGGACTGTGCTGAAACAAGCCATCAACATAGACAATCACCCACAAACAAACAGTGCAACCCAGGCTACCTAAGTATGATTCTCAATCAGAGACAACTAATGACACCTGCCTCTGATTGAGAACCATACTAGGCCGAAAACATAGAAATGCCCCAAAACATAGAAAAACAAACATAGACTGCCCACCCAACTCACGCCCTGACCATACTAAATAAATACAAAACAACGGAAATAGAGGTCAGAACGTGACAGTACCCCCCCCCCAAAGGTGCGGACTCCGGCCGCAAAACCTTGACCTATAGGGGAGGGTCTGGGTGGGCGTCTGTCCGCGGTGGCGGCTCTGGCGCGGGACGCGGACCCCACTTCACCATTGTCTTAGTCCGCCTTATTGTCCGCCTCCGTGGCTTTCTCACCATGGCCACCCTTCTCAATGACCCCACTGGACAGAGGGGCTGTTTGGGACAGAGGGGCAGCTCGGGACAGAGGGGCAGCTGCTCGGGACAGAGGGGCAGCTGCTCGGGACAGAGGGGCTCCGGCAGCGGCGCCGGACAGGCGGGAGGCTCCGGCAGCGGCGCCGGACAGGCGGGAGGCTCCGGCAGCGGCGCCGGACAGGCGGGAGGCTCCGGCAGCGGCGCCGGACAGGACAGGCGGGAGACTCCGGCAGCGGCGCCGGACAGGACAGGCGGGAGACTCCGGCAGCGGCGCCGGACAGGACAGGCGGGAGACTCCGGCAGCGGCGCCGGACAGGACAGGCGGGAGACTCCGGCAGCGGCGCCGGACAGGCGGGAGGCTCCGGCAGCGGCGCCGGACAGGCGGGAGGCTCCGGCAGCGGCGCCGGACAGGACAGGCGGGAGACTCCGGCAGCGGCGCCGGACAGACAGGACCACCTGCAGGGAGGAGACAGAGAGACAGCCTGGTGCGTGGGGCTGCCACAGGAACCACCAGGCTGGGGAGCCCTTCAGGGGGCTTGGGGTTAGGAGGAGGCACCTGAAGGACCGGGCTGTGGGGGAGCACTGGAGCACAACCTTGGCACCACTTCCCCAGGCTGGATAACCACTCTAGCCCGGACCCTCCAGAGTGCAGGCACAGGTTGAACCGGGCTGTGGGTAAGCACGGGAGATCTAGTGCTTACTACACGCACCTCTCCCTTAGGCTCCACTCCCACATTCGCCCGGCACGAGCGGAGCGCAGGCAGAGGACAGGCAGAGGACGCACTGCACCCTCCCAGCGCCCCGGAGACACAGCACGCAGAGCTGGCGCAGGTGCCAAGGTATTTTTCCGGCGCCGACCGAGATGGCCGCCTCGCTTCGCGTTCCTAGGAAACTATGCAGTTTTTTGTTTTTTTACGTGTTCTTACTTACATTAGTACCCCAGGTCATCTTAGGTTTCATTACATACAGTCGAGAAGAACTACTGAATATAAGATCAGCATCAACTCACCATCAGTACTACCAAGAATATGTTTTTCGCGACGCGGATCCTGTGTTCTTCCTTACAAACAGGACAACGGAGTGGATTCCATGCAACGACCCCAAAAAAAAACAACTCCGAAAAAGAGGGAAACGAGGCGGTCTTCTGGTCAGACTCCGGAGACGGGCACACCGTGCACCACTCCCTAGCATTCTTCTTGCCAATGTCCAGTCTCTTGACAACAAGGTTGATGAAATCCGAGCAAGGGTAGCATTCCAGAGGGACATCAGAGACTGTAACGTTCTTTGCTTCACGGAATCGTGGCTCACTGGAGAGACTCTATCCGAAGCGGTGCAGCCAACGGGTTTCTCCACACATCGCGCTGAGAGAAACAAACATCTTTCTGGTAAGAAGAGGGGCGGGGGCATATGCCTTATGACTAACGCGACATGGTGTGATGAAAGAAACATACAGGAACTCAAATCCTTCTGTTCACCTGATTTAGAATTCCTCACAATCAAGTGTAGACCGCATTATCTACCAAGAGAATTCTCTTCGATTATAATCACAGCCGTATATACCCCCCCCCCCCCAAGCAGACACATCGATGGCTCTGAACGAACTTTATTTAACTCTTTGCAAACTGGAAACCATTCATCCGGAGGCTGCATTCATTGTAGCTGGGGATTTTAACAAGGCTAATCTGAAAACAAGACTCCCTAAATTTTATCAGCATATCGATTGCGCAACCAGGGGTGGAAAGACCTTGGATCATTGTTACTCTAACTTCCGCGACGCATATAAGGCCCTGCCCCGCCCCCCTTTCGGAAAAGCTGACCATGACTCCATTTTGTTGATCCCTGCCTACAGACAGAAACTAAAACAAGAGGCTCCCACGCTGAGGTCTGTCCAACGCTGGTCCGACCAAGCTGACTCCACACTCCAAGACTGCTTCCACCACGTGGACTGGGACATGTTTCGTATTGCGTCAGACAACAACATTGACGAATACGCTGATTCGGTGTGTGAGTTCATTAGAACGTGCGTTGAAGATGTCGTTCCCATAGCAACGATTAAAACATTCCCTAACCAGAAACCGTGGATTGATGGCAGCATTCGCGTGAAACTGAAAGCGCGAACCACTGCTTTTAATCAGGGCAAGGTGTCTGGTAACATGACCGAATACAAACAGTGCAGCTATTCCCTCCGCAAGGCTATCAAACAAGCTAAGCGTCAGTACAGAGACAAAGTAGAATCTCAATTCAACGGCTCAGACACAAGAGGCATGTGGCAGGGTCTACAGTCAATCACGGACTACAGGAAGAAATCCAGCCCAGTCACGGACCAGGATGTCCTGCTCCCAAGCAGACTAAATAACTTTTTTGCCCGCTTTGAGGACAATACAGTGCCACTGACACGGCCTGCAACAAAAACATGCGGTCTCTCCTTCACTGCAGCCGAGGTGAGTAAGACATTTAAACGTGTTAACCCTCGCAAGGCTGCAGGCCCAGACGGCATCCCCAGCCGCGCCCTCAGAGCATGCGCAGACCAGCTGGCCGGTGTGTTTACGGACATATTCAATCAATCCCTATACCAGTCTGCTGTTCCCACATGCTTCAAGAGGGCCACCATTGTTCCTGTTCCCAAGAAAGCTAAGGTAACTGAGCTAAACGACTACCGCCCCGTAGCACTCACATCCGTCATCATGAAGTGCTTTGAGAGACTAGTCAAGGACCATATCACCTCCACCCTACCTGACACCCTAGACCCACTCCAATTTGCTTACCGCCCAAATAGGTCCACAGACGATGCAATCTCAACCACACTGCACACTGCCCTAACCCATCTGGACAAGAGGAATACCTATGTGAGAATGCTGTTCATCGACTACAGCTCGGCATTCAACACCATAGTACCCTCCAAGCTCGTCATCAAGCTCGAGACCCTGGGTCTCGACCCCGCCCTGTGCAACTGGGTACTGGACTTCCTGACGGGCCGCCCCCAGGTGGTGAGGGTAGGCAACAACATCTCCTCCCCGCTGATCTTCAACACTGGGGCCCCACAAGGGTGCGTTCTGAGCCCTCTCCTGTACTCCCTGTTCACCCACGACTGCGTGGCCACGCACGCCTCCAACTCAATCATCAAGTTTGCGGACGACACAACAGTGGTAGGCTTGATTACCAACAACGACGAGACGGCCTACAGGGAGGAGGTGAGGGCCCTCGGAGTGTGGTGTCAGGAAAATAACCTCACACTCAACGTCAACAAAACTAAGGAGATGATTGTGGACTTCAGGAAACAGCAGAGGGAACACCCCCCTATCCACATCGATGGAACAGTAGTGGAGAGGGTAGCAAGTTTTAAGTTCCTCGGCATACACATCACAGACAAACTGAATTGGTCCACTCACACAGACAGCATCGTGAAGAAGGCGCAGCAGCGCCTCTTCAACCTCAGGAGGCTGAAGAAATTTGGCTTGTCACCAAAAGCACTCACAAACTTCTACAGATGCACAATCGAGAGCATCCTGGCGGGCTGTATCACCGCCTGGTATGGCAACTGCACCGCCCTCAACCGTAAGGCTCTCCAGAGGGTAGTGAGGTCTGCATAACGCATCACCGGGGGCAAACTACCTGCCCTCCAGGACACCTACACCACCCGATGTCACAGGAAGGCCATAAAGATCATCAAGGACATCAACCACCCGAGCCACTGCCTGTTCACCCCGCTATCATCCAGAAGGCGAGGTCAGTACAGGTGCATCAAAGCTGGGACCGAGAGACTGAAAAACAGCTTCTATCTCAAGGCCATCAGACTGTTAAACAGCCACCACTAACACTGAGTGGCTGCTGCCAACACACTGACACTGACTCAACTCCAGCCACTTTAATAATGGGAATTGATGGGAAATGATGTAAATATATCACTAGCCACTTTAAACAATGCTACCTTATATAATGTTACTTACCCTACATTATTCATCTCATATGCATACGTATATACTGTACTCTATATCATCGACTGTATCCTTATGTAATACATGTATCACTAGCCACTTTAAACTATGCCACTTTGTTTACATACTCATCTCATTTGTACATACTGTACTCGATACCATCTACTGTATCTTGCCTATGCTGCTCTGTACCATCACTCATTCAAATATCCTGATGTACATATTCTTTATCCCCTTACACTGTGTACAAGACAGTAGTTTTGGAATTATTAGTTAGATTACTTGTTGGTTATTACTGCATTGTCGGAACTAGAAGCACAAGCATTTCGCTACACTCGCATTAACATCTGCTAACCATGTGTATGTGACAAATAAAATGTGATTTGATTTGATTTGATTTTTAACAAAGAACACTCAACAAAGAACACTAAACAAAGAACACTCAACAAAGAACACTCAACAAAGAACACTAAACAAAGAACACTCAACAAAGAACACTAAACAAAGAACACTCAACAAAGAACACTCAACAAAGAACACTAAACAAAGAACACTCAACAAAGAACACTCAACAAAGAACACTCAACAAAGAACACTCAACAAAGAACACTAAACAAAGAACACTAAACAAAGAACACTCAACAAAGAACACTAAACAAAGAACACTCAACAAAGAACACTAAACAAAGAACACTCAACAAAGAACACTCAACAAAGAACACTCAACAAAGAACACTAAACAAAGAACACTCAACAAAGAACACTAAACAAAGAACACTCAACAAAGAACACTAAACAAAGAACACTCAACAAAGAACACTCAACAAAGAACACTCACAAAACCTTGTGTGAACCAGAGGGTTAAATAGGGAATAAATGATAACGTAATGGAAACCAGGTGTGTACAATCAAGACAAAACAAATGGACAAAGAAACGTAGATCGGTGGCAGCTAGAAAGCTGTCGACCGCCGAACGCCGCCCGAACAAGGAAAGGCACCAACTTCGGCTGAAGTCGTGACAGACAGGCAGTATTTCTGTGACACATATTTGTTACAGGTATTTCAATACCTGTTTAGTAATTTGTATTTCACTGGCCTTAACTATTTTGTAACAGTTTAATTAGAATACATGTATATTGTATTTTCTCATAAAAATATATTCTTGCAAGTAAGCTGCTTAAATTCAACATTCTCGGTAACATAATCTTTTTACTTAACACCTGCATAGCACACTGCTGGGTATTATTCTAATAAGCTCCGCCCTCAAACAAGGCAAAGTAGTTTGAGGGCGGAGCTCGTTAGAATGATAGCTAGTCATAGCAAGTAAAATGTTTCTGTAGCCGTTACTGAGAATGTTGTTGTAGTTAATGAGACGTTAGCTTTCAAATTATCCTGTATTCGTAGCAAGATACCTTTTGGATGTATCTTTGTCCATCTCTGTCTAGTGCAAAGTACATTACTGTAAAATTCACAGTAACTTGCCACCAGCTTCCTGCAAGTTACTGTAAAATGCAGAGAAATTACAGTACAATACTGTAAGAAAGTAAATGCAACTGTAGTTATGTTGATATTTTACAGCATCTTACTGTAATTAGATGGGATTAGTGCAAGCAGGTTGGCTGCAAGGTACTTGTATATTACAGCATATTAGTGAATATTCTGTGTTTTATATCACTTCTAGAGGCCTAAACGAAGGCTTTCAAACTGGCTGCGATAACTAGTGATTACGTTTGATACCGGCACTCCGAGGAATGCGTCGAATCGCTAAGCAGCTGACTTCAAAGCAGAGGTGCCGATGCGTGTATCACTTTATCAGAAGTGCCCCGTCAATGACGTCCGAAGCTCTGTTTGATCGCATGCTTTTTTAAACCGTTCGTTGCAAAATGCGAGATCCCACTGATTTTGCCGTAGTTACGGTGTTTTCTTAGATTCCAAACTGCTTTAAAACATCAACCTCTACTAGACACTGTACTTACAAATATACTGTAGTTAGGATTTGGACCAGAACATTTCACCTGACTGGTAGCTTCGGGACGTGAGGGTGATATCCTGTTGAAGGCACACTATGTTGATGTGAAACTGTAGTTTTTTGTGAAACCACCCTTTCTGCACTGCTGATCAAGTCATTAGTTTTATTTAGAAGAGTAGAAGCTTCTGTCTCCTGTCACCAGGAGTGTGAAGGTGAACGGAAAGGCTCTGGACCAACGAACCGCCCTTGCTGTCTCTGCCTGGCCTGGTCTCTGCTTCCCCTCTTTCCACTGGGATTCTCTGCCTCTAACCCTATTACAGGGGCTGAGTCACTGGCTTACTGGTGCTCTTTCATACCGTCCCTAGGAGGGGTGCGTCACTTGAGTGGGTTGAGTCACTGATGTGATCTTCCTGTCTGGGTTGGGCCCCCCCCCCTTGGGTTGTGCCGTGGCGGATATCTTTGTGGGCTATACTCGGCCTTGTCTCAGGATGGTAAGTTTGTTGGTTGAAGATATCCCTCTAGTGGTGTGGGGGCTGTGCTTTGGCAGAGTGGGTTGGGTTATATCCAGCCTGTTTGGCCCTGTCCGGGGGTATCATCGGATGGGGCCACAGTGTCTCCTGACCCCTCCTGTCTCAGCCTCCAGTATTTATGCTGCAATAGTTTGTGTTGGGGGTCTAGGGTCAGTCTGTTATATCTGGAGTATTTATCCTGTCTTATCCGGTGTCCTGTGTGAATTTAAGTATGCTCTCTCTAATTCTCTCTTTCTCTCTTTCTTTCTCTCTCTCTCAGAGGACCTGAACCCTAGGACCATGCCTTAGGACTACCTGGCATGATGACTCCTTGCTGTCCTCAGTCCACCTGGCCGTGCTGCTGCTCCAGTTTCAACTGACCTGAGCCCTAGGACCATGCCCCAGGACTACCTGACATGATGACTCCTTGCTGTCCCCAGTCCACCTGGCCGTGCTGCTGCTCCAGTTTCAATTATATTATTGGTAAGGTGGGTTATTACTGGTAAGGTGGGTTATTATTGGTAAGGTGGGTTATTATTGGTAAGGTGGGTTATTATTGGTAAGGTGTGTTATTACTGGTAAGGTGTGTTATTATTTGTAAGGTGTGTTATTATTGGTAAGGTGGGTTATTATTGGTAAGGTGGGTTATTATTGGTAAGGTGGGTTATTATTGGTAAGGTTTGTTATTATTGGTAAGGTGTGTTATTATTGGTAAGGTGTGTTATTATTGGTAAGGTGTGTTATTATTGGTAAGGTGGGTTATTATTGGTAAGGTGGGTTATTATTGGTAAGGTGGGTTATTATTGGTAAGGTGGGTTATTATTGGTAAGGTGTGTTATTATTGGTAAGGTGGGTTATTATTGGTAAGGTGGGTTATTATTGGTAAGGTGTGTTATTATTGGTAAGGTGGGTTATTATTGGTAAGGTGTGTTATTATTGGTAAGGTGTGTTATTATTGGTAAGGTGGGTTATTATTGGTAAGGTGTGTTATTATTGGTAAGGTGGGTTATTATTTTTAAGGTGTGTTATTATTGGTAAGGTGTGTTATTATTGGTAAGGTGGGTTATTATTGGTAAGGTGGGTTATTATTGGTAAGGTGGGTTATTATTGGTAAGGTGTAATTAAAAAAAAAAAAACTTTCACCTGTTCCGAGTTCTGTGAAAACAAGAAAAAAAAACAAGACATTTTTTTTCACTCCACATCTTACCTCACATGCAAGCTGTGTGATTTTGCTGTGTTTGCTGCTGTAAAAGGGTTATACTCAACGCAAGAAGAGTACTGTTACACTGCCATCTAGTGTTGGAGGCTTGTAAAAGCGCTGCCTCCAGCTGGATTGACTGGTGGGTTGATGATGATCATAGTCCTCTCATCCTCTCATGTGAAAGGAACAAACACACAATACATGTTGAATCATTGACTTGGATCAGTTCTTCACTATCAAGAATAATGTTTGTTGTTGTTGTTGTTGTTGTTGTTGTGAGATGAGATGAAGCATTACTTCCTGCGTCAGGACTTGGCAGCTAGAACTTGCCTTGAGGGCTATAGTTATAGACAGAGACTCCATACAGGGTATATTATAGTAAACAGAGACTCCACACAGAGTCTCTTATAGCAGACAGAGACTCCATGCAGGGTCTATTATAGCAGACAGAGACTCAATACAGGGTCTGGTAGTAGTCTATTATAGCAGACAGAGACTCCATACAGGGTCTGTTATAGCAGACAGAGACTCCATACAGGGTCTGTTATAGCAGGCAGAGACTCCATACAGGGTCTATTATAGCAGACAGAGACTCCATACAGGGTCTGGTAGTAGTCTATTATAGCAGACAGAGACTCCATACAGGGTCTGTTATAGCAGACAGAGACTCCATACAGGGTCTGGTAGTAGTCTATTATAGCAGACAGAGACTCCATACAGGGTCTGTTATAGCAGACAGAGACTCCACACAGGGTCTCTTATAGCAGACAGAGACTCCATACAGGGTCTATTATAGCAGACAGAGACTCCATACAGGGTCTGTTATAGCAGACAGTCTCCATACAGGGTCTGTTATAGCAGACCGAGACTCCATACAGGGTCTATTATAGCAGACAGAGTCTCCATACAAGGTATAATATAGCAGACAGAGTCTCCATACAGGGTATATTATAGCAGACAGAGTCTCCATACAGGGTATATTATAGCAGACAGAGTCTCCATACAGGGTATATTATAGCAGACAGAGTCTCCATACAGGGTATATTATAGCAGACAGAGACTCCATACAAGGTATAATATAGCAGACAGAGTCTCCATACAGGGTATATTATAGCAGACAGAGTCTCCATACAGGGTATATTATAGCAGACAGAGACTCCATACAAGGTATAATATAGCAGACAGAGTCTCCATACAGGGTATATTATAGCAGACAGAGTCTCCATACAGGGTATATTATAGCAGACAGAGTCTCCATACAGGGTATATTATAGCAGACAGAGTCTCCATACAGGGTATATTATAGCAGACAGAGTCTCCATACAGGGTATGTTATAGCAGGGACTGGTTGTACATTTTGCGTGTGTCTGTCTGAATGGCTGGCAGTGAGTGCTGTCTGTGTTTCTAATAGACAAGTATACATACTTCTCTTATTACCATGAATATCTGGCCCAGGTATGCTTTAAAGACCGTAACTTATGGCGACTAAGAAGTGTTGTTTAAACCTCCTCCTGTTGGGCTGAATGTGTCAATGCGTAGTTCATTTATGCATAATCTATGATTATTGAATTACTGTTTTTACCTCAATTAGCCATGACATCCCCAACTTGTTGTTCCGGAAGCTGTGCAGTGCAATTTGTCCCGACATTTTCCCCCACGCGGGCCAACCCCCTAGCAATAAGAGTTCTAGCCAATGAGCTTCAACCCCCTAGCAATAAGAGTTCTAGCCAATGAGCTTCAACCCCCTCGGCATTTTGAGTGACAGCTAGCAGAGAAAGAGAGTGATCAATGATGTGGTGCACATATCTTTTTGTGTTTCGTGGTACATAATCTTCGGGGGGGGGGGGGGGATGGCACTGCACAGCTTCCGGAACAACAGTCAGTGATGTCATGACTAATTGAGGTAATTGGTTACACTCTAACCACTAGGCTACCTGCCGCCGAGATTGATACATCTATTGGGTAATTTCACTGATTGCTAAAACCGACGTATTTATTTCCTATGGGCCCTGGGCAAAAAATAGTGCACTACTTTATATAGGGTATAGGGTGCCATGTGCGACTGAAAGATGGAACGAGGCTCAGTCAGGATTTACAGCTAATCCATGGTATTTTCTTTATGCCTTTAGATCACATACACAACTGACTGCTAAATAATTTCGCCCCTCTCACTGTCTGTCTTTCACAAGGATAATACAATCTGATTTTAATAAATGTCATCGCGACTCATCTCAACAGAATGAGGCCATTCGGATAGGTTGGCGTGTGTCTGTGTGTAGAGGGTAACAATGATGACCTCTCACCCCTCCATCCTCTAGTTCTCTCATCCCTCCATCCTCTAGTCGTCTCATCCCTCCATCCTCTAGTCCTCTCATCCCTCCATCCTCTAGTCCTCTCATCCCTCCATCCTCTAGTCCTCTCATCCCTCCATCCTCTAGTCCTCTCATCCCTCCATCCTCTAGTCCTCTCATCACTCCATCCTCTAGTCCTCTCATCACTCCATCCTCTAGTCCTCTAATCCCTCCATCCTCTACTCCTCTCATCACTCCATCCTCTAGTCCTCTCATCACTCCATCCTCTAGTCCTCTCATCACTCCATCCCCTAGTCCTTTCATCACTCCATCCTCTAGTCCTCTCATCACTCCATCCTCTAGTCCTCTAGTCCTCTCATCGCCCCATCCCCTAGTCCTCTCATTACTCCATCATCTAGTACTCTCATCACTCCATCCTCTAGTCCTCTCATCACTCCATCCTCTAGTCCTCTCATCACTCCATCCTCTAGTCCTCTAATCCCTCCATCCTCTACTCCTCTCATCACTCCATCCTCTAGTCCTCTCATCACTCCATCCTCTAGTCCTCTCATCACTCCATCCCCTAGTCCTTTCATCACTCCATCCTCTAGTCCTCTCATCACTCCATCCTCTAGTCCTCTAGTCCTCTCATCGCCCCATCCCCTAGTCCTCTCATTACTCCATCATCTAGTACTCTCATCACTCCATCCTCTAGTCCTCTCATCACTCCATCCTCTAGTCCTCTCATCCCTCCATCCCCTAGTCCTCTCATCACTCCATCCTCTAGTCCTCTCATCGCCCCATCCCCTAGTCCTCTCATTACTCCATCATCTAGTCCTCTCATCACTCCATCCTCTAGTCCTCTCATCACTCCATCCTCTAGTCCTCTCATCACATCCTCTAATCACTCCATCCTCTAGTCCTCTCATCATTCCATCCTCTACTCCTCTCATCACCCCATCCCCTAGTCCTCTCATCACTCCATCCTCTAGTCCTCTCATCACCCCATCCTCTAGTCCTCTCATCCCTCCATACTCTAGTCTTCTCATCCCTCCATCCTCTAGTCCTCTCATCACTCCTCCATCCTCTCATCCCTCCATCCCCTAGTCCTCTCATCCCTCCATCCTCTAGTCCTCTCATCCCTCCATCCTCTAGTCCTTTCATGCTTCTGAATTAGATAGTTGCATTGTTTGCTAGAGTGTAGAGCTTTTGGGTAATAAACCATTCTAGAGGGTCTCAGCTGAATCCAGGAGAGCCAGAGAGGTTATGGTAATTGGTATGCAGTGGTATACTGCAGCAGCCACTCACATCCCCATAGCAGGCATCAGAGATTTGAAGAGTATTAGTGAGGTGTATCACAACCAACCCTCCACAGTCTGTCTGTCTGTCTGTCTGTCTGTCTGTCTGTCTGGTGCAGAATGGTTCAAACAGTACCCTACTCTTTGTTGTGTGATCTTTGTTGTGTGATCTTTGTTGTGTGATCTTTGTTGTGTGATCTTTGTTGTGTGATCTTTGTTGTGTGATCTTTGTTGTGTGATCTTTGTTGTTTTTGCCCTGACTGCTCTACATATTTCCAATTGGGATAACAAAGAGTTTGATTAATTGATTAATTGATTGATTGATTGATTGATTAATTGATTAATTGATTGAAAAGACAATGTTTCAAATAAACCTGTAGGGTAACCTGTATTGAGTAGGTATCAGCAGTTGTAAAACAATATTTTTCATTGTTTTATTCTTTGTTATTATCATTATTTTTATTATTAAAACTATTATTTTTTATTAGTGAGGCTGTTTCTGTTTGTGAAATCCTGTGATGGTGTTTTGTGAGTCGTATCAGACAGCATGAAATTAAATTCCCACATAGCAATTTATTCTGTAGCCCAGTCTCCCAGTGCGTGTGTGTGTGTGTGTGTCCGTGTCCGTGTGTGTGTGTGTGTGTGTGTGTCCGTGTGTGTGTGTGTGTCCGTGTGTGTGTGTGTGTGTGTGTGTCCGTGTGTGTGTGTGTGTCCGTGTGTGTGCGTCCGTGCGTCCGTGTAAGTGTGTGTGTCCGTGTGTGTGTGCGTCCGTGTGTGTGCGTCCGTGTGTGTGTGTGTCCGTGTGTGTGTGTCCGTGTGTGTGTGTGCGTCCGTGTGTGTGCGTCCGTGTGTGTGTGTGTGTCCATGTGTGTGTGTGTGTGTCCGTGTGTGTGTGTGTGTGTGTGTCCATGTCTGTGTGTCCACAAGCATTTCGCTACACTCGCGTTAACATCTGCTAACCATGTGTATGTGACAATAAAAATGTATTTGATGTGTGTCCGTGTGTGTGTGTCCGTGTGTGTGTGTCCGTGTGTGTGTGTCCGCGCGTGTGTGTCCGCGCGTGTGTGTGTGTCCGTGCGTGTGTGTGTGTCCGTGCGTGTGTGTGTGTCCGTGCGTGTGTGTGTGTCCGTGCGTGTGGGTCCGTGCCTGTGTGTCCGCGCGTGTGTGTCCGTGCGAAATAGGTAATAGGTAATAGGTAATGTGTTATGAAATAGGTAATAGGTAATAGGTAATAGGTTTTGAAGTAGGCAATAGGTAATAGGTTTTGAAATAGGTAATAGGTAATAGGTAATAGGTTTTGAAATAGGTAATAGGTAATAGGTAATGTGTTATGAAATAGGTAATAGGTAATAGGTAATAGGTTTTGAAATAGGTAATAGGTAATAGGTAATAGGTAATAGGTTTTGAAATAGGTAATAGGTAATAGCTAATAGGTTTTGAAATAGGTAATAGGTAATAGGTTTTGAAATAGGTAATAGGTAATAGGTAATAGGTAATAGGTTTTGAAATAGGTAATAGGTAATAGCTAATAGGTTTTGAAATAGGTAATAGGTAATAGGTTTTGAAATAGGTAATAGGTAATAGGTAATAGGTAATAGGTAATAGGTTTTGAAATAGGTAATAGGTAATAGGTAATAGGTAATAGGTAATAGGTTTTGAAATAGGTAATATGTAATAGGTTTTGAAATAGGTAATAGGTAATAGGTTTTGAAATAGGTAATAGGTAATAGGTAATAGGTTTTGAAATGTAAATTGCTCTCTGCTGCTGTAATTAATATTATTCTTACCACAAGGGTTCCACCAGAAAACAAAATGTACAACCCAGCAAGCATATTTGGTTTGGCGGAAGTTGTGAGAGTGTAAGTTTTTGGTTTCCATTTCCCATTGGTTCTGTTTCCTGACCGCTAAAACTGGATGTTTTTTTTTAACATTTAGAGAACGAAAGTGGAAATTCCGCCTGTTCTTGGAAACGTACATTTTTAGGTTTCAAGGAGGTTATGAGAACGTTTTAGGTTTCCTGGGAGGTTTTATTAACGTGCTTGTTATTATTATTTTTAAATAACTTCCTTAAAATCATCGCTGAATGTGTCAATAAGACTTTTAAATAACACTGCTAGTTTATTTTGGGTCAGCTCCAAGCACAGATGGGCCACATGGAAATACATTTTCTTTAGGAATTAATCATGCAAACACCTTTATTTTTTATTATGACATCAGTGACATTCAAATTTATCTGTTCACCATCCATGGAATTAGTCTACTGCACCACCAGGATGCAGCTAGCATGCCATGTTTTTTAACTCATACAAAGCTGTTCATTTTAGTCCAGTCAAACAGACTCCATTTCAAAGGAAACTAGCGCTCATTAAGATCAGGTCTGGCCAATTAGTGAGCGCCGCCAACACACCTGAACACACTTAACAAGATAGAGGATAGACAGAGTTTTCATGTTGAGAACGGAATGTACAGTTGAAGTCGGAAGTGTACATCGACCTCATCCAAATACATTTAAACTCAGTTTATCACAATTCCTGACATTTAATTTCTAATAAAAACTCCCTGTCTTAGGTCAGTTAAGATCACCACTTTATTTTAAGAATGTGAAATGTCAGAATAATAGTAGAGAGAATGATTTATTTCAGCATCACAATCCCAGTGGGTCAGAAGTTTACATCCACTCAATTAGTATTTGGTAGCATTGCCTTTAAATTGTTTACCTTGGGTCAAACATTTTGGGTAGTCTTCCACAAGCTTCCCACAATAAGTTGGGTGATTTTTGGCCCATTCCTCCCGACAGAGCTGGTGCAACTGAGTCAGGTTTGTAGGCCTCCTTGCTCGCAAACACTTTTTCAGAATCTGCCCACAAATCTTCAATAGGTTTGAGGTCAGGGCTTTGTGATGGCCACTCCAAAACCCTGACATGGTTGTCCTTAAGTCATTTTGCAACAACTTTGGAAGTATGCTTGGGGTCATTGTCCATTTGGAAGACCCATTTGCGACCAAGCTTTAACTACCTGACGCTACCCATCCCTGATCACTTTCGTCAGCAACCGCTGAATAGCATAGCGCAACAGTCAAATAATATTACTAAAAAATATTCATATTCATGAAATCACAAGTGCAATATTGCAAAACACAGCTTAGCCTTTTGTTAATCCACCTGTCGTCTCAGATTTTGAAATGATGCTTTACAGCGAAAGCAATCCAAGCGTTTGTGTAAGTTTATCGATAGCCTAACATAAAATTATGTACACTTAGCATCAGGAAGCTTGGTTACGAAAATCAGAAAAGCAATCAAATTAATCGTTTACCTTTGATGATCTTCGGATGTTTTCACTCACGAGACTCCCAGTTACACAACAAATGTTCCTTTTGTTCCATAAAGATTATTTTTATACCCAAAATATCTCCGTTTGTTTGTCGCGTTATGTTCAGAAATCCACAGGAAAGAGTGGTCACGACAACACAGATGGAAATTCCAAATAGTTTCCATAATGTCCACAGAAACATGTCAAATGTTTTTTATAATCAATCCTCAGGTTGTTTTTAAAATATATAATCGATAATATATCAACCGAGTGTGTAGGTTTTTCAATAACAGCGGGAGGGACAATGGCGCCTTTACTCTGTAGCGCAAAAACTCACTCTGAGAGCCCCCACCTATCCACTTACGCTATGTGATCTTTCCCGCTAATTTTTCAAAATAAGCCTGAAACTATGTCTAAAGACTGTTGACACCTTAGGGAAACCAGAGAAAAATGAATCTGGTTGATATCCCTTTAAATGGAGGATAGGCTTGCATAGGAACAGAGAGGTTTCAAAATAAGAGGCACTTCCTGATTGGATTTTCCTCAGGGTTTCGCCTGCAACATCAGTTCTGTCATACTCACACACAATATTTTGACAGTTTTGGAAACTTTAGAGTGCTTTCTATCCTAATCTGTCAATTACATGCATATTCTAGCATCTGGTCCTGAGAAATAGGCCGTTTATTTTGGGAAGGTTATTTTTCCAAACATAAAAATAGTGCCCACTAGCTTCAAGAGGTTAACTGATTCCTGACTGTCTTGAGATGTTGTTTCAATATATTAACATAATTTCCCCCCCTCATGATGCCATCTATTTTGTGAAGTACACCAGTCCCTCCTGCAGCAAAGCAACTCCACAACATGATGCTGCCACCCCCGTGCTCAACGGTTGGGATGGTGTTCTTCAGCTTGCAAGCCTCCCCCTTTTTCCTCCAAACATAACGATGGTCATTATGCCCAAAATGTACTATTTTTGTTTCATCAGACCAGAGGACATTTCTCCAAAAAGTACGATCTTTGTCCTCATGTGCAGTTGCAAATCGTAGTCTGGCTTTTTTTATGGCAGTTTTGAAGCAGTGGTTCCTTCCTTGCTGAGCGGCCTTTCAGGTTATGTCGATATAGGACTCGTTTTACTGTGGATATAGATACTTTTGTCCCCATTTCCTCCAGCATCTTCAAATCAAAAATCAAAATCCAATCAAATGTATTTGTCACATACCATGGTTAGCAGATGTTAATGCGAGCGTAGCGAAATGCTTGTGCTTCTAGTTCCGACAATGCAGTAATAACCAACAAGTAATCTAACCTAACTATTCCACAACTACTACCTTATACACACAAGTGTAAAGGGATAAGAATATGTACATAAAGATATATGAATGAGTGATGGTACAGAACGGCAGAGGCAAGATGCAGTAGATGGTATCGAGTACAGTATATACATATGAGATGAGTAATGTAGGGTATGTAAACATAAAAGTGGCATAGTTTAAAGTGTCTAGTGATACATGTATTACATAAAGATGCAGTAGATGATATAGGGTACAGTATATACATATACATATGAGATGAGTAATGTAGGGTATGTAAACATTATATTAAGTGGCATTGTTTAACGTGGGTAGTTATACATGTTTTACATCAATTTCCATCAATTTCCATTATTAAAGTGGCTGAAGTTGAGTCAGTATGTTGGCAGCAGCCACTCAATGTTAGTGGTGGCTGTTTAACAGTCTGATGGCCTTGATGGCCTTGAGATAGAAGGTCCTTTGCTGTTGTTCTGGGATTAATTTGCACTTTTCGCACCAAAGTACGTTCATATCGAGCAGGCATAACGCGTCTCCTTCCTGAGCGGTATGATGGCTGCGTGGTCCCATGGTGTTTCTACTTGCGTACTATTGTTTGTACAAATGAACGTGGTATCTTCAAGTGTTTGGAATTTGCTCCCAAGGATGAACCAGACTTGTGGAGGTCTACAATTTGTTTTCTGAGGTCTTGGCTGATTTCTTTTGATTTTCCCATGATGTCAAGCAAAGAGGCACTGAGTTTGAAGGTAGGCCTTGAAATACATCCACAGGTACACCTCCAAATGACTCAAATTATGTCAATTAGCCTATCAGAAGCTTCTAAAGCCATGACATAATTTTCCGGAATTTTCCAAGCTGTTTAAAGGCACAGTCAATTTAGTGTATGTAAACTTCTGACCAACTTGAATTATGATACAGTGAATTATAAGTTAAATAATCTGTCTGTAAATAATTGTTGTAAAAATTACTTGTGTCATGCACAAAGTAGATGTCCTAACCGACTTGCCAAAACTATAGTTTGTTGACAAGAAATGTGTGGAGTTGTTGAAAAACGAGTGTTAATGACTCCAACCTAAGTGTATGTAAACTTCCGACTTTACTTGTAGTTGTTTTTAAATAACATTCTTAGAACATTCTCTGAACATTCCGAAAGTTTTTTTCTGGTTTTCATGGAATGTTTTCTTAACGTTCTCAGAACAATTTGAAACAATGTCTTTAAATAGAACCATGAGGAAACTTGCAGGAAACATTGTCAGGACTTTGCCCTGTTGGGTGAGGGTCATAAAACCCCCTTTCCAACCCCCCCCATATATTTTCCCATATCTCTCCACTCTACAAAAATGTACTGTATACTCTATCTTGGAAAGTCTACACATTCTAGTTATCAGAATCACATGGAATTGTTGTGCAATTTAAATGTTTAAATATGAAACTATTTGTGAAAAGATTAAATGTAATTTTAGCCTTCTAAATGAGAGAATTGTTTTCATAAGTAAACTATGATCACTCAGTGGCCACGCCCAAGAGAACAGACATTGGTTGGAGAGGGATGAAAGACGTCCTTCTCTTCTCCAATATAAAAGCCCCCGTGACCCAATTCACGTCAGACAAAGCAAACCCCAGAGTGAGCTGTGGTTGCGAATGGTTGAATATCCACTCTACATAAAGACATTTACATGAGACCAGATCACGTGGAGGTGACGATCACTACGCTGGGAAGGATGAATTTTGACTAGACCAGCTAGAATTCAGTGCAACGCTGATTATGGCAAAATGGTATGAACTTTGAACTCTTATTCACTAAAGAAGAAGTGATATATCCTAGAAGTTGAGTTATCAGCTGCAAAGTTGTGCTAAGGTTGTATGCAAAACAAAAATAGTACAACCACACTCTCACCAAGCTCTAATAAGCATATGGTTTTCAGAACGTTATGTGCTAGCTGGGGAAGCTCTAATAAGCATATGGTTCTCAGAACGTTATGTGCTAGCTGGGGAAGCTCTAATAAGCATATGGTTCTCAGAACGTTATGTGCTAGCTGGGGAAGCTCTAATAAGCATATGGTTTTCAGAACGTTATGTGCTAGCTGGGGAAGCTCTAATAAGCATATGGTTCTCAGAACGTTATGTGCTAGATGGGGAAGCTCTAATAAGCATATGGTTTTCAGAACGTTATGTGCTAGCTGGGGAAGCTCTAATAAGCATATGGTTTTCAGAACGTTATGTGCTAGCTGGGGAAGCTCTAGTAAGCATATGGTTTTCAGAACGTTATATGCTAGCTGGGGAAGCTCTAATAAGCATATGGTTCTCAGAACGTTATGTGCTAGCTGGGGAAGCTCTAATAAGCATATGGTTCTCAGAACGTTATGTGCTAGCTGGGGAAGCTCTAATAAGCATATGGTTTTCAGAACGTTATGTGCTAGCTGGGGAAGCTCTAATAAGCATATGATTCTCAGAACGTTATGTGCTAGATGGGGAAGCTCTAATAAGCATATGGTTTTCAGAACGTTATGTGCTAGCTGGGGAAGCTCTAATAAGCATATGGTTTTCAGAACGTTATGTGCTAGCTGGGGAAGCTCTAGTAAGCATATGGTTTTCAGAACGTTATATGCTAGCTGGGGAAGCTCTAATAAGCATATGGTTTTCAGAACGTTATGTGCTAGCTGGGGAAGCTCTAATAAGCATATGGTTTTCAGAACGTTATGTGCTAGCTGGGGAAGCTCTAATAAGCATATAATTCTCAGAACGTTATGTGCTAGATGGGGAAGCTCTAATAAGCATATGGTTTTCAGAACGTTATGTGCTAGCTGGGGAAGCTCTAATAAGCATATGGTTTTCAGAACGTTATGTGCTAGCTGGGGAAGCTCTAATAAGCATATGGTTTTCAGAACGTTATGTGCTAGCTGGGGAAGCTCTAATAAGCATATGGTTCTCAGAACGTTATGTGCCAGCTGGGGAAGCTCTAATAAGCATATGGTTTTCAGAACGTTATGTGCCAGCTGGGGAAGCTCTAATAAGCATATGGTTCTCAGAACGTTATGTGCCAGCTGGGGAAGCTCTAAGTATGCGTTAATTGTTTGATAGCTTGATGTTTTAGTAATGCAAGTCTGCTTTCTGACAGGGCACTCTATTTGTGTGTGTGTGTGTTGGCGCGTGTGCGTGTGCCAAGTATATATGTGTGTGTGTGTGTGTGAGTGTGTGTGTACATGCTTGCGTGCTCACGCGTGTGTGTGTACTGTGTCACGTTGGCTAATGGTGTTTAATATTCAAAGCACATTACATGTTTCCCTGAGTCACCATGTCTTAACGGAGGAAATAGAGGCTATAGCCCAATTTAAACCATATACCCTATTTAGTGCACTACTTTAGACCGTAGACTATATGTAAAGTAGTGCACTAAATATGGAATAGAGTGCCATTTGGGACGTTGCAGAGCACTTCTAAATTCATTAAGATGTCCGCTCTGAGTTCATTAAGATGTCTGCTCTGAGTTCATTAAGATGTCTGCTCTGAGTTCATTAAGATGTCTGCTCTGAGTTCATTAAGATGTCTGCTCTGAGTTCATTAAGATGTCTGCTCTGAGTTCTGAAGATGTCTGCTCTGAGTTCTGAAGATGTCTGCTCTGAGTTCTGAAGATGTCCGCTCTGAGTTAATTAAGATGTCTGCTCTGAGTTCATGAAGATGTCTGCTCTGAGTTCTGAAGATGTCCGCTCTGAGTTCTGAAGATGTCTGCTCTGAGTTCATTAAGATGTCTACTCTGAGTTCATTAAGATGTCTGCTCTGAGTTCATTAAGATGTCTGCTCTGAGTTCATTAAGATGTCTGCTCTGAGTTCTGAAGATGTCCGCTCTGAGTTCATTAAGATGTCCGCTCTGAGTTCATTAAGATGCCTGCTCTGAGATCTGAAGATGTCTGCTCTGAGTTCATTAAGATGTCTGCTCTGAGTTCTGAAGATGTCCGCTCTGAGTTCATTAAGATGTCTGCTCTGAGTTCATTAAGATGTCTGCTCTGAGTTCATTAAGATGTCTACTCTGAGTTCATTAAGATGTCTGCTCTGAGTTCATTAAGATGTCTGCTCTGAGTTCATTAAGATGTCTGCTCTGAGTTCTGAAGATGTCCGCTCTGAGTTCATTAAGATGCCTGCTCTGAGATCTGAAGATGTCTGCTCTGAGTTCATTAAGATGTCTGCTCTGAGTTCTGAAGATGTCCGCTCTGAGTTCATTAAGATGTCTGCTCTGAGTTCTGAAGATGTCCGCTCTGAGTTCATTAAGATGTCCGCTCTGAGTTCATTATGATGTCTGCTCTGTTCATTAAGATATCTGCTCTGAGTTCATTAAGATGTCTGCTCTGAGTTCTGAAGATGTCTGCTCTGAGTTCATTAAGATGTCTGCTCTGAGTTCTGAAGATGTCCGCTCTGAGTTCATCAAGATGTCTGCTCTGAGTTCATTAAGATGTCTGCTCTGAGTTCATTAAGATGTCTGCTCTGAGTTCATTAAGATGTCAGCTCTGAGTTCATTAAGATGTCTGCTCTGAGTTCTGAAGATGTCCGCTCTGAGTTCATTAAGATGTCCGCTCTGAGTTCATTATGATGTCTGCTCTGAGTTCATTAAGATGTCTGCTCTGAGTTCATTAAGATGTCTGCTCTGAGTTCTGAAGATGTCTGCTCTGAGTTCATTAAGATGTCTGCTCTGAGTTCTGAAGATGTCCGCTCTGAGTTCATTAAGATGTCTGCTCTGAGTTCATTAAGATGTCTGCTCTGAGTTCATTAAGATGTCTGCTCTGAGTTCATTAAGATGTCTGCTCTGAGTTCATTAAGATGTCTGCTCTGAGTTCATTAAGATGTCTGCTCTGAGTTCATTAAGAGGTCTGCTCTGAGTTCATTAAGATGTCCGCTCTGAGTTCTGAAGATGTCTGCTCTGAGTTCTGAAGATGTCTGCTCTGAGTTCTGAAGATGTCTGCTCTGAGTTCTGAAGATGTCTGCTCTGAGTTCATTAAGATGTCTGCTCTGAGTTCTGAAGATGTCTGCTCTGAGTTCTGAAGATGTCTGCTCTGGGTTCTGAAGATGTCTGCTCTGAGTTCTGAAGATGTCTGCTCTGAGTTCTGAAGACCCTTCTCTATATTGGCATGAAGTGATTGAGCTCTAGCCTGGTAGTGACTCGAAGGTGATTGAGCTCTAGCCTGGAAGTGACAGGAATGTGATTGAGCTCTAGCCTGGTAGTGACGAGAAGGCGATTGAGCTCTAGCCTGGTAGTGACTAGAAGGTGATTGAGCTCTAGCCTGGTAGTGACGAGAAGGTGATTGAGCTCTAGCCTGGTAGTGACTAGAAGGTGATTGAGCTCTAGCCTGGTAGTGACGAGAAGGTGATTGAGCTCTAGCCTGGTAGTGACTAGAAGGTGATTGAGCTCTAGCCTGGTAGTGACGAGAAGGTGATTGAGCTCTAGCCTGGTAGTGACTAGAAGGTGATTGAGCTCTAGCCTGGTAGTGACCAGAAGGTGATTGAGCTCTAGCCTAGTAGTGACCAGAAGGGTAACAGTATTACATGTCATGTCTTGTGTCTTGCTATCAAGTGTGTCACGTAACCGCCGAAGCCATAGTGGTACATCTGCCCAGTGGAAAGCAACTTACCTCGGTCAGCCCCTCCATACAACACCGGTGGTCATTCTCGCATCGGATTGTCATTGTGCATCCCGAGGACAGTAACAGTTATCTATTTGGCATGTCAGTGTGACAATCCAGATGGTGACCAATACCGCAAATTATTTCATTCTACCGCGCCCTTCGAAATAAAAAACATAACTTGTATTTGTATTTTATTATTAAAATGTCGTTCCCCGGCTGTCGTTCCACGGCTGTCGTTGCCTGGCTGTCGTTCCCCGGCTGTCGTTCCCCGGCTGTCGTTGCCCGGCTGTCGTTGCCGGCTGTTGTTCCCCGGCTGTAGTTCCCCGGCTGTAGTTCCCCGGCTGTCGTTGCCCGGCTGTCGTTGCCGGCTGTTGTTCCCCGGCTGTCGTTGCCCGGCTGTAGTTCCCCGGCTGTAGTTCCCCGGCTGTCATTGCCCGGCTGTAGTTCCCCGGCTGTCGTTGCCCGGCTGTAGTTCCCCGGCTGTAGTTCCCCGGCTGTTGTTCCCTGGCTGTAGTTCCCCGGCTGTAGTTCCCCGGCTGTCGTTCCCCGGCTGTCGTTGCCCGGCTGTAATTCCCCGGCTGTAGTTGCCCGGCTGTTGTTCCCCGGCTGTCGTTCCCTGCACAACTATCTAACTAGCTAGCTGGCTATCGGGTGGATGGACAGGTTTGTTCGAAGTCTGAGTTCAGCCAGAGAGAGAGTGTGACGTCACTTTGACATAATAATCATAATTTATTTGGTTCATATAGCGCTTTTTTTTAACAACTGAGGTACTCACCTCATCCACCACCTGGATGATGCACAGAAACAAATGTTGTGCCATCACACATCAGCTATAAGCTGGGGAATTGAGGAGTGATATAAACCAATTAGGAATGAGGGGTAATGATTAGGTGGCCATGATGGAAGTGGGGCCAGGTTGGGAATTTAACCAGGACACCTATTCTTACAATAAGTGACATGTGAAAAAAAACATTGGCATCTCCTTAGAGTAGCGGGAAGAGTGCCCTCTACTGGCCACCCGACACCACTTCAACCCTTCAGCCTGGGATACAGCCCAGACTATGTCCAATAATAAGTATTGTCAGAGCCCGGACATGCTGCCCAATGGACACTGACACCCAAACCCCCAGAGGCCCCATCTATCAATCTCCATCTCTCTAAAATATGAAACCCCCCCATCACATGCCCACAGTGCTGAGGGGATGGACAGAGGCTGGGAATCTTCTAGCGCTAACTTGTGATTGTTGGCCTGTTGCCCCAGGAGGTAGAATTAATGTCCCTGGCAGGGAGAAGTGTTTTCTCTGTTGAACAGTGAAATGACTGCCCTGGTCTCTCTGTTGAACAGTGAAATGACTGCCCTGGTCTCTCTGTTGAACAGTGAAATGACTGCCCTGGTCTCTCTGTTGAACAGTGAAATGACTGCCCTGGTCTCTCTGTTGAACAGTGAAATGACTGCCCTGGTCTCTCTCTGTTGAACAGTGAAATGACTGCCCTGGTCTCTCTGTTGAACAGTGAAATGACTGCCCTGGTCTCTCTCTGTTGAACAGTGAAATGACTGCCCTGGTCTCTCTGTTGAACAGTGAAAATACTGCCCTGTTCTCTCTCTGTTGAACAGTGAAATGACTGCCCTGGTCTCTCTGTTGAACAGTGAAATGACTGACCTGGTCTCTCTGTTGAACAGTGAAATGACTGCCCTGGTCTCTCTGTTGAACAGTGAAATGACTGCCCTGGTCTCTCTTTTGAACAGTGAAATGACTGACCTGGTCTCTCTGTTGAACAGTAAAATGACTGACCTGGTCTCTCTCTGTTGAACAGTGAAATGACTGCCCTGGTGTCTCTGTTGAACAGTGAAATGACTGCCCTGGTCTCTCTCTGTTGAACAGTGAAATGACTGCCCTGGTCTCTCTCTGTTGAACAGTGAAATGACTGCCCTGGTCTCTCTGCCTAACAGTGAAACGACTGTCCTGGTCTCTCTCGGTTGAACAGTGAAATAACTGTCCTGGTCTCTCTCTGTTGAACAGTGAAACGACTGTCCTGGTCTCTCTCTGTTGAACAGTGAAACGACTGTCCTGGTCTCTCTCGGTTGAACAGTGAAATAACTGTCCTGGTCTCTCTCTGTTGAACAGTGAAACGACTGTCCTGGTCTCTCTCTGTTGAACAGTGAAATAACTGTCCTGGTCTCTGTTGAACAGTGAAATGACTTCCCTGGTCTCTCTGTTGAACAGTGAAATGACTGCCCTGGTCTCTCTGTTGAACAGTGAAATGACTGCACTGGTCTCTCTGTTGAACAGTGAAATGACTGCCCTGGTCTCTCTGTTGAACAGTGAAATGACTGCCCTGGTCTCTATGTTGAACAGTGAAATGACCGCCCTGGTCTCTCTCTTTTGAACAGTGAAATGACTGCCCTGGTCTCTCTGTTGAACAGTGAAATGACTGCCCTGGTCTCTCTGTTGAACAGTGAAATGACTGCCCTGGTCTCTCTGTTGAACAGTGAAATGACTGCACTGGTCTCTCTGTTGAACAGTGAAATGACTGCCCTGGTCTCTCTGTTGAACAGTGAAATGACTGCCCTGGTCTCTCTGTTGAACACTGAAATGACCGCCCTGGTCTCTCTCTTTTGAACAGTGAAATGACTGCCCTGGTCTCTCTGTTGAACAGTGAAATGACTGCCCTGGTCTCTCTGTTGAACAGTGAAATGACTGCCCTGGTCTCTCTGTTGAACAGTGAAATGACAAACCAGTTCAATAATATCAGCCTCTAGGAGAGAGGCAGTACAGGGATATAGGGACAGATGGATGGGTTTTGAGCCGAAATGTGCATTGGAGCAAATACCTTCACAAGCTATTCTGTCCTGATTCAGACTAGACTCAGTATTCACATCACAACTGGACAACAATCCATATCCACATGAACTAAAGTTAAAGATAATTTCACAACATTAATATGTTAACATGTGACACACACACACATTGTTGCAATATTCTGAAACTACCACAATCACTTTGAATGTTGTAGCTAATCAATTGTTCCGTTAGCTGAAACGTCTATTCAGGAAATAGGTTGAGACGCTTTTACTATTGTTTTAACAGAAGACTTTATCTGTTGATCAGTTGCTATTTTGGATACAGTCATGGTCAAGCTAGTGCCAATAGAATTGTTTCTCCTTTTCATATACCACAGACCCGATCAGGAGATCGTTATCAAGGATTCCTGCTGCATTCGACTGTCTGGGAGAGAACTACTGTTTTACGGTGCTTAGTGTGTACGACCTTGTGGGATGTCTGGGGGAAAGGTGGTGGACACGTCCATACCGCACACACGCACACACACGCGCACGCACACGCACACGCGCACGCGCACACACGAACACGCACACACACGCACACGCACACGCACACACACACGCACACGCACACGCACACACAAACACGCACACACACACACACACACACACACACACACACACACACACACATACACGCACCGACTTGAGTGTTTAGAGAGGGAAATGTATGAACGTCCAACTATTGCTGGCCAGTGTTCATGAGGAGGCACTTGTCACGGGACAGGAAGAGAGCTGGTCCCTGCTTACTTCCTCTCTTTCTCTCCTTCTCTTTGTTCTCTCCTTCTCTCTCTGTTCTCTCCTCTCTGTTCTCTCCTCTCTGTTCTCTCCTTCTATCTCTCTGTTCTCTCCTCTCTGTTCTCTCTTTCTCTCCTCTCTGTTCTCTCCTCTCTGTTCTCTCCTTCTCTCCTCTCTGTTCTCTCCTCTCTGTTCTCTCCTTCTCTCCTCTCTGTTCTCTCCTCTCTGTTCTCTCCTTCTCTCCTCTCTGTTCTCTCCTCTCTGTTCTCTCCTTCTCTCTCTGTTCTCTCCTCTCTGTTCTCTCCTCTCTGTTCTCTCCTCTCTGTTCTCTCCTTCTATCTCTCTG
Organism: Oncorhynchus mykiss; assembly: GCF_057628025.1. Classification (NCBI taxonomy): domain Eukaryota; kingdom Metazoa; phylum Chordata; class Actinopteri; order Salmoniformes; family Salmonidae; genus Oncorhynchus; species Oncorhynchus mykiss. The sequence continues at coordinate 46,397,490 of NC_143041.1, read as the reverse complement.
TTCTCTCCTCTCTGTTCTCTCTTTCTCTCCTCTGTTCTCTCCTCTCTGTTCTCTCCTTCTCTCCTCTCTGTTCTCTCCTCTCTGTTCTCTCCTTCTCTCCTTCTCTCCTCTCTGTTCTCTCCTTCTCTCCTCTTTGTTCTCTCCTTCTCTCTCTGTTCTCTACTCTCTGTTCTCTCCTTCTCTCTCTGTTCTCTCCTCTCTGTTCTCTCCTCATCCCCTCTCTGTTCTCTCCTCTCCCCTCTCTGTTCTCTCCTTCTCTCCTCTCTGTTCTCTTCTCTCCTTCTCTCCTCTCTGTTCTCTCCTCTCTGTTCTCTCCTCTTGGTTCTCTCCTTCTCTCCTCTCTGTTCTCTCCTTGTATCCTCTCTGTTCTCTCCTTCTCTCCTCTCTGTTCTCTCCTTATCACCTCTCTGTTCTCTCCTCTCTGTTCTCTCCTTCTCCCCTCTCTGTTCTCTCCTCTCTGTTCTCTTCTCTCCTTCTCTCCTCTCTGTTCTCTCCTCTCTGTTCTCTCATTCTCTCCTCTCTGTTCTCTCCTCTCTGTTCTCCCCTTCTCTAATTTTCTCTGTTCTCTCTGGTCTCTCCTCTCTGATCGCTCCTCTCTGTTCTCTCCTCTCTGTTCTCTCCTCTCGGTTCTCTCCTTCTCTCTGTTCTCTCCTTCATCTCCTCCTCCTCTCCTCCTCCCCTTTGTCTCCTCCTCCTTCTCTTCCTCTTCAGATAGATGCTGTATAAGCTTTATGCTAATAAATGTATCTTGCCTTCTGATTGGCTAGGTGGAAATGTGACCATGTTGCTCCCATCAATCCAATCCTCTCAGATCTACAGAAGTGTCTTGGGGTCCATTTCAGTCTAGCATTATGCATAACGCCTTAAGGACATACATCTCCCATTGAACAGGTGTCCTGTCAGAACTGACAGACAGGAGAGCAGACACTGAGCACTGAGCCCACAGCCTGTCTGTGGTACATCTGCATTCTGCCTGATAACCTGTAGGGGGCACTGTGGTTCCATGGCTACATTTACATCACTGCGAACAAGGACAGGACTGCCTGCAGAGGAGAGGAGTGGTGAGGTAGGAGCTGCTTGGTGCATTTTAAATTGTCTAAATCTATTCTGTATATCTCTGTATCTCTCTCTCTTTCACTCTCTCTGTGTCTCTCTCTGTTTATCTCTGTTTCTCTCTCTCTCCCTCCCCTCTTAATGTCCAGATGCTTCTTTTACATTGTCTGGGTGACCACTGAGAATCAATATGTGCTGCTCTCAATTCACGCTGTCTGCCTTGTTCTTGTGTTTCTTGTCTGGTCTTGAAACCAAAACTATAGGGGTTGAGGAGGGTTGTGTCCCCGGTCTAGGGGTTGAAGAGGGTTGTGCACACAGAGAGAGAGAGAGAGAGAGAGAGAGAGAGAGAGAGAGAGAGAGAGAGAGAGAGAGAGAGAGAGAGAGAAAGAAATCTGGTGATTCTGTCCCCAACCAAGGAGGGCCTACAGCAGCACGTAGATCTTCTGCACAAATTCTGTCAGACCTGGGCCCTGACAGTAGATCTCAGTAAGACAAAAATAATGGTGTTCCAAAAAAATGTCCAGTAGCCAAGACAACAAATACAAATTCTATCTAGACACTGTCACCCAAGAGCACACAAAGAATTACATGCCTTCTATGCCATCAAAAGGAACTTAGAATTAGGATCTGGCAAAAAAATACTTGAATCAGTTGTCAAAGCCACAGCCCTCTACGGTTGTGAGATCTGGAGTCAAACACCCATAGACTCTGCATTCTGCAAACATATAATTTATATACAACACAAAACCCCAAACAATGCATGCACAGCGTAATTAGGACTGTACCTGCTAGTTAGCAACATCCAGAAAAGAGCTGTTACATTCGACAACCACCTAAAAGGAAGTGATGCTCACACATTCCACCACAAGGCCCTCACCTACAGAGAGATGAACCTAGAGAAGAGTCCCCTCAGAGCCCTCACCTACAGAGTGATGAACCTAGAGAAGACTCAGAGCCCTAACCTACAGAGAGATGAACCTAGAGAAGAGTCCCCTCAGAGCCCTCACCTACAGAGAGATGAACCTAGAGAAGACTCAGAGCCCTCACCTACAGAGAGATGAACCTAGAGAAGAGTCAGAACCCTCACCTACAGAAAGATGAACCTAGAGAAGACTCAGAGCCCTCACCTACAGAGAGATGAACCTAGAGAAGAGTCAGAGCCCTCACCTACAGAGAGATGAACCTAGAGAAGACTCAGAGCCCTCACCTACAGAGAGATGAACCTAGAGAAGACTCAGAGCCCTCACCTACAGAGAGATGGACCTAGAGAAGAGTCAGAGCCCTCACCTACAGAGAGATGAACCTAGAGAAGACTCAGAGCCCTCACCTACAGAGAGATGAACCTAGAGAAGACTCAGAGCCCTCACCTACAGAGAGATGGACCTAGAGAAGAGTCAGAGCCCTCACCTACAGAGAGATGGACCTAGAGAAGAGTCAGAGCCCTCACCTACAGAGAGATGAACCTAGAGAAGAGTCCCCTCAGCCACCTGGTTCTGGGGCTCTGTTGACACACACCAACAGACACCACAGAGCCCCAGGACAGCAGAACAATTAGACCCAACCAAATCAAATCAAATCAAATCAAATGTATTTATATAGCCCTTCGTACATCAGCTGATATCTCAAAGTGCTGTACAGAAACCCAGCCTAAAACCCCAAACAGCAAGCAATGCAGGTGTAGAAGCACGGTGGCTAGGAAAAACTCCCTAGAAAGGCCAAAACCTAGGAAGAAACCTAGAGAGGAACCAGGCTATGAGGGGTGGCCAGTCCTCTTCTGGCTGTGCCGGGTGGAGATTATAACAGAACATGGTCAAGATGTTCAAATGTTCATAAATGACCAGCATGGTCGAATAATAATAAGGCAGAACAGTTGAAACTGAAGCAGCAGCACGGCCAGGTGGACTGGGGACAGCAAGGAGTCATCATGTCAGGTAGTCCTGGGGCATGGTCCTAGGGCTCAGGTCCTCCGAGAGAGAGAAAGAGTGAAGGAGAGAATTAGAGAGCACACTTAGATTCACACAGGACACCGAATAGGACAGGAGAAGTACTCCAGATATAACAAACTGACCCTAGCCCCCCGACACATAAACTACTGCAGCATAAATACTGGAGGCTGAGACAGGAGGGGTCAGGAGACACTGTGGCCCCATCCGAGGACACCCCCGGACAGGGCCAAACAGGAAGGATATAACCCCACCCACTTTGCCAAAGCACAGCCCCCACACCACTAGAGGGATATCTTCAACCACCAACTTACCATCCTGAGACAAGGCTGAGTATAGCCCACAAAGACCTCCGCCACGGCACAACCCAAGGGAAAACAAAAATATAACTATTTGACACACTGGAAAGATTCAAAAACAGAGCAAACTAGAATGCTATTTGGCCCTAAACAGAGAGTACACAGTGGCAGAATACCTGACCACTGTGACTGACCCAACATGAAGGAAATCTTTGACTATGTACAGACTCTGTGAGCATAGCCTTGCTATTGAGAAAGGCCACCGTAGGCAGACCTGGCTCTCAAGAGAACACAGGCTATGTGCACACTGCTCACAAAATGAGGTGGAAACTGAGCTGCACTTCCTAACCTCCTGCCCAATGAATGACTATATTAGAGAGACATATTTCCCTCAGATTACACGGTAAAGAAATCAAACATGAATAAACTACCATATATATTAGGAGAAATGCCGCATTGTGACAATCACAGCAGCCAGATGTGTGTCTCGTTGCCACGAGAAAAGGTCAACCAGTGAAGAACAAACAGAATTGTAAATACAACCTATATTGATGTGTTTATTTATTTTCCCAATAGCAAGGCTCTGCTCACTGAATCTGTTTAGGGACAGATAGCGTTCCAACTGTCTCTGTTTTTTTGGTTGATTCTTTCCAGTCTGTCAAATAGTTGTCTTTTTGCTTTCTCATAATTTTGGTTCGGTGTCACGTGTGCTCCCTCTCATGCCTCTAGGTCACCAGGCTGCTCGTTATGGCGCACACCTGTCACCATCGTTATGCGCACCTGCGCGTCATTAGACTCACCTGGACTCCATCACCTCCCTGATTTCCTACCCTATATATGTCACTTCCTTTGGTTCATTCCCTATATATGTCTCTCCCTTTGATTCCTTCCCTATATATGTCCCTCCCTGTGGTTCCTTCCCTATATATGTCACTCCCTTTGATTCCTTCCCTATATATGTCCCTCCCTGTGGTTCCTTCCCTATATATGTCACTCCCTTTGATTCCTTCCCTATATATGTCTCTCCCTGTGGTTCCTTCCCTATATATGTCCCTCCCTGTGGTTCCTTCCCTATATATGTCACTCCCTTTGATTCCTTCCCTATATATGTCCCTCCCTGTGGTTCCTTCCCTATATATGTCACTCCCTTTGATTCCTTCCCTATATATGTCTCTCCCTGTGGTTCCTTCCCTATATATGTCACTCCCTTTGGTTCCTGCCCTATATATGTCCCTCCCTTTGGTTCCTTCCCTATATATGTCACTCCCTTTGCTTCCTTCCCTATATATGTCACTTCCTTTGGTTCCTTCCCTATATATGTCTCTCCCTTTGGATCCTTCCCTATATATGTCCCTCCCTTTGGTTCCTTCCCTATATATGTCTCTCCCTTTGGTTCCTTCCCTATATATGTCCCTCCCTTTGGTTCCTTCCCTATATATGTCACTCCCTTTGGTTCCTTCCCTATATATGTCACTCCCTTTGGTTCCTTCCCTATATATGTCACTCCCTTTGCTTCCTTCCCTATATATGTCACTTCCTTTGGTTCCTTCCCTATATATGTCACTCCCTTTGGTTCCTTCCCTATATATGTCTCTCCCTGTGCTTCGTTCCCTATATATGTCTCTCCCTTTGGTTCCTTCCCTATATATGTCCCTCCCTTTGGTTCCTTCCCTATATATGTCTCTCCCTTTGGTTCCTTCCCTATATACGTCCCTCCCTTTGGTTCCTTCCCTATATATGTCACTCCCTTTGGTTCCTTCCCTATATATGTCCCTCCCTTTGGTTCCTTCCCTATATATGTCTCTCCCTGTGGTTCCTTCCCTATATATGTCACTCCCTTTGGTTCCTGCCCTATATATGTCCCTCCCTTTGGTTCCTTCCCTATATATGTCACTCCCTTTGCTTCCTTCCCTATATATGTCACTTCCTTTGGTTCCTTCCCTATATATGTCACTCCCTTTGGTTCCTTCCCTATATATGTCTCTCCCTGTGCTTCCTTCCCTATATATGTCTCTCCCTTTGGTTCCTTCCCTATATATGTCCCTCCCTTTGGTTCCTTCCCTATATATGTCTCTCCCTTTGGTTCCTTCCTTATATATGTCTCTCCCTTTGGTTCCTTCCCTATATATGTCTCTCCCTTTGGTTCCTTCCCTATATATGTCTCTCCCTTTGGTTCCTTCCCTATATACAGTGCCTTGCGAAAGTATTCGGCCCCCTTGAACTTTGCGACCTTTTGCCACATTTCAGGCTTCAAACATAAAGATATAAAACTGTATTTTTTTGTGAAGAATCAACAACAAGTGGGACACAATCATGAAGTGGAATGACATTTATTGGATATTTCAAACCTTTTTAACAAATCAAAAACTGAAAAATTGGGCGTGCAAAATTATTCAGCCCCTTTACTTTCAGTGCAGCAAACTCTCTCCAGAAGTTCAGTGAGGATCTTTGAATAATCCAATGTTGACCTAAATGACTAATGATGATAAATACAATCCACCTGTGTGTAATCAAGTCTCCGTATAAATGCACCTGCACTGTGATAGTCTCAGAGGTCCGTTAAAAGCGCAGAGAGCATCATGAAGAACAAGGAACACACCAGGCAGGTCCGAGATACTGTTGTGAAGAAGTTTAAAGCCGGATTTGGATACAAAAAGATTTCCCAAGCTTTAAACATCCCAAGGAGCACTGTGAAAGCGATAATATTGAAATGGAAGGAGTATCAGACCACTGCAAATCTACCAAGACCTGGCCGTCCCTCTAAACTTTCAGCTCATACAAGGAGAAGACTGATCAGAGATGCAGCCAAGAGGCCCATTATCACTCTGGATGAACTGCAGAGATCTACAGCTGAGGTGGGAGACTCTGTCCATAGGACAACAATCAGTCGTATATTGCACAAATCTGGCCTTTATGGAAGAGTGGCAAGAAGAAAGCCATTTCTTAAAGATATCCATAAAAAGTGTTGTTTAAAGTTTGCCACAAGCCACCTGGGAGACACACCAAACATGTGGAAGAAGGTGATCTGGTCAGATGAAACCAAAATTGAACTTTTTGGCAACAATGCAAGACGTTATGTTTGGCGTAAAAGCAACACAGCTCATCACCCTGAACACACCATCCCCACTGTCAAACATGGTGGTGGCAGCATCATGGTTTGGGCCTGCTTTTCTTCAGCAGGGACAGGGAAGATGGTTAAAATTGATGGGAAGATGTATGGAGCCAAATACAGGACCATTCTGGAAGAAAACCTGATGGAGTCTGCAAAAGACCTGAGACTGGGACGGAGATTTGTCTTCCAACAAGACAATGATCCAAAACATAAAGCAAAATCTACAATGGAATGGTTCAAAAATAAACATATCCAGGTGTTAGAATGGCCAAGTCAAAGTCCAGACCTGAATCCAATCAAGAATCTGTGGAAAGAACTGAAAACTGCTGTTCACAAATGCTCTCCATCCAACCTCACTGAGCTCGAGCTGTTTTGCAAGGAGGAATGGAAAAAAATGTCAGTCTCTCGATGTGCAAAACTGATAGAGACATACCCCAAGCGACTTACAGCTGTAATCGCAGCAAAAGGTGGCACTACAAAGTACTAACTTAAGGGGGCTGAATAATTTTGCACGCCCAATTTTTCAGTTTTTAATTTGTTAAAAAAGTTTGAAATATCCAATAAATGTCGTTCCACTTCATGATTGTGTCCCACTTGTTGTTGATTCTTCACAAAAAAATACAGTTTTATATCTTTATGTTTGAAGCCTGAAATGAGGCAAAAGGTCGCAATAGAATATTATAGAATATAATGGCTTTTTACAGGATTTTGATAATTATTGGGTATCGGCCTAATTCTGCTCTGCATCCATTATTTTGGTGTTTTACTTTGTACACGGAGGATATTTTTGCAGAATTTTGCATGCACAGTCTAAATTTGGTGTTTGTCCCATTTAGTTAATTCTTGGTTGGTGAGCTGACCCCAGACCTCACAACCATAAAGGGCAATAAGATTTTTTGAAATCCACAAAGCTTGAGAGGACTTTGCCATTGTTTTGGTTTGTTTGTCAATTAGGGTGTGCGATCTGTCGTGTGGTAATTTGGTAAAAAGCGTTAGTGTTTACTGTTTAGCTGCTTTCTGACGTGCTGTTCCTTTTTCTGTATTTCTATATTGTTTTAGTGATTCAACATAGTGAAGGCGTTTTCTGGGTCTCTGTTTTTGGTTGGATAGGATTCTCAATTTCCTTCTTAGGTTTTTGCATTCTTCATCAAGCCATTGTTTTATAACTTTTTTTTAGGTTGTCCGCTTGACATTTTTAGATTTAATAGAGAAGCCGCGAGGTCAAATATACTGCTTGGTTAACTTCCAAGTTTACACCTTCACTATTACAGCGAAACCTTTTGTACAGGTAATTGTCTAGAAGAGAGTGAATTTGTTGTTGCCTAATAGTTTTTTGGTAGATTTCCACACTATTTTCCTCCCATCTGTAAGGACTGAAACCGGAGATGAGAAGCAGGTAGGAGGAGTCAACATTTAACTGGAACAGATACAGGAAGAGCATCAGCACGCAGACAGACGACAATCAATGCTTGAAGCAAGGAACAGAGGAAAAAGGAACAGAGGAACAAGGAACAGAGGAACAAGGAACAGAGGAACAAGGAACAGAGGAACAAGGAACAGAGGAACAAGGAACAGAGGAACAAGGAACAGAGGAATAAGGAACTGAGGAACAAGGAACTGAGGAACAAGGAACAGAGGAACAAGGAACAGAGGAACAAGGAACAGAGGAACAAGGAACAGAGCGGGGAACCAGACAATGGCTTGCGAAAGTATTCGCCCGCTTTGCATTTTCACTATTTTGTTGCCTTACAACCTGGAATTAAAATATATTTTATGTGATATATTACATATATAAGGAAGGTAATAACAGAGGTGATTGGGTGAGTCCTATAATCACTGATGCGCGTGACAGGGGGAAGGCAGGTGTGTGTAATGATGGTGGCAAGTGTGTGTAATGATGGTGGCAGGTGTGTGTAATGATGGTGAAAGTAATGCTGGGGAGCCGGGCGCCTCTGAGCGCCAGGGGGAAAGAGCGGGACACCATGTATAGCATTTTTTAATGTTATTCAGTTCCTTTGGCTTTGATGATAGGGGTGTCAGTGGGCTGACTGTGAACGCTCTGAGAGACTCTGGGTTGAGGTCAGTAATAAAGTAGTCTACAGTACTACTGCCAAGAGATGAGCTATAGGTGTACCTACCATAGGAGTCCCCTCGAAGCCTACCATTGACTATAGTAGTTCAGTAGTTCAGTTCTGCAGGAGTTGTAACCCGTTTTTGTTGGTTGTGTTGTTGTAGTTGTGTCTAGGGGGGCGTATAGGGGAGGGAATGCTGTCATCTCCATGTAGGTGTTTGTCCCCCTGTGTGCTCTCTCGCTCTCTCACTCTCTCTCTCTCTCTCTCTCTCTCTCTCCCCTTCTATCTCTTTCTCTTTTTCTCTATTTCTTTCTTTCCCACAATCCCCCTTGTTCTTGGCAGCTAATCGGTAGCTCTGCGGATGATGTAAACCTTTGTTAAAACACGAGAAAGCAAATCTCACCGTCACCACAGAGAGGCTGGCGAAGTGTGTGTGTGTGACATAGTGCTGTGTGTGTGTGTGTGTGTGTGTGTGTGTGTGTGTGAGACATAGTGCTGTGTGTGTGTGTGTGTGTGTGTGTGTGTGTGTGTGTGTGTGACATAGTGATGTGTGTGTGTGTGTGTGTGTGTGTGTGTGTGTGTGTGTGTGAGTGTGTGTGTGTGACATAGTGCTGTGTGTGTGTGCAGCTGTGAACATGCTGATGAGGTACTTGGGTTACTGGCCCTGCGGTGGCAAGGTTTACTGTAATGTCTTCTCGGCTCGTATAGATAATGACTAACACTACAAATAGGTGAACATTTATATACCGCTGCCAGGTGCCGATTTATTGTTGCGAGGTTATTTACTTGGAAGTATTTTTCCTGCATCCCAAATAGCACCCTAACCCTTTGCTATTTGGGATACACATTTGGTGTCTCTCGCTAAAAACCTTGTCGAGTTTCTTATAACTCTCTGTTATAAATCATGACAAGTAAGGATACCGAAGATTAATATAATAATAACATTATTAATATAACAATAACATATGCCACCTAGCAAACACCTTATCCAAAGTGACTTACAGTCATGTGTGTATATACATATGGATGGCCACAGTGGGAATCGAACCCACAACCTTTGGCGTTGCAAGCACCACCCTCTTATTCCACTACTAGATTGACATCTTACTAGGGATGGACGGTATCCTTCATAGCGCTTCTCTACCATACCTATATGGGATTACCGGCAGTGACCGTAAGACCTGTATTGTTCTTTATGGATGTGTGTTTGTTTGGGGTTCGCACTAAAACAATTTGAATAAACAGGATCTGTTGTAACCATGAAGCTTAATGTTGACATCACTTAGCTAGCGAGTTAGCAAACCACATACATACACTGTAGCCGGAGTCCTGAGCTGGAGATTATTGTTATTATTATTTTAGATAGTTAACTTATAGTTCGAAACAGGGGCGTAGTTCAGTTAGTACAACATGGTCCTCTGTAGTTCAGTTAGTAGAACATGGTCCTCTGTAGTTCAGTTAGTAGAACATGGTCCTCTGTAGTTCAGTTAGTAGAACATGGTCCTCTGTAGTTCAGTTAGTAGAACATGGTCCTCTGTAGTTCAGTTAGTAGAACATGGTCCTCTGTAGTTCAGTTAGTAGAACATGGTCCTCTGTAGTTCAGTTAGTAGAACATGGTCCTCTGTAGTTCGTAGAGCATGGTCCTCTGTAGTTAGTAGAACATGGTCCTCTGTAGTTCAGTTAGTAGAACATGGTTCTCTGTAGTTCAGTTAGTGGAACATGGTCCTCTGTAGTTCAGTTAGTAGAACATGGTCCTCTGTAGTTCAGTTAGTAGAACATGGTCCTCTGTAGTTCAGTTAGTAGAACATGGTCCTCTGTAGTTCAGTTAGTGGAACATGGTCCTCTGTAGTTCAGTTAGTGGAACATGGTCCTCTGTAGTTCGTAGAACAAGGTCCTCTGTAGTTCAGTTAGTACAACACGGTCCTCTGTAGTTCAGTTAGTACAACATGGTCCTCTGTAGTTCAGTTAGTAGAACATGGTCCTCTGTAGTTCAGTTAGTGGAACATGGTCCTCTGTAGTTCAGTTAGTAGAACATGGTCCTCTGTAGTTCAGTTAGTACAACATGGTCCTCTGTAGTTCAGTTAGTAGAACATGGTCCTCTGTAGTTCAGTTAGTAGAACATGGTCCTCTGTAGTTCAGTTAGTACAACACGGTCCTCTGTAGTTCAGTTAGTACAACATGGTCCTCTGTAGTTCAGTTAGTAGAACATGGTCCTCTGTAGTTCAGTTAGTAGAACATGGTCCTCTGTAGTTCAGTTAGTAGAACATGGTCCTCTGTAGTTCAGTTAGTAGAACATGGTCCTCTGTAGTTCAGTTAGTAGAACATGGTCCTCTGTAGTTCAGTTAGTAGAACATGGTCCTCTGTAGTTCAGTTAGTAGAACATGGTCCTCTGTAGTTCAGTTAGTAGAACATGGTCCTCTGTAGTTCAGTTAGTAGAACATGGTCCTCTGTAGTTCGTAGAGCATGGTCCTCTGTAGTTAGTAGAACATGGTCCTCTGTAGTTCAGTTAGTAGAACATGGTCCTCTGTAGTTCAGTTAGTAGAACATGGTCCTCTGTAGTTCAGTTAGTAGAACATGGTCCTCTGTAGTTCAGTTAGTGGAACATGGTCCTCTGTAGTTCAGTTAGTGGAACATGGTCCTCTGTAGTTCGTAGAGCATGGTCCTCTGTAGTTAGTAGAACATGGTCCTCTGTAGTTCAGTTAGTGGAACATGGTCCTCTGTAGTTCAGTTAGTAGAACATGGTCCTCTGTAGTTCAGTTAGTAGAACATGGTTCTCTGTAGTTCAGTTAGTGGAACATGGTCCTCTGTAGTTCAGTTAGTTGAACATGGTCCTCTGTAGTTCAGTTAGTAGAACATGGTCCTCTGTAGTTCAGTTAGTAGAACATGGTCCTCTGTAGTTCAGTTAGTGGAACATGGTCCTCTGTAGTTCAGTTAGTGGAACATGGTCCTCTGTAGTTCGTAGAACATGGTCCTCTGTAGTTCAGTTAGTACAACACGGTCCTCTGTAGTTCAGTTAGTAGAACATGGTCCTCTGTAGTTCAGTTAGTAGAACATGGTCCTCTGTAGTTCAGTTAGTAGAACATGGTCCTCTGTAGTTCAGTTAGTAGAACATGGTCCTCTGTAGTTCAGTTAGTAGAACATGGTCCTCTGTAGTTCGTAGAGCATGGTCCTCTGTAGTTAGTAGAACATGGTCCTCTGTAGTTCAGTTAGTGGAACATGGTCCTCTGTAGTTCAGTTAGTGGAACATGGTCCTCTGTAGTTCGTAGAGCATGGTCCTCTGTAGTTAGTAGAACATGGTCCTCTGTAGTTCAGTTAGTAGAACATGGTCCTCTGTAGTTCAGTTAGTAGAACATGGTCCTCTGTAGTTCAGTTAGTAGAACATGGTCCTCTGTAGTTCAGTTAGTGGAACATGGTCCTCTGTAGTTCAGTTAGTAGAACATGGTCCTCTGTAGTTCAGTTAGTGGAACATGGTCCTCTGTAGTTCAGTTAGTAGAACATGGTCCTCTGTAGTTCAGTTAGTAGAACATGGTTCTCTGTAGTTCAGTTAGTAGAACATGGTCCTCTGTAGTTCAGTTAGTAGAACATGGTTCTCTGTAGTTCAGTTTGTAGAACATGGTTCTCTGTAGTTCAGTTAGTAGAACATGGTCCTCTGTAGTTCAGTTGGTAGAACATGGTCCTCTATAGTTAGTAGAACATTGTCCTCTGTAGTTCAGTTAGTAGAACACGGTCCTCTGTAGTTCAGTTAGTACAACATGGTCCTCTGTAGTTCAGTTAGTACAACATGGTCCTCTGTAGTTCAGTTAGTAGAACATGGTCCTCTGTAGTTCAGTTAGTAGAACATGGTCCTCTGTAGTTCAGTTAGTAGAACATGGTCCTCTGTAGTTCAGTTAGTAGAACATGGTTCTCTGTAGTTCAGTTAGTAGAACATGGTCCTCTGTAGTTCAGTTAGTAGAGCATGGTCCTCTGTAGTTCAGTTAGTCGAACATGGTCCTCTGTAGTTCAGTTAGTAGAACATGGTCCTCTGTAGTTCAGTTAGTAGAACATGGTCCTCTGTAGTTCAGTTAGTAGAACATGGTCCTCTGTAGTTCAGTTAGTAGAACATGGTTCTCTGTAGTTCAGTTTGTAGAACATGGTTCTCTGTAGTTCAGTTAGTAGAACATGGTCCTCTGTAGTTCAGTTAGTAGAACACGGTCCTCTGTAGTTCAGTTAGTAGAACATGGTCCTCTGTAGTTCAGTTAGTAGAACATGGTCCTCTGTAGTTCAGTTAGTAGAACATGGTCCTCTGTAGTTCAATTAGTAGAACATGGTTCTCTGTAGTTCAGTTAGTAGAACATGGTCCTCTGTAGTTCAGTTAGTAGAGCATGGTCCTCTGTAGTTCAGTTAGTCGAACATGGTCCTCTGTAGTTCAGTTAGTAGAACATGGTCCTCTGTAGTTCAGTTAGTAGAACATGGTCCTCTGTAGTTCAGTTAGTAGAACATGGTCCTCTGTAGTTCAGTTAGTAGAACATAGTCCTCTGTAGTTCAGTTAGTATAACATGGTTCTCTGTAGTTGGTAGAACATGGTCCTCTGTAGTTCAATTAATAGAACATGGTCCTTTGTAGTTCAGTTAGTAGAACATGGTCCTCTGTAGTTCAGTTAGTAGAACATGGTCCTCTGTAGTTCAGTTAATAGAACATAGTCCTCTGTAGTTCAGTTAATAGAACATGGTCCTCTGTAGTTCAGTTAGTAGAACATGGTTCTCTGTAGTTAGTAGAACATGGTCCTCCGTAGTTCAGTTAGTAGAACATGGTCCTCTGTAGTTCAGTTAGTAGAACATGGTTCTCTGTAGTTCAGTTAGTACAACATGGTCCTCTGTAGTTCAGTTAGTAGAACATGGTTCTCGGTAGTTCAGTTAGTAGAACATGGTCCTCCGTAGTTCAGTTAGTAGAACATGGTTCTCTGTAGTTCAGTTAGTAGAACATGGTCCTCTGTAGTTCAGTTAGTACAACATGGTCCTCTGTAGTTCAGTTAGTAGAACATGGTCCTCTGTAGTTCAGTTAGTAGAACATGGTTCTCTGTAGTTCAGTTAGTAGAACATGGTCCTCTGTAGTTCAGTTAGTACAACATGGTCCTCTGTAGTTCAGTTAGTAGAACATGGTCCTCTGTAGTTCAGTTAGTAGAACATGGTCCTCTGTAGTTCAGTTAGTAGAACATGGTCCTCTGTAGTTCAGTTAGTAGAACATGGTCCTCTGTAGTTCAGTTAGTAGAACATGGTCCTCTCTAGTTCAATTAGTAGAACATGGTCCTCTGTAGTTCGTAGAGCATGGTCCTCTGTAGTTCGTAGAGCATGGTCCTCTGTAGTTAGTAGAACATGGTCCTCTATAGTTAGTAGAACATGGTCCTCTGTAGTTAGTAGAACATGGTCCTCTGTAGTTCAGTTAGTAGAACATGGTCCTCTTTAGTTCAGTTAGTACAACACGGTCCTCTGTAGTTCAGTTAGTAGAACATGGTCCTCTGTAGTTCAGTTAGTAGAACATGGTCCTCTGTAGTTCAGTTAGTAGAACATGGTCCTCTGTAGTTCAGTTAGTAGAACATGGTCCTCTGTAGTTCAGTTAGTAGAACATGGTCCTCTGTAGTTCAGTTAGTAGAACATGGTCCTCTGTAGTTCGTAGAGCATGGTCCTCTGTAGTTAGTAGAACATGGTCCTCTGTAGTTCAGTTAGTAGAACATGGTTCTCTGTAGTTCAGTTAGTGGAACATGGTCCTCTGTAGTTCAGTTAGTAGAACATGGTCCTCTGTAGTTCAGTTAGTAGAACATGGTCCTCTGTAGTTCAGTTAGTAGAACATGGTCCTCTGTAGTTCAGTTAGTGGAACATGGTCCTCTGTAGTTCAGTTAGTGGAACATGGTCCTCTGTAGTTCGTAGAACATGGTCCTCTGTAGTTCAGTTAGTACAACACGGTCCTCTGTAGTTCAGTTAGTACAACATGGTCCTCTGTAGTTCAGTTAGTAGAACATGGTCCTCTGTAGTTCAGTTAGTGGAACATGGTCCTCTGTAGTTCAGTTAGTAGAACATGGTCCTCTGTAGTTCAGTTAGTACAACATGGTCCTCTGTAGTTCAGTTAGTAGAACATGGTCCTCTGTAGTTCAGTTAGTAGAACATGGTCCTCTGTAGTTCAGTTAGTACAACACGGTCCTCTGTAGTTCAGTTAGTACAACATGGTCCTCTGTAGTTCAGTTAGTAGAACATGGTCCTCTGTAGTTTAGTTAGTAGAACATGGTCCTCTGTAGTTCAGTTAGTAGAACATGGTCCTCTGTAGTTCAGTTAGTAGAACATGGTCCTCTGTAGTTCAGTTAGTAGAACATGGTCCTCTGTAGTTCAGTTAGTAGAACATGGTCCTCTGTAGTTCAGTTAGTAGAACATGGTCCTCTGTAGTTCAGTTAGTAGAACATGGTCCTCTGTAGTTCAGTTAGTAGAACATGGTCCTCTGTAGTTCGTAGAGCATGGTCCTCTGTAGTTAGTAGAACATGGTCCTCTGTAGTTCAGTTAGTAGAACATGGTCCTCTGTAGTTCAGTTAGTAGAACATGGTCCTCTGTAGTTCAGTTAGTGGAACATGGTCCTCTGTAGTTCAGTTAGTGGAACATGGTCCTCTGTAGTTCGTAGAGCATGGTCCTCTGTAGTTAGTAGAACATGGTCCTCTGTAGTTCAGTTAGTGGAACATGGTCCTCTGTAGTTCAGTTAGTAGAACATGGTCCTCTGTAGTTCAGTTAGTAGAACATGGTCCTCTGTAGTTCAGTTAGTGGAACATGGTCCTCTGTAGTTCAGTTAGTGGAACATGTTCCTCTGTAGTTCGTAGAACATGGTCCTCTGTAGTTCAGTTAGTACAACACGGTCCTCTGTAGTTCAGTTAGTAGAACATGGTCCTCTGTAGTTCAGTTAGTAGAACATGGTCCTCTGTAGTTCAGTTAGTAGAACATGGTCCTCTGTAGTTCAGTTAGTAGAACATGGTCCTCTGTAGTTCAGTTAGTAGAACATGGTTCTCTGTAGTTCAGTTAGTGGAACATGGTCCTCTGTAGTTCAGTTAGTAGAACATGGTCCTCTGTAGTTCAGTTAGTAGAACATGGTCCTCTGTAGTTCAGTTAGTAGAACATGGTCCTCTGTAGTTCAGTTAGTGGAACATGGTCCTCTGTAGTTCAGTTAGTGGAACATGGTCCTCTGTAGTTCGTAGAACATGGTCCTCTGTAGTTCAGTTAGTACAACACGGTCCTCTGTAGTTCAGTTAGTAGAACATGGTCCTCTGTAGTTCAGTTAGTAGAACATGGTCCTCTGTAGTTCAGTTAGTAGAACATGGTCCTCTGTAGTTCAGTTAGTAGAACATGGTCCTCTGTAGTTCAGTTAGTAGAACATGGTCCTCTGTAGTTCAGTTAGTAGAACATGGTCCTCTGTAGTTCAGTTAGTAGAACATGGTCCTCTGTAGTTCAGTTAGTAGAACATGGTTCTCTGTAGTTCAGTTAGTATAACATGGTCCTCTGTAGTTCAGTTGGTAGAACATGGTCCTCTGTAGTTAGTAGAACATGGTCCTCTGTAGTTCAGTTAGTAGAACATGGTCCTCTGTAGTTCAGTTAGTAGAACATGGTCCTCTGTAGTTCAGTTAGTAGAACATGGTCCTCTGTAGTTCAGTTAGTAGAACATGGTCCTCTGTAGTTCAGTTAGTAGAACATGGTCCTCTGTAGTTCAGTTAGTAGAACATGGTCCTCTGTAGTTCAGTTAGTAGAACATGGTCCTCTGTAGTTCAGTTAGTAGAACATGGTCCTCTGTAGTTCAGTTAGTAGAACATGGTCCTCTGTAGTTCAGTTAGTAGAACATGGTCCTCTGTAGTTCAGTTAGTAGAACATGGTCCTCTGTAGTTCGTAGAGCATGGTCCTCTGTAGTTAGTAGAACATGGTCCTCTGTAGTTCAGTTAGTAGAACATGGTTCTCTGTAGTTCAGTTAGTGGAACATGGTCCTCTGTAGTTCAGTTAGTAGAACATGGTCCTCTGTAGTTCAGTTAGTAGAACATGGTCCTCTGTAGTTCAGTTAGTAGAACATGGTCCTCTGTAGTTCAGTTAGTGGAACATGGTCCTCTGTAGTTCAGTTAGTGGAACATGGTCCTCTGTAGTTCGTAGAGCATGGTCCTCTGTAGTTAGTAGAACATGGTCCTCTGTAGTTAGTAGAACATGGTCCTCTGTAGTTCAGTTAGTAGAACATGGTCCTCTGTAGTTCAGTTAGTAGAACATGGTCCTCTGTAGTTCAGTTAGTAGAACATGGTCCTCTGTAGTTCAGTTAGTGGAACATGGTCCTCTGTAGTTCAGTTAGTAGAACATGGTCCTCTGTAGTTCAGTTAGTGGAACATGGTCCTCTGTAGTTCAGTTAGTAGAACATGGTCCTCTGTAGTTCAGTTAGTAGAACATGGTTCTCTGTAGTTCAGTTAGTAGAACATGGTCCTCTGTAGTTCAGTTAGTAGAACATGGTTCTCTGTAGTTCAGTTTGTAGAACATGGTTCTCTGTAGTTCAGTTAGTAGAACATGGTCCTCTGTAGTTAGTAGAACATGGTCCTCTGTAGTTCAGTTAGTAGAACATGGTCCTCTGTAGTTCAGTTGGTAGAACATGGTCCTCTGTAGTTAGTAGAACATGGTCCTCTGTAGTTCAGTTAGTAGAACATGGTCCTCTGTAGTTCAGTTAGTAGAACATGGTCCTCTGTAGTTCAGTTAGTAGAACATGGTCCTCTGTAGTTCAGTTAGTAGAACATGGTCCTCTGTAGTTCAGTTAGTAGAACATGGTCCTCTGTAGTTCAGTTAGTAGAACATGGTCCTCTGTAGTTCAGTTAGTAGAACATGGTCCTCTGTAGTTCAGTTAGTAGAACATGGTCCTCTGTAGTTCAGTTAGTAGAACATGGTCCTCTGTAGTTCAGTTAGTAGAACATGGTCCTCTGTAGTTCAGTTAGTAGAACATGGTCCTCTGTAGTTCGTAGAGCATGGTCCTCTGTAGTTAGTAGAACATGGTCCTCTGTAGTTCAGTTAGTAGAACATGGTTCTCTGTAGTTCAGTTAGTGGAACATGGTCCTCTGTAGTTCAGTTAGTAGAACATGGTCCTCTGTAGTTCAGTTAGTAGAACATGGTCCTCTGTAGTTCAGTTAGTAGAACATGGTCCTCTGTAGTTCAGTTAGTGGAACATGGTCCTCTGTAGTTCAGTTAGTGGAACATGGTCCTCTGTAGTTCGTAGAGCATGGTCCTCTGTAGTTAGTAGAACATGGTCCTCTGTAGTTCAGTTAGTAGAACATGGTCCTCTGTAGTTCAGTTAGTAGAACATGGTCCTCTGTAGTTCAGTTAGTAGAACATGGTCCTCTGTAGTTCAGTTAGTGGAACATGGTCCTCTGTAGTTCAGTTAGTAGAACATGGTCCTCTGTAGTTCAGTTAGTGGAACATGGTCCTCTGTAGTTCAGTTAGTAGAACATGGTCCTCTGTAGTTCAGTTAGTAGAACATGGTTCTCTGTAGTTCAGTTAGTAGAACATGGTCCTCTGTAGTTCAGTTAGTAGAACATGGTTCTCTGTAGTTCAGTTTGTAGAACATGGTTCTCTGTAGTTCAGTTAGTAGAACATGGTCCTCTGTAGTTAGTAGAACATGGTCCTCTGTAGTTCAGTTAGTAGAACATGGTCCTCTGTAGTTCAGTTAGTAGAACATGGTCCTCTGTAGTTCAGTTAGTAGAACATGGTCCTCTGTAGTTCAGTTAGTACAACATGGTCCTCTGTAGTTCAGTTAGTACAACATGGTCCTCTGTAGTTCAGTTGGTAGAACATGGTCCTCTATAGTTAGTAGAACATTGTCCTCTGTAGTTCAGTTAGTAGAACATGGTCCTCTGTAGTTCAGTTAGTAGAACATGGTTCTCTGTAGTTCAGTTAGTAGAACATGGTCCTCTGTAGTTCAGTTAGTAGAACATGGTCCTCTGTAGTTCAGTTAGTGGAACATGGTCCTCTGTAGTTCAGTTAGTAGAACATGGTCCTCTGTAGTTCAGTTAGTAGAACATGGTTCTCTGTAGTTCAGTTAGTGGAACATGGTCCTCTGTAGTTCAGTTATTAGAACATGGTCCTCTGTAGTTCAGTTAGTAGAACATGGTCCTCTGTAGTTCAGTTAGTAGAACATGGTCCTCTGTAGTTCAGTTAGTGGAACATGGTCCTCTGTAGTTCAGTTAGTGGAACATGGTCCTCTGTAGTTCGTAGAACATGGTCCTCTGTAGTTCAGTTAGTACAACACGGTCCTCTGTAGTTCAGTTAGTAGAACATGGTCCTCTGTAGTTCAGTTAGTAGAACATGGTCCTCTGTAGTTCAGTTAGTAGAACATGGTCCTCTGTAGTTCAGTTAGTAGAACATGGTTCTCTGTAGTTCAGTTAGTAGAACATGGTCCTCTGTAGTTCAGTTGGTAGAACATGGTCCTCTGTAGTTAGTAGAACATGGTCCTCTGTAGTTCAGTTAGTAGAACATGGTCCTCTGTAGTTCAGTTAGTAGAACATGGTCCTCTGTAGTTCAGTTAGTAGAACATGGTCCTCTGTAGTTCAGTTAGTAGAACATGGTCCTCTGTAGTTCAGTTAGTAGAACATGGTCCTCTGTAGTTCAGTTAGTAGAACATGGTCCTCTGTAGTTCAGTTGGTAGAACATGGTCCTCTATAGTTAGTAGAACATTGTCCTCTGTAGTTCAGTTAGTAGAACACGGTCCTCTGTAGTTCAGTTAGTAGAACATGGTCCTCTCTAGTTCAGTTAGTACAACATGGTCCTCTGTAGTTCAGTTAGTAGAACATGGTCCTCTGTAGTTCAGTTAGTAGAACATGGTCCTCTGTAGTTCAGTTAGTAGAACATGGTCCTCTGTAGTTCAGTTAGTAGAACATGGTTCTCTGTAGTTCAGTTAGTAGAACATGGTCCTCTGTAGTTCAGTTAGTAGAGCATGGTCCTCTGTAGTTCAGTTAGTCGAACATGGTCCTCTGTAGTTCAGTTAGTAGAACATGGTCCTCTGTAGTTCAGTTAGTAGAACATGGTTCTCTGTAGTTCAGTTTGTAGAACATGGTTCTCTGTAGTTCAGTTAGTAGAACATGGTCCTCTGTAGTTCAGTTGGTAGAACATGGTCCTCTATAGTTAGTAGAACATTGTCCTCTGTAGTTCAGTTAGTAGAACACGGCCCTCTGTAGTTCAGTTAGTACAACATGGTCCTCTGTAGTTCAGTTAGTACAACATGGTCCTCTGTAGTTCAGTTAGTAGAACATGGTCCTCTGTAGTTCAGTTAGTAGAACATGGTCCTCTGTAGTTCAGTTAGTAGAACATGGTCCTCTGTAGTTCAGTTAGTAGAACATGGTTCTCTGTAGTTCAGTTAGTAGAACATGGTCCTCTGTAGTTCAGTTAGTAGAGCATGGTCCTCTGTAGTTCAGTTAGTCGAACATGGTCCTCTGTAGTTCAGTTAGTAGAACATGGTCCTCTGTAGTTCAGTTAGTAGAACATGGTCCTCTGTAGTTCAGTTAGTAGAACATGGTCCTCTGTAGTTCAGTTAGTAGAACATGGTCCTCTGTAGTTCAGTTTGTAGAACATGGTTCTCTGTAGTTCAGTTAGTAGAACATGGTCCTCTGTAGTTCAGTTGGTAGAACATGGTCCTCTGTAGTTAGTAGAACATTGTCCTCTGTAGTTCAGTTAGTAGAACATGGTCCTCTGTAGTTCAGTTAGTAGAACACGGTCCTCTGTAGTTCAGTTAGTAGAACATGGTCCTCTGTAGTTCAGTTAGTAGAACATGGTCCTCTGTAGTTCAGTTAGTAGAAAATGGTCCTCTGTAGTTCAGTTAGTAGAACATGGTCCTCTGTAGTTCAATTAGTAGAACATGGTTCTCTGTAGTTCAGTTAGTAGAACATGGTCCTCTGTAGTTCAGTTAGTAGAGCATGGTCCTCTGTAGTTCAGTTAGTCGAACATGGTCCTCTGTAGTTCAGTTAATAGAACATGGTCCTCTGTAGTTCAGTTAGTAGAACATGGTCCTCTGTAGTTCAGTTAGTAGAACATGGTCCTCTGTAGTTCAGTTAGTAGAACATAGTCCTCTGTAGTTCAGTTAGTATAACATGGTTCTCTGTAGTTGGTAGAACATGGTCCTCTGTAGTTCAGTTAGTAGAACATGGTCCTCTGTAGTTCAGTTAGTGGAACATGGTCCTCTGTAGTTCAGTTAGTGGAACATGGTCCTCTGTAGTTCGTAGAGCATGGTCCTCTGTAGTTAGTAGAACATGGTCCTCTGTAGTTCAGTTAGTAGAACATGGTCCTCTGTAGTTCAGTTAGTAGAACATGGTCCTCTGTAGTTCAGTTAGTAGAACATGGTCCTCTGTAGTTCAGTTAGTGGAACATGGTCCTCTGTAGTTCAGTTAGTAGAACATGGTCCTCTGTAGTTCAGTTAGTGGAACATGGTCCTCTGTAGTTCAGTTAGTAGAACATGGTCCTCTGTAGTTCAGTTAGTAGAACATGGTTCTCTGTAGTTCAGTTAGTAGAACATGGTCCTCTGTAGTTCAGTTAGTAGAACATGGTTCTCTGTAGTTCAGTTTGTAGAACATGGTTCTCTGTAGTTCAGTTAGTAGAACATGGTCCTCTGTAGTTCAGTTGGTAGAACATGGTCCTCTATAGTTAGTAGAACATTGTCCTCTGTAGTTCAGTTAGTAGAACACGGTCCTCTGTAGTTCAGTTAGTACAACATGGTCCTCTGTAGTTCAGTTAGTACAACATGGTCCTCTGTAGTTCAGTTAGTAGAACATGGTCCTCTGTAGTTCAGTTAGTAGAACATGGTCCTCTGTAGTTCAGTTAGTAGAACATGGTCCTCTGTAGTTCAGTTAGTAGAACATGGTTCTCTGTAGTTCAGTTAGTAGAACATGGTCCTCTGTAGTTCAGTTAGTAGAGCATGGTCCTCTGTAGTTCAGTTAGTCGAACATGGTCCTCTGTAGTTCAGTTAGTAGAACATGGTCCTCTGTAGTTCAGTTAGTAGAACATGGTTCTCTGTAGTTCAGTTTGTAGAACATGGTTCTCTGTAGTTCAGTTAGTAGAACATGGTCCTCTGTAGTTCAGTTGGTAGAACATGGTGCTCTATAGTTAGTAGAACATTGTCCTCTGTAGTTCAGTTAGTAGAACACGGTCCTCTGTAGTTCAGTTAGTACAACATGGTCCTCTGTAGTTCAGTTAGTACAACATGGTCCTCTGTAGTTCAGTTAGTAGAACATGGTCCTCTGTAGTTCAGTTAGTAGAACATGGTCCTCTGTAGTTCAGTTAGTAGAACATGGTCCTCTGTAGTTCAGTTAGTAGAACATGGTTCTCTGTAGTTCAGTTAGTAGAACATGGTCCTCTGTAGTTCAGTTAGTAGAGCATGGTCCTCTGTAGTTCAGTTAGTCGAACATGGTCCTCTGTAGTTCAGTTAGTAGAACATGGTCCTCTGTAGTTCAGTTAGTAGAACATGGTCCTCTGTAGTTCAGTTAGTAGAACATGGTCCTCTGTAGTTCAGTTAGTAGAACATGGTTCTCTGTAGTTCAGTTTGTAGAACATGGTTCTCTGTAGTTCAGTTAGTAGAACATGGTCCTCTGTAGTTCAGTTGGTAGAACATGGTCCTCTGTAGTTACTAGAACATTGTCCTCTGTAGTTCAGTTAGTAGAACATGGTCCTCTGTAGTTCAGTTAGTAGAACACGGTCCTCTGTAGTTCAGTTAGTAGAACATGGTCCTCTGTAGTTCAGTTAGTAGAACATGGTCCTCTGTAGTTCAGTTAGTAGAACATGGTCCTCTGTAGTTCAGTTAGTAGAACATGGTCCTCTGTAGTTCAATTAGTAGAACATGGTTCTCTGTAGTTCAGTTAGTAGAACATGGTCCTCTGTAGTTCAGTTAGTAGAGCATGGTCCTCTGTAGTTCAGTTAGTCGAACATGGTCCTCTGTAGTTCAGTTAGTAGAACATGGTCCTCTGTAGTTCAGTTAGTAGAACATGGTCCTCTGTAGTTCAGTTAGTAGAACATGGTCCTCTGTAGTTCAGTTAGTAGAACATAGTCCTCTATAGTTCAGTTAGTAGAACATGGTTCTCTGTAGTTGGTAGAACATGGTCCTCTGTAGTTCAATTAATAGAACATGGTCCTTTGTAGTTCAGTTAGTAGAACATGGTCCTCTGTAGTTCAGTTAGTAGAACATGGTCCTCTGTAGTTCAGTTAATAGAACATGGTCCTCTGTAGTTCAGTTAATAGAACATGGTCCTCTGTAGTTCAGTTAGTAGAACATGGTTCTCTGTAGTTAGTAGAACATGGTCCTCCGTAGTTCAGTTAGTAGAACATGGTCCTCTGTAGTTCAGTTAGTAGAACATGGTCCTCTGTAGTTCAGTTAGTACAACATGGTCCTCTGTAGTTCAGTTAGTAGAACATGGTCCTCTGTAGTTCAGTTAGTAGAACATGGTCCTCTGCAGTTCAGTTAGTAGAACATGGTCCTCTGTAGTTCAGTTAGTAGAACATGGTCCTCTGTAGTTCAGTTAGTAGAACATGGTCCTCTCTAGTTCAATTAGTAGAACATGGTCCTCTGTAGTTCAGTTAGTAGAACATGGTCCTCTGTAGTTCGTAGAGCATGGTCCTCTGTAGTTCGTAGAGCATGGTCCTCTGTAGTTAGTAGAACATGGTCCTCTATAGTTAGTAAAACATGGTCCTCTGTAGTTAGTAGAACATGGTCCTCTGTAGTTCAGTTAGTAGAACATGGTCCTCTGTAGTTCAGTTAGTACAACATGGTCCTCTGTAGTTCAGTTAGTAGAACACGGTCCTCTGTAGTTCAGTTAGTAGAACATGGTCCTCTGTAGTTCAGTTAGTAGAACATGGTCCTCTGTAGTTCAGTTAGTAGAACATGGTCCTCTGTAGTTCAGTTAGTAGAACATGGTCCTCTGTAGTTCAGTTAGTAGAACATGGTCCTCTGTAGTTCGTAGAGCATGGTCCTCTGTAGTTAGTAGAACATGGTCCTCTGTAGTTCAGTTAGTAGAACATGGTTCTCTGTAGTTCAGTTAGTGGAACATGGTCCTCTGTAGTTCAGTTAGTAGAACATGGTCCTCTGTAGTTCAGTTAGTAGAACATGGTTCTCTGTAGTTCAGTTAGTGGAACATGGTCCTCTGTAGTTCAGTTAGTGGAACATGGTCCTCTGTAGTTCAGTTAGTAGAACATGGTCCTCTGTAGTTCAGTTAGTAGAACATGGTTCTCTGTAGTTCAGTTAGTGGAACATGGTCCTCTGTAGTTCAGTTAGTAGAACATGGTCCTCTGTAGTTCAGTTAGTAGAACATGGTCCTCTGTAGTTCAGTTAGTAGAACATGGTCCTCTGTAGTTCAGTTAGTGGAACATGGTCCTCTGTAGTTCAGTTAGTGGAACATGGTCCTCTGTAGTTCGTAGAACATGGTCCTCTGTAGTTCAGTTAGTACAACACGGTCCTCTGTAGTTCAGTTAGTAGAACATGGTCCTCTGTAGTTCAGTTAGTAGAACATGGTCCTCTGTAGTTCAGTTAGTAGAACATGGTCCTCTGTAGTTCAGTTAGTAGAACATGGTCCTCTGTAGTTCAGTTAGTAGAACATGGTCCTCTGTAGTTCAGTTAGTAGAACATGGTCCTCTGTAGTTCAGTTAGTAGAACATGGTCCTCTGTAGTTCAGTTAGTAGAACATGGTCCTCTGTAGTTCAGTTAGTAGAACATGGTTCTCTGTAGTTCAGTTAGTAGAACATGGTCCTCTGTAGTTCAGTTGGTAGAACATGGTCCTCTGTAGTTAGTAGAACATGGTCCTCTGTAGTTCAGTTAGTAGAACATGGTCCTCTGTAGTTCAGTTAGTAGAACATGGTCCTCTGTAGTTCAGTTAGTAGAACATGGTCCTCTGTAGTTCAGTTGGTAGAACATGGTCCTCTGAAGTTCAGTTAGTAGAACATGGTCCTCTGTAGTTCAGTTAGTAGAACATGGTCCTCTGTAGTTCAGTTAGTAGAACATGGTCCTCTGTAGTTCAGTTAGTAGAACATGGTCCTCTGTAGTTCAGTTAGTAGACCATGGTCCTCTGTAGTTCAGTTAGTAGAACATGGTCCTCTGTAGTTCAGTTAGTAGAACATGGTCCTCTGTAGTTCGTAGAGCATGGTCCTCTGTAGTTAGTAGAACATGGTCCTCTGTAGTTCAGTTGGTAGAACATGGTCCTCTGTAGTTAGTAGAACATGGTCCTCTGTAGTTCAGTTAGTAGAACATGGTCCTCTGTAGTTCAGTTAGTACAACATGGTCCTCTGTAGTTCAGTTAGTAGAACACGGTCCTCTGTAGTTCAGTTAGTAGAACATGGTCCTCTGTAGTTCAGTTAGTAGAACATGGTCCTCTGTAGTTCAGTTAGTAGAACATGGTCCTCTGTAGTTCAGTTAGTAGAACATGGTCCTCTGTAGTTCAGTTAGTAGAACATGGTCCTCTGTAGTTCGTAGAGCATGGTCCTCTGTAGTTAGTAGAACATGGTCCTCTGTAGTTCAGTTAGTAGAACATGGTCCTCTGTAGTTCAGTTAGTAGAACATGGTCCTCTGTAGTTCAGTTAGTAGAACATGGTCCTCTGTAGTTCAGTTAGTAGAACATGGTCCTCTGTAGTTCAGTTAGTAGAACATGGTCCTCTGTAGTTCAGTTAGTAGAACATGGTCCTCTGTAGTTCAGTTAGTAGAACATGGTTCTCTGTAGTTCAGTTAGTAGAACATGGTCCTCTGTAGTTCAGTTGGTAGAACATGGTCCTCTGTAGTTAGTAGAACATGGTCCTCTGTAGTTCAGTTAGTAGAACATGGTCCTCTGTAGTTCAGTTAGTAGAACATGGTCCTCTGTAGTTCAGTTAGTAGAACATGGTCCTCTGTAGTTCAGTTGGTAGAACATGGTCCTCTGAAGTTCAGTTAGTAGAACATGGTCCTCTGTAGTTCAGTTAGTAGAACATGGTCCTCTGTAGTTCAGTTAGTAGAACATGGTCCTCTGTAGTTCAGTTAGTAGAACATGGTCCTCTGTAGTTCAGTTAGTAGACCATGGTCCTCTGTAGTTCAGTTAGTAGAACATGGTCCTCTGTAGTTCAGTTAGTAGAACATGGTCCTCTGTAGTTCGTAGAGCATGGTCCTCTGTAGTTAGTAGAACATGGTCCTCTGTAGTTCAGTTGGTAGAACATGGTCCTCTGTAGTTAGTAGAACATGGTCCTCTGTAGTTCAGTTAGTAGAACATGGTCCTCTGTAGTTCAGTTAGTACAACATGGTCCTCTGTAGTTCAGTTAGTAGAACACGGTCCTCTGTAGTTCAGTTAGTAGAACATGGTCCTCTGTAGTTTAGTTAGTAGAACATGGTCCTCTGTAGTTCAGTTAGTAGAACATGGTCCTCTGTAGTTCAGTTAGTAGAACATGGTCCTCTGTAGTTCAGTTAGTAGAACATGGTCCTCTGTAGTTCGTAGAGCATGGTCCTCTGTAGTTAGTAGAACATGGTCCTCTGTAGTTCAGTTAGTAGAACATGGTCCTCTGTAGTTCGTAGAGCATGGTCCTCTGTAGTTAGTAGAACATGGTCCTCTGTAGTTCAGTTAGTAGAACATGGTCCTCTGTAGTTCAGTTAGTAGAACATGGTTCTCTGTAGTTCAGTTAGTAGAACATGGTCCTCTGTAGTTCAGTTGGTAGAACATGGTCCTCTGTAGTTAGTAGAACATGGTCCTCTGTAGTTCAGTTAGTAGAACATGGTCCTCTGTAGTTCAGTTAGTAGAACATGGTCCTCTGTAGTTCAGTTAGTAGAACATGGTCCTCTGTAGTTCAGTTGGTAGAACATGGTCCTCTGAAGTTCAGTTAGTAGAACATGGTCCTCTGTAGTTCAGTTAGTAGAACATGGTCCTCTGTAGTTCAGTTAGTAGAACATGGTCCTCTGTAGTTCAGTTAGTAGAACATGGTCCTCTGTAGTTCAGTTAGTAGACCATGGTCCTCTGTAGTTCAGTTAGTAGAACATGGTCCTCTGTAGTTCAGTTAGTAGAACATGGTCCTCTGTAGTTCGTAGAGCATGGTCCTCTGTAGTTAGTAGAACATGGTCCTCTGTAGTTCAGTTGGTAGAACATGGTCCTCTGTAGTTAGTAGAACATGGTCCTCTGTAGTTCAGTTAGTAGAACATGGTCCTCTGTAGTTCAGTTAGTACAACATGGTCCTCTGTAGTTCAGTTAGTAGAACACGGTCCTCTGTAGTTCAGTTAGTAGAACATGGTCCTCTGTAGTTCAGTTAGTAGAACATGGTCCTCTGTAGTTCAGTTAGTAGAACATGGTCCTCTGTAGTTCAGTTAGTAGAACATGGTCCTCTGTAGTTCAGTTAGTAGAACATGGTCCTCTGTAGTTCGTAGAGCATGGTCCTCTGTAGTTAGTAGAACATGGTCCTCTGTAGTTCAGTTAGTAGAACATGGTTCTCTGTAGTTCAGTTAGTGGAACATGGTCCTCTGTAGTTCAGTTAGTAGAACATGGTCCTCTGTAGTTCAGTTAGTAGAACATGGTTCTCTGTAGTTCAGTTAGTGGAACATGGTCCTCTGTAGTTCAGTTAGTGGAACATGGTCCTCTGTAGTTCAGTTAGTAGAACATGGTCCTCTGTAGTTCAGTTAGTAGAACATGGTTCTCTGTAGTTCAGTTAGTGGAACATGGTCCTCTGTAGTTCAGTTAGTAGAACATGGTCCTCTGTAGTTCAGTTAGTAGAACATGGTCCTCTGTAGTTCAGTTAGTAGAACATGGTCCTCTGTAGTTCAGTTAGTGGAACATGGTCCTCTGTAGTTCAGTTAGTGGAACATGGTCCTCTGTAGTTCGTAGAACATGGTCCTCTGTAGTTCAGTTAGTACAACACGGTCCTCTGTAGTTCAGTTAGTAGAACATGGTCCTCTGTAGTTCAGTTAGTAGAACATGGTCCTCTGTAGTTCAGTTAGTAGAACATGGTCCTCTGTAGTTCAGTTAGTAGAACATGGTCCTCTGTAGTTCAGTTAGTAGAACATGGTCCTCTGTAGTTCAGTTAGTAGAACATGGTCCTCTGTAGTTCAGTTAGTAGAACATGGTCCTCTGTAGTTCAGTTAGTAGAACATGGTTCTCTGTAGTTCAGTTAGTGGAACATGGTCCTCTGTAGTTCAGTTAGTAGAACATGGTCCTCTGTAGTTCAGTTAGTAGAACATGGTTCTCTGTAGTTCAGTTAGTGGAACATGGTCCTCTGTAGTTCAGTTAGTGGAACATGGTCCTCTGTAGTTCAGTTAGTAGAACATGGTCCTCTGTAGTTCAGTTAGTAGAACATGGTCCTCTGTAGTTCAGTTAGTAGAACATGGTCCTCTGTAGTTCAGTTAGTAGAACATGGTCCTCTGTAGTTCAGTTAGTAGAACATGGTCCTCTGTAGTTCGTAGAGCATGGTCCTCTGTAGTTAGTAGAACATGGTCCTCTGTAGTTCAGTTAGTAGAACATGGTTCTCTGTAGTTCAGTTAGTGGAACATGGTCCTCTGTAGTTCAGTTAGTAGAACATGGTCCTCTGTAGTTCAGTTAGTAGAACATGGTTCTCTGTAGTTCAGTTAGTGGAACATGGTCCTCTGTAGTTCAGTTAGTGGAACATGGTCCTCTGTAGTTCAGTTAGTAGAACATGGTCCTCTGTAGTTCAGTTAGTAGAACATGGTTCTCTGTAGTTCAGTTAGTGGAACATGGTCCTCTGTAGTTCAGTTAGTAGAACATGGTCCTCTGTAGTTCAGTTAGTAGAACATGGTCCTCTGTAGTTCAGTTAGTAGAACATGGTCCTCTGTAGTTCAGTTAGTGGAACATGGTCCTCTGTAGTTCAGTTAGTGGAACATGGTCCTCTGTAGTTCGTAGAACATGGTCCTCTGTAGTTCAGTTAGTACAACACGGTCCTCTGTAGTTCAGTTAGTAGAACATGGTCCTCTGTAGTTCAGTTAGTAGAACATGGTCCTCTGTAGTTCAGTTAGTAGAACATGGTCCTCTGTAGTTCAGTTAGTAGAACATGGTCCTCTGTAGTTCAGTTAGTAGAACATGGTCCTCTGTAGTTCAGT
The DNA here is from genome assembly GCF_057628025.1 of Oncorhynchus mykiss. Lineage (NCBI taxonomy): Eukaryota > Metazoa > Chordata > Actinopteri > Salmoniformes > Salmonidae > Oncorhynchus > Oncorhynchus mykiss. The sequence continues at coordinate 46,368,968 of NC_143041.1, read as the reverse complement.
TAGTAGAACATGGTCCTCTGTAGTTCAGTTAGTAGAACATGGTCCTCTGTAGTTCAGTTAGTAGAACATGGTTCTCTGTAGTTCAGTTAGTGGAACATGGTCCTCTGTAGTTCAGTTAGTAGAACATGGTCCTCTGTAGTTCAGTTAGTAGAACATGGTTCTCTGTAGTTCAGTTAGTGGAACATGGTCCTCTGTAGTTCAGTTAGTGGAACATGGTCCTCTGTAGTTCAGTTAGTAGAACATGGTCCTCTGTAGTTCAGTTAGTAGAACATGGTTCTCTGTAGTTCAGTTAGTGGAACATGGTCCTCTGTAGTTCAGTTAGTAGAACATGGTCCTCTGTAGTTCAGTTAGTAGAACATGGTCCTCTGTAGTTCAGTTAGTAGAACATGGTCCTCTGTAGTTCAGTTAGTGGAACATGGTCCTCTGTAGTTCAGTTAGTGGAACATGGTCCTCTGTAGTTCGTAGAACATGGTCCTCTGTAGTTCAGTTAGTACAACACGGTCCTCTGTAGTTCAGTTAGTAGAACATGGTCCTCTGTAGTTCAGTTAGTAGAACATGGTCCTCTGTAGTTCAGTTAGTAGAACATGGTCCTCTGTAGTTCAGTTAGTAGAACATGGTCCTCTGTAGTTCAGTTAGTAGAACATGGTCCTCTGTAGTTCAGTTAGTAGAACATGGTCCTCTGTAGTTCAGTTAGTAGAACATGGTCCTCTGTAGTTCAGTTAGTAGAACATGGTCCTCTGTAGTTCAGTTAGTAGAACATGGTTCTCTGTAGTTCAGTTAGTAGAACATGGTCCTCTGTAGTTCAGTTGGTAGAACATGGTCCTCTGTAGTTAGTAGAACATGGTCCTCTGTAGTTCAGTTAGTAGAACATGGTCCTCTGTAGTTCAGTTAGTAGAACATGGTCCTCTGTAGTTCAGTTAGTAGAACATGGTCCTCTGTAGTTCAGTTGGTAGAACATGGTCCTCTGAAGTTCAGTTAGTAGAACATGGTCCTCTGTAGTTCAGTTAGTAGAACATGGTCCTCTGTAGTTCAGTTAGTAGAACATGGTCCTCTGTAGTTCAGTTAGTAGAACATGGTCCTCTGTAGTTCAGTTAGTAGACCATGGTCCTCTGTAGTTCAGTTAGTAGAACATGGTCCTCTGTAGTTCAGTTAGTAGAACATGGTCCTCTGTAGTTCGTAGAGCATGGTCCTCTGTAGTTAGTAGAACATGGTCCTCTGTAGTTCAGTTAGTAGAACATGGTTCTCTGTAGTTCAGTTAGTGGAACATGGTCCTCTGTAGTTCAGTTAGTAGAACATGGTCCTCTGTAGTTCAGTTAGTAGAACATGGTCCTCTGTAGTTCAGTTAGTAGAACATGGTCCTCTGTAGTTCAGTTAGTGGAACATGGTCCTCTGTAGTTCAGTTAGTGGAACATGGTCCTCTGTAGTTCGTAGAGCATGGTCCTCTGTAGTTAGTAGAACATGGTCCTCTGTAGTTCAGTTAGTAGAACATGGTCCTCTGTAGTTCAGTTAGTAGAACATGGTCCTCTGTAGTTCAGTTAGTAGAACATGGTCCTCTGTAGTTCAGTTAGTGGAACATGGTCCTCTGTAGTTCAGTTATTAGAACATGGTCCTCTGTAGTTCAGTTAGTGGAACATGGTCCTCTGTAGTTCAGTTAGTAGAACATGGTCCTCTGTAGTTCAGTTAGTAGAACATGGTTCTCTGTAGTTCAGTTAGTAGAACATGGTCCTCTGTAGTTCAGTTAGTAGAACATGGTTCTCTGTAGTTCAGTTTGTAGAACATGGTTCTCTGTAGTTCAGTTAGTAGAACATGGTCCTCTGTAGTTCAGTTGGTAGAACATGGTCCTCTATAGTTAGTAGAACATTGTCCTCTGTAGTTCAGTTAGTAGAACACGGTCCTCTGTAGTTCAGTTAGTACAACATGGTCCTCTGTAGTTCAGTTAGTACAACATGGTCCTCTGTAGTTCAGTTAGTAGAACATGGTCCTCTGTAGTTCAGTTAGTAGAACATGGTCCTCTGTAGTTCAGTTAGTAGAACATGGTCCTCTGTAGTTCAGTTAGTAGAACATGGTTCTCTGTAGTTCAGTTAGTAGAACATGGTCCTCTGTAGTTCAGTTAGTAGAGCATGGTCCTCTGTAGTTCAGTTAGTCGAACATGGTCCTCTGTAGTTCAGTTAGTAGAACATGGTCCTCTGTAGTTCAGTTAGTAGAACATGGTTCTCTGTAGTTCAGTTTGTAGAACATGGTTCTCTGTAGTTCAGTTAGTAGAACATGGTCCTCTGTAGTTCAGTTGGTAGAACATGGTCCTCTATAGTTAGTAGAACATTGTCCTCTGTAGTTCAGTTAGTAGAACACGGTCCTCTGTAGTTCAGTTAGTACAACATGGTCCTCTGTAGTTCAGTTAGTACAACATGGTCCTCTGTAGTTCAGTTAGTAGAACATGGTCCTCTGTAGTTCAGTTAGTAGAACATGGTCCTCTGTAGTTCAGTTAGTACAACATGGTCCTCTGTAGTTCAGTTAGTACAACATGGTCCTCTGTAGTTCAGTTAGTACAACATGGTCCTCTGTAGTTCAGTTAGTAGAACATGGTCCTCTGTAGTTCAGTTAGTAGAACATGGTTCTCTGTAGTTCAGTTTGTAGAACATGGTTCTCTGTAGTTCAGTTAGTAGAACATGGTCCTCTGTAGTTCAGTTGGTAGAACATGGTCCTCTGTAGTTAGTAGAACATTGTCCTCTGTAGTTCAGTTAGTAGAACATGGTCCTCTGTAGTTAAGTTAGTAGAACACGGTCCTCTGTAGTTCAGTTAGTAGAACATGGTCCTCTGTAGTTCAGTTAGTAGAACATGGTCCTCTGTAGTTCAGTTAGTAGAACATGGTCCTCTGTAGTTCAGTTAGTAGAACATGGTCCTCTGTAGTTCAATTAGTAGAACATGGTCCTCTGTAGTTCGTAGAGCATGGTCCTCTGTAGTTCGTAGAGCATGGTCCTCTGTAGTTAGTAGAACATGGTCCTCTATAGTTAGTAGAACATGGTCCTCTGTAGTTAAGTTAGTAGAACATGGTCCTCTGTAGTTCAGTTAGTAGAACATGGTCCTCTGTAGTTCAGTTAGTAGAACATGGTCCTCTGTAGTTCAGTTAGTAGAACATGGTCCTCTGTAGTTCAGTTAGTAGAACATGGTCCTCTGTAGTTCAGTTAGTAGAACATGGTCCTCTGTAGTTCAGTTAGTAGAACATGGTCCTCTGTAGTTCGTAGAGCATGGTCCTCTGTAGTTCGTAGAGCATGGTCCTCTGTAGTTCGTAGAGCATGGTCCTCTGTAGTTAGTAGAACATGGTCCTCTATAGTTAGTAGAACATGGTCCTCTGTAGTTAAGTTAGTAGAACATGGTCCTCTGTAGTTCAGTTAGTAGAACATGGTCCTCTGTAGTTCAGTTAGTAGAACATGGTCCTCTGTAGTTAAGTTAGTAGAACACGGTCCTCTGTAGTTCAGTTAGTAGAACATGGTCCTCTGTAGTTCAGTTAGTAGAACATGGTCCTCTGTAGTTCAGTTAGTAGAACATGGTTCTCTGTAGTTCAGTTAGTAGAACATGGTCCTCTGTAGTTCAGTTAGTAGAACATGGTTCTCTGTAGTTCAGTTTGTAAAACATGGTTCTCTGTAGTTCAGTTAGTAGAACATGGTCCTCTGTAGTTCAGTTGGTAGAACATGGTCCTCTATAGTTAGTAGAACATTGTCCTCTGTAGTTCAGTTAGTAGAACACGGTCCTCTGTAGTTCAGTTAGTACAACATGGTCCTCTGTAGTTCAGTTAGTACAACATGGTCCTCTGTAGTTCAGTTAGTAGAACATGGTCCTCTGTAGTTCAGTTAGTAGAACATGGTCCTCTGTAGTTCAGTTAGTAGAACATGGTCCTCTGTAGTTCAGTTAGTAGAACATGGTTCTCTGTAGTTCAGTTAGTAGAACATGGTCCTCTGTAGTTCAGTTAGTAGAGCATGGTCCTCTGTAGTTCAGTTAGTCGAACATGGTCCTCTGTAGTTCAGTTAGTAGAACATGGTCCTCTGTAGTTCAGTTAGTAGAACATGGTTCTCTGTAGTTCAGTTTGTAGAACATGGTTCTCTGTAGTTCAGTTAGTAGAACATGGTCCTCTGTAGTTCAGTTGGTAGAACATGGTCCTCTATAGTTAGTAGAACATTGTCCTCTGTAGTTCAGTTAGTAGAACACGGTCCTCTGTAGTTCAGTTAGTACAACATGGTCCTCTGTAGTTCAGTTAGTACAACATGGTCCTCTGTAGTTCAGTTAGTAGAACATGGTCCTCTGTAGTTCAGTTAGTAGAACATGGTCCTCTGTAGTTCAGTTAGTACAACATGGTCCTCTGTAGTTCAGTTAGTACAACATGGTCCTCTGTAGTTCAGTTAGTACAACATGGTCCTCTGTAGTTCAGTTAGTAGAACATGGTCCTCTGTAGTTCAGTTAGTAGAACATGGTTCTCTGTAGTTCAGTTGGTAGAACATGGTCCTCTGTAGTTAGTAGAACATGGTCCTCTGTAGTTCAATTAGTAGAACATGGTCCTCTGTAGTTCAGTTAGTAGAACATGGTCCTCTGTAGTTCAGTTAGTAGAATATGGTTCTCTGTAGTTCAGTTAGTAGAACATGGTCCTCTGTAGTTCAGTTAGTAGAGCATGGTCCTCTGTAGTTCAGTTAGTCGAACATGGTCCTCTGTAGTTCAGTTAGTAGAACATGGTCCTCTGTAGTTCAGTTAGTAGAACATGGTCCTCTGTAGTTCAGTTAGTAGAACATGGTCCTCTGTAGTTCAGTTAGTAGAACATGGTTCTCTGTAGTTCAGTTTGTAGAACATGGTTCTCTGTAGTTCAGTTAGTAGAACATGGTCCTCTGTAGTTCAGTTGGTAGAACATGGTCCTCTGTAGTTAGTAGAACATTGTCCTCTGTAGTTCAGTTAGTAGAACATGGTCCTCTGTAGTTAAGTTAGTAGAACACGGTCCTCTGTAGTTCAGTTAGTAGAACATGGTCCTCTGTAGTTCAGTTAGTAGAACATGGTCCTCTGTAGTTCAGTTAGTAGAACATGGTCCTCTGTAGTTCAGTTAGTAGAACATGGTCCTCTGTAGTTCAATTAGTAGAACATGGTTCTCTGTAGTTCAGTTAGTAGAACATGGTCCTCTGTAGTTCAGTTAGTAGAGCATGGTCCTCTGTAGTTCAGTTAGTCGAACATGGTCCTCTGTAGTTCAGTTAGTAGAACATGGTCCTCTGTAGTTCAGTTAGTAGAACATGGTCCTCTGTAGTTCAGTTAGTAGAACATGGTCCTCTGTAGTTCAGTTAGTAGAACATAGTCCTCTGTAGTTCAGTTAGTATAACATGGTTCTCTGTAGTTGGTAGAACATGGTCCTCTGTAGTTCAGTTAGTAGAACATGGTCCTCTGTAGTTCAGTTAGTGGAACATGGTCCTCTGTAGTTCAGTTAGTTGAACATGGTCCTCTGTAGTTCGTAGAGCATGGTCCTCTGTAGTTAGTAGAACATGGTCCTCTGTAGTTCAGTTAGTAGAACATGGTCCTCTGTAGTTCAGTTAGTAGAACATGGTCCTCTGTAGTTCAGTTAGTAGAACATGGTCCTCTGTAGTTCAGTTAGTAGAACATGGTCCTCTGTAGTTCAGTTAGTAGAACATGGTCCTCTGTAGTTCAATTAGTAGAACATGGTCCTCTGTAGTTCGTAGAGCATGGTCCTCTGTAGTTCGTAGAGCATGGTCCTCTGTAGTTAGTAGAACATGGTCCTCTATAGTTAGTAGAACATGGTCCTCTGTAGTTAAGTTAGTAGAACATGGTCCTCTGTAGTTCAGTTAGTAGAACATGGTCCTCTGTAGTTCAGTTAGTAGAACATGGTCCTCTGTAGTTCAGTTAGTAGAACATGGTCCTCTGTAGTTCAGTTAGTAGAACATGGTCCTCTGTAGTTCAGTTAGTAGAACATGGTCCTCTGTAGTTCAGTTAGTAGAACATGGTCCTCTGTAGTTCGTAGAGCATGGTCCTCTGTAGTTCGTAGAGCATGGTCCTCTGTAGTTCGTAGAGCATGGTCCTCTGTAGTTAGTAGAACATGGTCCTCTATAGTTAGTAGAACATGGTCCTCTGTAGTTAAGTTAGTAGAACATGGTCCTCTGTAGTTCAGTTAGTAGAACATGGTCCTCTGTAGTTCAGTTAGTAGAACATGGTCCTCTGTAGTTGAGTTAGTAGAACATTGTCCTCTGTAGTTCAGTTAGTAGAACATGGTCCTCTGTAGTTCAGTTAGTAGAACATGGTCCTCTGTAGTTCGTAGAGCATGGTCCTCTGTAGTTCGTAGAGCATGGTCCTCTGTAGTTAGTAGAACATGGTCCTCTATAGTTAGTAGAACATGGTCCTCTGTAGTTAGTAGAACATGGTCCTCTCTAGTTCAGTTAGTAGAACATGGTCCTCTGTAGTTCAGTTAGTACAACACGGTCCTCTGTAGTTCAGTTAGTAGAACATGGTCCTCTGTAGTTCAGTTAGTAGAACATGGTCCTC